>NC_134542.1:116317320-116617320 GCF_050624435.1 Tenrec ecaudatus | reverse complement strand
CGGCCCTTAGGCTTTGGAAGCCCCAGGACTGGGTTGCCTCTTCTCTTAAGCTTTGGGAGCCCAAGGCCTGAGGCGCCCCGACCCATAAGCTTTGGGAGCCTCAGGCCTGGGACGCCCCTGCCCTTAGGCTTTTGGTCCCCTGGCCTGGGGCCACCCAGCCCATAGGCTTTGGGAGCCACAGGCCAGGGTCGCCCCGTCTCTTAGGCTTTGGGAGCCCAAGTCCTGGGGCACTCCGGCCCATAGGCTTTGGGAGCCTCCGATCTGGGGCGCCCCTGCCCTTAGGCTTTGGGAGCCCCAGGCCTGGGGCGATCCGGCCCTTAGGCTTTGGGAGCCCCAGGCTTCGGCGACCCAGCCCTTAGGCTTTGTGAACCCAAGGCCTGGGGAGCCCCAACCCTTTGGCTTAGAGAGGCCCGGGCCTGGGGCACCCCACCCCTTAGGCTTAGGGAGCCCCAGGCCTGGTGCGCCCCAGACCTTAGGCTTTGGAATCCCCAGGCCTGGGAAGCCCCAGCCCTTAGACTTAGGGAGCCCCTGGCCAGGGGAGCCCCAGCGCTTAGGCTTAGGGAGACCCAGTCCAGGGGCGCCCCTGCTCTTAGGCTTTGGGAGCCACAGGCCTGGGACGCCCCATCTATTAGGCTTTTGGAGCCCAAGGCCTGGGGCTCTCTGGCCCATAGGCTTTGGGAGCCTTAGGCCTGGGGCGCCCCTGCCCTTAGGCTTTGGAAGCCCCAGGCGTGGGGCGCCCCAGCCCTTAGGCTTTGTGAACCCCAGGCCTGGGGAGCCCCAGCCCTTAGGCTTAGAGAGGCCCAGGCTTGGAGAGCCCCTGCCCTTAGGCTTTGGGTGCCCCAGGACAGGGGAGACCCAGCCCTTAGGCTTACGGGGACCCAGGCCAGGGGAGCCCTTGCCTTTAGGCTTAAGGAGTCCCAGGCCTGGGGCGCTCCAGCCCTTAGGCTTAGGGATCCCTAGGCCTCAGACGCCCCAGCCCTTAGCCTTAGGGAGACCCAGGCCTGGGGCGCCGCAGCCCTTAGGTTTCGGGAGCCCCAGGCCAGGGAAGCCCTTAGGCTAAGGGAGCCCCAAGCCTGGGGAGCCCGAGCCCTTAGGCTTAGGGAGCCGCAGGCCTGGGGATCCCGAGCCCTTAGGCTTAGGGAGCCCCAGGCCTGGGCAGCCTGAGCCCTTAGCCTTACGGAGCCACAGGCCTGGGGATCCTGATTCCTTAGGCTTAGTGAGCCCCAGGCCTGGAGAGCCCTAGCCCTTAGGCTTAGGGAGACCCAGGCATGGGGAGCCGCAGCCCTTAGTATTAGGGAGCCTCAGGCCTGGGGAACCCCAGCCCTTAGGTTAGGGAATCCCAGGCCTGGGGAACCCCAGCCCTTAGGCTTAGGGAGCCCCAGGCCTGGGGAGCCTGAGCCCTTAGGCTTAGGGAGCCCAAGGCCTGGGGAGCCCGAGCCCTTAGGCTTAGGGAGGCCCAGGACTGGGGCAGCCCAGCCCTTAGGCTTAGGGAACCCCAGACTTGGGGCGCCCCAGCCCTTAGGCTTAGGGAGCCCCAGGCCGGAGGCGAACCAGCACTTAGGTTTCGGGAGCCCCAGGCCTTGGACGCCCCAAACATAGGCTTAGGGAGCCCTAGGCCGGGGGCGCCCCAGCGCTTAGGTTTCGGGAGCCCAAGGCCTGGGGCGCCCCAGCCCTTAGGCTTAGGGAGCCCCAGGCCTGGGGAGCCCCGGCCCTTAGGCTTAGGGACCCCCAGGCCTGGGACACCCCAGACCTTAGGCTTAGATAGCCCCATGCCTGGGGCCGCCCAGCCCTTAGGCTTTGGGAGCCCAAGGCCTGGGGCGCCCCAGCCATTAGACTTAGGGAGCCCCAGGCCTGAGGTGCCCCAGCCCTTAGGCTAAGGGAGGCCCGGGACTGGGGCACCCCACCCTTAAGCTTGGGGAGGCCCAGGACTGGGGCGCCTCAGCCCTTAGGCTTTGGGAGCCCAAGGCCTGGGGCGCTCCGACCCATAAGCTTTGGGAGCCTCAGGCCTGGGGCGCCCCTGCCCTTAGGCTTTGGGAGCCTCAGGCCTGGGGCGCCCCTGCCCTTAGGCTTTGGGAGCCCCTGGCCAAGGGAGCCCCAGCCCTTAGGCTTACGGAGACCCAGGCCAGGGGCGACCCAGCTCTTAGGCTTAGGGAGCTCCAGGCCTGGGGCACTCCAGCCCTTAGGTTAAGGGAGCACCAAGCCTGGGGAGCCCGAGCCCTTAGGCTTAAGTAGCCGCAGGCCTAGAGAGCTCGAGCCCTTAGGCTTTGGGAGCACCAGGCCGGGGGTGCCCCAGCTCTTAGGCTTAGGGAGCCCCTGTCCTGGGGAGCCTGAGCCCTTAGGCTTAAGGAGCCCCAGGCCTGGGGAGCCCGAATCCTTAGGCTTAGTGTGCCCCAAGCCTGGGGAGCCTGAGCCCTTAGGATTAGGGAGCCCCAGGCCTGGGGCGCCCCAGCCCTTAGCCTTACGGAGCCCCAGGCCTGGCGTGCCCCAGCCCTTAGCCTTAGGGAGCCCAAGAACTGGGGCGGCCCAACCCTTAAGCTAGGGAGGCCCATGACTGGGGCGCCCCAGCCCTTAGGCTTAGGGACCCCCAGGCCTGGGACCCCCCCAGACCTTAGGCTTAGGGAGCCCGAGGCCTGGGGCGCCACAGCCTTTAGGCTTAGAGAGCCCCAGGCCTGGGGCCGCCCAGCCCTTTGGCTTTGGGAGCCCAAGGCCTGGGGCGCACCAGCCATTAGGCTTAGGGAGCCCCAGGCCTGGGGTGCCCCAGCCCTTACGGTTAGGGAGGCCCAGGACTGGGGCGCCCCACCCTTAAGCTTAGGGAGGCCCAGGACTGGGGCGTCCCAGCCCTTAGGCTTTGGGAGCACCAGGCCGGGGGTGCCCCAGCTCTTAGGCTTAGGGAGCCCCTGTCCTGGGGAGCCTGAGCCCTTAGGCTTAAGGAGCCCCAGGCCTGGGGAGCCCGAATCCTTAGGCTTAGTGTGCCCCAAGCCTGGAGAGCCCGAGCCCTTAGGCTTAGGGAGCCCTAGGCCTGGGGAGCCCGAGCCTTTAGGCTTAGGGAGGCCCAGGACTGGGCGCCCCAGCCCTTAGGCTTAGGGAAGCCCAGGACTGGGGAAGCCCTGCCGTTAGGCTTAGGGAACCTTAGATCTGGGGCGCCCCAGCCCTTAGGCTTAGGGAGCCCCACGGGGGCGACCCAGCCCTTAGGTTCCGGGAGCCCCAGGCCTTGGGCGCCCCACCCTTAGGCTTAGGGAGCCCCAGGCCGGGGGCGCCCCAGCGCTTAGGTTTCGGGAGCCCAAGGCCTGGGCCGCCCCAGCCCTTAGGCTTAGGGAGCCCCAGGCCTGGGACCCCCCAGCCCTTAGGCTTAGAGAGCCCCAGGTCTGGGGGCGTCCAGCCCTTAGGCTTTGGGAGCCCAAGGCCTGGGGCGCCCCAGCCCTTAGTCTTAGAGAGCCCCAGGCCTGGGGCCGCCCAGCCCTTAGGCTTTGGGAGCCCAAGGCCTGGGGCGACCCAGCCATTAGGCTTAGCGAGCCCCAGGCCTGAGGTGCCCGAGCCCTTAGGCTAAGGGAGGCCCGGGACTGGGACGCCCCACCCTTAAGCTTAGGGAGGCACAGGACTGGGGCGCCTCAGCCCTTAGGTTTAGGGAGCCCCAATCCAGGGGGGCCCCAATCCTTAGGCTTAGGGAGCCCCAGGCCTGAGCCGCCACAGCCCTTAGGCTTAGTGAGCCCCAAGCCTGAGGAACCTGAGCCCTTAGGCTTAAGGAGCCCCAGGCTTGGGGAACCCGAATCCTTAGGCTTAGTGAGCCCCAGGCCTGGAGAGCCCGAGCCCTTAGGTTTAGGGAGCCCCAGGCCTGGGGAGACCGAGCCCTTAGGCTTAGGGAAGCCCAGGACTGGGCACCCCAGCGCTTTGGTTTAGGGACGCCCAGGACTGGGGCGCCCCAGCCCTTAGGCTTAGGGAGCCCCAGACCTGGGGCGCCCCAGCCCTTAGGCTTAGGAAGCCCCAGGCCTGGGGCGCCCCAGCCCTTAGACTTTGGGAGCCCCAGGCCAGGGGAGCCCCAGCCCTTAGGCTTAGGGAGCCCCAGGCCTGATGCGCCCCAGGCCTTGGGCTTAGGGAGCCCCAGGCCTCAGGCACCACAGCCCTTAGGCTTAGTGAGACCCAGGCCTGGGGCGCCACAGCCCTTAGGCTTACGGAGCCCCAGTCCTGGGGAGCCCTTAGGCTAAGGGAGCCCCAAGCCTGGGGATCCCGAGCCCTTAGGCTTAGAGGAGCGGCAGGCCTGGGGAGCCCGAGCCCTTAGGCTTAGGGAGCCCCAGGCATGGGGCGCCCAAGCCCTTATGCTTTGGGAGCCCCAAGCCTTGGTGCCCCCAGCCTTTAGGCTTTGTGAGCCACAGGCCTGGGTCGCCCCAGCACTTAGGATTAGGGAGGCCCAAGACTGGGGTGCCCAAGCCCTTAGGCTTAGGGAGGCCCAGGACTGGGGCGCCCCAGCCCTTAGGCTTTGGGAGCCACAGGCCTGGGTCGTCCCAGCCCTTAGGCTTAGGGAGGCCCAGGACTGGGGCGCCCCAGCCCTTAGGCTTAGGGAGCCCCATGCCGGTGGCTCGCCAACCCTTATGTTTTGGGAGGCCAAGGCCTGGGGCGCCCCAGCACTTAGGCTTTGGGAGGCACAGGCCTGGGGCGCCCCAGCTCATAGGTTTAGGGTGCCCCAGGCTGGGGCGCCCCGGCCCTTAGGCTTAGGGATCCCCAGGCCGGTGGCGCCCCAGCCCATAGGTTAAGGGAGCCACAGGCCTGGGGCGCCCCAGCCCTTATGCTCTGGGAGCCCCTAGCTTGGGGCGCCACAGCCTTTAGGCTTACAGAGGCCCACGGCTGGAGAGCCCTTGCCCTTAGGCTTTGGGAGCCCCAGGCCAGGGGAGCCGCAGCCCTTAGGCTTACGGAGACCCAGGCCAGGGGCGCCCCTGCTCTTAGGCTTAGGGAGCCCCAGGCCTGGGGCGCTCCAGCCCTTAGGCTTAGGGAGCCCCAGGCCTCAGTCGACCCAGTCCTTAGGCTTAGGGAGACCCAGGCCTGGGGCGCCGCAGCCCTTAGGCTTAGGGAGCCCCAAGCCTGGGGAGCCCGAGCCCTTAGGCTTAGGGAGCCGCAGCCCTGGGGAGCCAGAGCCCTTAGGCTTAGGGAGCCCCAGGCCTGGGGAGGCTGAGCCCTTAGGCCTAAGGAGCCACAGGCCTGGGGAACCCGAATCCTTTGGCTTAGTGAGCCCCAGGCGTGGAGAAACCCAGCCCTTAGGCTTAGGTAGCCCCAGGCCTTGGGAGCCCGAGCCCTTAGGCTTAAGGAGCCACAGGCCTGGGGAACCCGAATCCTTAGGCTTAGTGAGCCCCAGGCCTGGAGACCCCTAGCACTTAGGCTTAGGGACCCTCAGGCCTGGAGAGACCGAGCCCTTAGGCTTAGGGGGCCCCAGGCCTAGGGAGCCCGAGCCCTTAGGCTTAGGGGGGCCGAGGACTGGGCGCCCCAGCCCATAGGCTTAGGGAGCCCCAGACCTGGGGCGCCCCAGCCCTTACGCTTAGGGAGTCCCAGGCCGGGGGCGACCCAGCCCTTAGGCTTAGGGAGCACCAGGCCTGTCGTGCCCCAGCCCTTAGGCTTAGGGAGCCCCAGGCCTGGGCGCCCCAGCCCTTAGGCTTAGGGAGCCCCAGGCCTGGGGCGCCCTAGCCCTTAGGTTTAGGGAGCCCCAGGCCTGGGGTACCCCAGTCCTTATGCTTTAGGAGCCCCAAGCCTTGGTCGCCACAGCCTTTAGGCTTTGGGAGCCACAGGCCTAGGACACCCCAGCCCTTAGACTTTGGGAGCCCCAGGCATGGGGCGCCCCGGCCCTTAGGCTTTGGGAGGCCCAGGCCTAGGTCGCCCCAGCACTTAGGCTTAGGGAGGCCCAGGACTGGGTCTCCCCAACCCTTAGATTTAGGGAGGCCCAGGACTGGAGAGCCCCAACCCTTAGGCTTAGGGAACCTCAGGCCTGGGTTGCCCCAGCGCTTAAGATTTGGGAGGCCCAGGCCTGAGGCGCCCCATCCCTTAGGCGTAGGGAGCCCCAGGCCTGGGGCGCGCAGGCCCTTAGGATTTGGGAGGCCCAGGACTGGGTCGCCCCAGCCCTTAGTCTTAGGGAGCCCCAGGCCTGGAGCACCCCAGCCCTTAGGCTTAGGGAGCCCTTGGCCTGGCGCGCCCCAGCCCTTAGGCTTAGGGAGCCCCAGGCCTGGGGAGCCTGAGCCCTTAGGCTTAAGGAGCCACAGGCCTGGGGGCCCGAATCTTTAGGCTTAGAGAACCGCAGGCCTGGAGAGCCCTAGACCTTAGGCTAAGGGAGCACCAGGCCTGGGGAGCTCGAGCCCTTAGGCTTAGGGAGCCCCAGGCCTTGGATCCCGAGCCCTTAGGCTTAGGGAGCCCCAGGCCTGGGGAGGCTGAGCTTTAGGCTGAAGGAGCCACAGGCCTACGGAGCCCGAATCCTTAGGCTTAGTGAGCCCCAGGCCTGGAGAGCCCAAGCCCTTAGGCTTAGGGAGCCCCAGGCCTGAGGAACCCGAGTCCTTAGGCTTAGGGAGCCCCAGACCTGGAGCCCGAGCCCTTAGGCTTAAGGAGCCCCAGGCCTGGGGAACCCGAATCCTTAGGCTTAGTGAGCCCCAGGAATGGAGAGCCCGAGCCCTTAGGCTTAGGGGGCACCAGGGTGGGGAGCCCGAGCCCTTAGGCTTAGGGAGGCCCAGGCCTGGGGCGCCCCAGCCCTTACGCTTAAGGAACCCCAGGCCTGTGGTGCCCCAGACTTAGGCTTAGGGAGCACCAGGCCTGGGGCACCACAGCACTTAGGCTTAGGGAGCCCCAGGCAGGGGGCGCCCCAGTCCTTAGGCTTAGGGAGGCCCAGGACTGGGCGCCCCAGCCCTTAGGATTAGGGAGCCCCAGGACTGGCGCGCCCCAGCCCTTATGCTTTGGGAGACCCAAGCCTTGGGCCCCACAGCCTTTAGGCTTTGGGAGCCACAGGCCTGGGACACCCCAGCCCTTTGACTTTGGGAGCCCCAGGCATGGGGCGCCCCGGTCCTTAGTCTTTGGGAGACCCAGGCCTGGGGAGCCCCAGCCCTTAGGCTTTGGAAGCCGCAGGCCTGGGGCGCACCAGCCCTTAGGATAAGGGAGGCCCAGGACTGGGGCGCCCCAACCCTTAGGCTTAGGGAGCCCCTGGCCAGGCCAGCACCAGCGTTTAGGCTTAGGGAACCCCAGGCCTGTGGAGCCCCAGCCCTTAGGCTTTGGGAGCCACAGGCCTGGGACGCCCGGCCCTTAGGCTTTTGGTCCCCAGGCCTGGGGCGCCCCGGCCCATAGACTTTGGGAGCCACGTGCCTGGGTCGCCCCGTCTCTTAGGCTTTGGGAGCCCAAGGCCTGGGGTGCCCCGGCCCATAGGCTTTGGGAGCCTCAGGCCTGGGGCGACCCTGCCCTTAGGCTTTGGGAGTCCCAGGCCTGAGGCGCCCCGGCCCTTAGGCTTAGAGAGGCCCATGCCTGGAGGACCCCTGCTCTTAGGCTTGGGATCCCCAGGCCTTTGAAACCCCAGCCCTTAGACTTAGGGAACCCCAGGCCAGGGGCGCTCCAGCCCGTATGCTTAGGGAGCCCCAGGCTTCAGGTGCCCCAGCCCTTAGGCTTAGGGAGCCCCAGGCCAGGGGAGCCCTTAGGCTAAGGGAGCCCCAAGCCTGGGGAGCCCAAGCCCTTAGGCTTAGGGAGCCCCAGGCCTGGGGCGCCCCACACCTTATGCTTTCGAAGGCCCAGGACTGGGGCCCTCTAGCTCTTAAGTTTAGGGAGGCCTAGGACTCGGGCGCTCCAGCCCTTAGGCTTAGGGAAACCCAGGCCTGGGGCGCCCCAGCCCTTAGGCTTAGGGAGCACCAAGCCTGGGGCGCGCCAGCCCTTAGGCTTATGGAGGTCCAGGACAGGGGTGCCCCAGCCCTTAGGCTTAGGGAGCCAAAGGCTTGGGCGCCCCAGCCCTTAGGCTTAGGGAGCACCAGGCCTGGGGCGCCCCAGCCCTTAGGATTAGGGAGCCACAGGCCTGGGGTGCCCTAGCCCTTATGCTCTGGGAGCCCAAGGCCTGGGGCGCCGCAGCCCTTAGGCTTAGGGAGCCCCAGGCCGGGGGTGCTCCAGCCCTTAGGTTTAGGGAGCCACAGGCCTGGGGCGCCCCAGCCCTTATGCTCTGGGAGCCCTAAGCCTGGGGCGCCCCAGGCTTTAGGCTTTGGGAGCCCCAGGCCGGGGGCGACCCAGCCCTTAGGCTTTGGGAGCCACTGGCCTGGTACGCCCGGCCCTAAGGCTTTTGGTCCCCAGGCCTGGGGCGCCCCGGCCCATAGGCTTTGGGAGCCACAGGCCTGGGTCGCCCCGTCTCTTAGGCTTTGGGAGCCCAAGGCCCGGGGTGCCCTGCCCATAGACTTTGGGAGCCTCAGGCCTGGGGCGCCCCTGCCCTTAGGCTTTGGGAGCCCCAGGCCTTGGGCGCCCTGGCCCTTAGGCTTAGAGAGGCCCATGCCTGGAGAACCCCTGCCCTTAGGCTTTGGGATCCCCAGGCCTTTGAAGCCCCAGCCCTTAGACTTAGGGAGCCCCAGGCCAGGGGCACTCCAGCCCTTATGCTTAGGGAGCCCCAGGCCTCAGGCGCCCCAGCCCTTAGGCTTAGGGAGACCCAGGCCTGGGGCGCCACAGCCCTTAGGCTTAGGGAGCCCCAGGGCAGGGGAGCCCTTAGGCTAAGGGAGCCCCAAGCCTGGGGAGCCCGAGCCCTTAGGCTTAGGGAGCCGCAGGCCTGGGGTGCCTGAGCCCTTAGGCTTAGGGAGCCCCAGGCTTGGGGCGCCCCAGCCCTTATGCTTTCGGAGGCCCAGTACTGGGGCGCCCCAGCTCTTAAGTTTAGGGAGGCCCAGGACTGGGGCGCTCCAGCACTTAGGCTTAGGGAACCCCAGGCCTGGGCGCCCCAGCCCTTAGGCTTAGGGAGCCCCAAGCCTGGGGCGCGCCAGCGCTTAGGCTTAGGGAGGCCCAGGACAGGGGCGCCCCAGCCCTTAGGCTTAGGGAGCCGCAGGCCTGGGGCGCACCAACCCTTAGGATTAGGGAGCCACAGGCCTGGGGCGCCCTAGCCCTTATGCTCTGGGAGGCCAAGGCCTGGGGCGCCCCAGCCCTTAGGCATAGGGAGCCCCAGGCCGGGGGTGCTCCAGCCCTTAGGTTTAGGGAGCCACAGGCCTGGGGCGCCCCAGCCCTTAGGCTTTTGTTCCCCAGGCCTGGGGCACCCCGACCCTTAGGCTTTGGAAGCCCCAGGACTGGGTCGCCTCTTCTCTTAGGCTTTGGGAGCCCAAGGCATGGGGCGCCCCGACCCATAAGCTTTGGGAGCCTCAGGCCAGGGTTCCCCTGCCCTTAGGCTTTGGGAGCCCCTGGCCAAGGGAGCCCCAGCCCTTAGGCTTACGGAGACCCAGGCCAGGGGCGCCCCAGCCCTTAGGCTTAGGGAGCTCCAGGCTTGGGGCACTCCAGCCCTTAGGTTAAGGCAGCACCAAGCCTGGGGAGCCCGAGCCCTTAGGCTAAAGTAGTCGCAGGCCTGGAGAGCTCGAGCCCTTAGGCTAAGGGAGCCCCAGGCCTGGGGAGCCTGAGCCCTTAGGCTTAGGGAGCCCCAGGCCTTGGGCGCCCCAGCCCTTAGCCTTACGGAGCCCCAGGCCTGGCGTGCCCCAGCCCTTAGCCGTAGGGAGCCCAAGGCCTGGGGCGGCCCAACCCTTAAGCTAGGGAGGCCCATGACTGGGGCGCCCCAGCCCTTAGGCTTAGGGACCCCCAGGCCTGGGACGCCCCCCAGACCTTAGGCTTAGGGAGCCCCAGGCCTGGGGCGCCACAGCCTTTAGGCTTAGAGAGCCCCAGGCCTGGGGCCGCCCAGCCCTTAGGCTTTGGGAGCCCAAGGCCTGGTGCGCCCCAGCCATTAGGCTTAGGGAGCCCCAGGCCTGGAGAGCCTGAGCCCTTAGGCTTAGGGAGCCCCAAGCCTGGGGAGCCCGAGCCTTTAGGCTTAGGGAGGCCCAGGACTGGGCGCCCCAGCCCTTAGGCTTAGGGAAGCCCAGGACTGGGGAAGCCCTGCCGTTAGGCTTAGGGAACCTTAGATCTCCGGCGCCCCAGCCCTTAGGCTTAGGGAGCCCCAGGCCGGGGGCGACCCAGCCCTTAGGTTTCGGGAGCCCCAGGCCTTGGACGCCCCACCCTTAGGCTTAGGGAGCCCCAGGCCGGGGGCGCCCCAGCGCTTAGGTTTCGGGAGCCCAAGGACTGGGGCACCCCAGCCCTTAGGCTTAGAGAGCCCCAGGTCTGGGGGCGTCCAGCCCTTAGGCTTTGGGAGCCCAAGGCCTGGGGCGCCCCAGCCCTTAGTCTTAGAGAGCCCCAGGACTGGGGCCGCCCAGCCCTTAGGCTTTGGGAGCACAAGGCCTGGGGCGCCCCAGCCATTAGGCTTAGCGAGCCCCAGGCCTGAGGTGCCCCAGCCCTTAGGCTAAGGGAGGCCCGGGAGTGGGGCGCCCCACCCTTAAGCTTTAGGAGGCCCAGGACTGGGGCGCCTCAGCCCTTAGGTTTAGGGAGCCCCAGTCCTGGGGTGCCCCAGCTCTTAGGCTTAGGGAGCCACAGTCCAGGGGGGCCCCAATCCTTAGGCTTAGGGAGCACCAAGCCTGGGGCGCCATAGCCCTTAGGCTTAGTGAGCCCCAAGCCTGAGGAACCTGAGCCCTTAGCCTTAGGAGCCCCAGGCCTGGGGAACCTGAATCCTTAGGCTTAGTGAGCACCAGGCCTGGAGAGCCCGAGCCCTTAGGTTTAGGGAGCCCCAGGCCTGGGGAGACCGAGCCCTTAGGCTTAGGGAAGCCCAGGACTGTGCACCCCAGCCCTTAGGTTTAGGGAGGCCCAGGACTGGGGCGCCCCAGCCCTTAGGCTTAGGGAGCCCCAGGCCTGGGGCGCCCCAGCCCTTAGGCTTAGGAAGCCCCAGGCCTGGGGTGCCCCTGCCCTTAGGCTTAGGGAGCACCAGGCCTGGCATGCCCCAGTCTTAGGCTTAGGGAACCCCAGGCCTAGGGCTCCCCAGCCCTTAAGCTTAGGGAGCCCCAAGTCTTGAGCGCCCCAGCCTTTATGCTTTGGGAGCCACAGGCCTGGGACACCCAAGCCCTTAGACTTTGGGAGCCCCAGGCATGGGTCGCCCCGGCCCTTAGGCTTAGGGAGCCCCAGGCCTGGGGAGCCTGAGCCCTTAGGCTTAAGGAGCTATAGGCCTGGGAAGCCCGAATCCTTAGGCTTAGTGAGCCCGAGGCCTGCGGCGCCCCGACCCATAAGCTTTGGGAGCCTCAGGCCTGGGGCGCCCCTGACCTTAGGCTTTGGGAGCCTCAGGCCTGGGGTGCCCCTGCCCTTAGGCTTTGGGAGCCCCTGGCCAAGGGAGCCCCAGCCCTTAGGCTTACGGAGACCCAGGCCAGGGGCGCCCCAGCCCTTAGGCTTAGGGAGCTCCAGGCCTGGGGCACTCCAGCCCTTAGG
This sequence comes from Tenrec ecaudatus, assembly GCF_050624435.1. Lineage (NCBI taxonomy): Eukaryota > Metazoa > Chordata > Mammalia > Afrosoricida > Tenrecidae > Tenrec > Tenrec ecaudatus. The sequence goes on along the minus strand of NC_134542.1, from coordinate 116,605,866 downwards.
TTAAGGGAGCACCAAGCCTGGGGAGCCCGAGCCCTTAGGCTAAAGTAGTCGCAGGCCTAGAGAGCTCGAGCCCTTAGGCTTAGGGAGCCCCAGGCCTGGGGAGCCTGAGCCCTTAGGCTTAGGGAGCCCCAGGCCTGGGGCGCCCAGCCATTAGCCTTACGGAGCCCCAGGCCTAGCGTGCCCCAGCCCTTAGCCTTAGGGAGCCCAAGGCCTGGGGCGGCCCAAAACTTAAGCTAGGGAGGCCCATGACTGGGGCGCCCCAACCCTTAGGCTTAGGGACCCCCAGGCCTGGGACCACCCCAGACCTTAGGCTTAGGGAGCCCCAGGCCTGGGGCGCCACAGCCTTTAGGCTTAGAGAGCCCCAGGCCTGGGGCCACCCAGCCCTTAGGCTTTGGGAGCCCAAGGCCTGGGGCGCCCCAGCCATTAGGCTTACGGAGCCTCAGGCCTGGGGTGCCCCAGCCCTTACGGTTAGGGAGGCCCAGGACTGGGGCGCCCCACCCTTAAGCTTAGGGAGGCCGAGGACTGGGGCGCCCCAGCCCTTAGGCTTTGGGAGCACCAGGCCGGGGGCGCCTCAGCCCTTAGGTTTAGGGAGCCCCAGCCTGGGGTGCCCCAGCTCTTAGGCTTAGGGAGCCCCTGTCCTGGGGAGCCTGAGCCCTTAGGCTTAAGGAGCCCCAGGCCTGGGGAGCCCGAATCCTTAGGCTTAGTGTGCCCCTGGCCTGGAGAGCCCGAGCCCTTAGGCTTAGGGAGCCCCAGGCCTGGGGAGCCCGAGCCTTTAGGCTTAGGGAGGCCCAGGACTGGGCGCCCTAGCCCTTAGGCTTAGGGAAGCCCAGGACTGGGGAAGCCCTGCCGTTAGGCTTAGGGAACCTTAGATCTGGGGCGCCCCAGCCCTTAGGCTTAGGGAGCCCCACGGGGGCGACCCAGCCCTTAGGTTTCGGGAGCCCCAGGCCTTGGGCGCTCCACCCTTAGGCTTAGGGAGCCCCAGGCCGGGGGCGCCCCAGCGCTTAGGTTTCGGGAGCCCAAGGCCTGGGCCGCCCCAGCCCTTAGGCTTAGGGAACCCCAGGCCTGGGACCCCCCAGCCCTTAGGCTTAGAGAGCCCCAGGTCTGGGGGCGTCCAGCCCTTAGGCTTTGGGAGCCCAAGGCCTGGGGCGCCCCAGCCCTTAGTCTTAGATAGCCCCAGGCCTGGGGCCGCCCAGCCCTTAGGCTTTGGGAGCCCAAGGCCTGGGGCGCCCCAGTCATTAGGCTTAGCGAGCCCCAGGCCTGAGGTGCCATAGCCCTTAGGCTAAGGGAGGCCCGGGACTGGGGCGCCCCACCCTTAAGCTTAGGGAGGCACAGGACTGGGGCGCCTCAGCCCTTAGGTTTAGGGAGCCCCAGTCCTGGGGTGCCCCAGCTCTTAGGCTTAGGGAGCCCCAGTCCAGGGGGGCCCCAATCCTTAGGCTTAGGGAGCCCCAGGCCTGGGGCGCCACAGCCCTTAGGCTTAGTGAGCCCCAAGCCTGAGGAACCTGAGCCCTTAGGCTTAAGGAGCCCCAGCCTGGGGAACCCGAATCCTTAGGCTTAGTGAGCCCCAGGCCTGGAGAGCCCGAGCCCTTAGGTTTAGGGAGCCCCAGGCCTGGGGAGACCGAGCCCTTAGGCTTAGGGAAGCCCAGGACAGAGCACCCCAGCCCTTTGGTTTAGGGAGGCCCAGGACTGGGGAGCCCCAGCCCTTAGGCTTAGGGAGTCCGAGACCTGGGGCGCCCCAGCCTTTAGGCTTAGGAAGCCCCAGGCCTGGGGCGCCCCAGCCCTTAGACTTTGGGAGCCCCAGGCCAGGGGAGCCCCAGCCCTTAGGCTTAGGGAGACCCAGTCCAGGGGCGCCCCAAACTTTAGGCTCTGGGAGCTCCAGGCCTGGGGGGTTCCAGCCCTTAGGCTTAGGGAGCCCCAGGCCTGATGCGCCCCAGGCCTTGGGCTTAGGGAGCCCCAGGCCTCAGGCACCACAGCCCTTAGGCTTAGTGAGACCCAGGCCTGGGGCGCCCCAGCCCTTAGACTTTGGGAGCCCCAGGCCAGGGGAGCCCCAGCCCTTAGGCTTAGGGAGACCCAGTCCAGGGGCGCCCCAAACTTTAGGCTCTGGGAGCTCCAGGCCTGGGGGGTTCCAGCCCTTAGGCTTAGGGAGCCCCAGGCCTGATGCGCCCCAGGCCTTGGGCTTAGGGAGCCCCAGGCCTCAGGCACCACAGCCCTTAGGCTTAGTGAGACCCAGGCCTGGGGCGCCACAGCCCTTAGGCTTAGGGAGCCCCAGTCCTGTGGAGCCCTTAGGCTAAGGGAGCCCCAAGCCTGGGGATCCCGAGCCCTTAGGCTTAGGGGAGCGGCAGGCCTGGGGAGCCCGAGCCCTTAGGCTTAGGGAGCCCCAGGCATTGGGCGCCCCAGCCCTTATGCTTTGGGAGCCCCAAGCCTTGGGGGTCCCAGCCTTTAGGCTTTGGGAGCCACAGGCCTGGGTCGCCCCAGCACTTAGGAATAGGGAGGCCCAGGACTGGGGTGCCCCAGCCCTTAGGCTTAGGGAGGCCCAGGACTGGGGCGCCCCAGCCCTTAGGCTTTGGGAGCCACAGGCCTGGGTCGTCCCAGCCCTTAGGCTTAGGGAGGCCCAGGACTGGGGCGCCCCAGCCCTTAGGCTTAGGGAGCCCCATGCTGGTGGCGTGCCAACCCTTAGGTTTTGGGAGGCCAAGGCCTGGGGCGCCCCAGCACTTAGGCTTTGGGAGGCACAGGCCTGGGGCACCCCAGCTCTTAGGTTTAGGGTTCCCCAGGCTGGGGCGCCCCAGCCCTTAGGCTTAGGGAGCCCCAGGCCGGTGGCGCCCCAGCCCTTAAGTTTAGGGACCCACAGGCCTGGGGCGCACCAGCACTTATGCTCTGGGAGCCAAAGGACTGGGGCGCCCCAGCCCTTAGGCGTAGGGAGCCCCAGGCTGGGGGCGCCCCAGCCCTTAGGTTTAGGGAGCCACAGGCCTGGGGCGCCCCAGCCCTTATGCTCTGGGAGCCCCTAGCTTGGGGCGCCACAGCCTTTAGGCTTAGAGAGGCCCACGGCTGGAGAGCCCTTGCCCTTAGGCTTTGGGAGCCCCAGGCCAGGGGAGCCCCAGCCCTTAGGCTTACGGAGACCCAGGCCAGGGGCGCCCCTGCCCTTAGGCTTAGGGAGCCCCAGGCCTGGGGCGCTCCAGCCCTTAGACTTAGGGAGCCCCAGGCCTCAGGCGACCCAGTTCTTAGGCTTAGGGAGACCCAGGCCTGGGGCGCCGCAGCCCTTAGGCTTAGGGAGGCCCAAGCCTGGGAAGGCCGAGCCCTATGGCTTAGGGAGCCGCAGGCCTGGGGAGCCAGAGCCCTTAGGCGTAGGGAGCCCCAGGCCTGGGGAGGCTGAGCCCTTAGGCCTAAGGAGCCACAGGCTGGGGAACCCGAATCCTTTGGCTTAGTGAGCCCCAGGCCTGGAGACCCCCAGCCCATAGGCTTAGGGAGCCCCAGGCCTGGGGAGCCCGAGCCCTTAGGCTTAGGGAGCCCCAGGCCTGGGGAGGCTGAGCCCTTAGGCTTAAGGAGCCACAGGCCTGGGGAACCCGAATCCTTAGGCTTAGTGAGCCCCAGGCCTGGAGACCCCTAGCACTTAGGCTTAGGGACCCTCAGGCCTGGAGTGCCCGAGCCCTTAGGCTTAGGGGGCCCCAGGCCTGGGGAGCCCGAGCCCTTAGGCTTAGGGGGGCCGAGGACTGGGCGCCCCAGCCCATAGGCTTAGGGAGCCCCAGACCTGGGGCGCCACAGCCCTTAGGCTTAGGGAGTCCCAGGCCTGGGGCGACCCAGCCCTTAGGCTTAGGGAGCACCAGGCCTGTCGTGCCCCAGCCCTTAGGCTTAGGGAGCCCCAGGCCTGGGCGCCCCAGCCCTTAGGCTTAGGGAGCCCCAGGCCTGGGGCGCCCTAGCCCTTAGGTTTAGGGAGCCCCAGGCCTGGGGTACCCCAGTCCTTATGCTTTAGGAGCCCCAAGCCTTGGTCGCCACAGCCTTTAGGCTTTGGGAGCCACAGGCCTAGGACACCCCAGCCCTTAGACTTTGGGAGCCCCAGGCATGGGGCGCTCCGGCCCTTAGGCTTTGGGAGGCCCAGGCCTAGGTCGCCCCAGCACTTAGGCTTAGGGAGGCCCAGGACTGGGTCTCCCCAACCCTTAGATTTAGGGAGGCCCAGGACTGGAGAGCCCCAACCCTTAGGCTTAGGGAACCCCAGGCCTGGGTTGCCCCAGCCCTTAAGATTTGGGAGGCCCAGGCCTGAGGCGCCCCATCCCTTAGGCGTAGGGAGCCCCAGGCCTGGGGCGCACAGGCCCTTATGATTTGGGAGGCCCGGGACTGGGTCGCCCCAGCCCTTAGTCTTAGGGAGCCCCAGGCCTGGAGCACCCCAGCCCTTAGGCTTAGGGAGCCCCTGGCCTGGCGCGCCCCAGCCTTTAGGCTTAGGGAGCCCCAGGCCTGGGGAGCCTGAGCCCTTAGGCATAAGGAGCCACAGGCCTGGGGGCCCGAATCTTTAGGCTTAGAGAGCCGCAGGCCTGGAGAGCCCTAGACCTTAGGCTAAGGGAGCCCCAGGCCTTGGATCCCGAGCCCTTAGGCTTAGGGAGCCCCAGGCCTGGGGAGGCTGAGCTTTAGGCTTAAGGAACCACAGGCCTGCGGAGCCCGAATCCTTAGGCTTAGTGAGCCCCAGGCCTGGAGAGCCCGAGCCCTTAGGCTTACGGAGGCCCAGGACTGGGCGCCCCAGCCCTTAGGCTTAGGGAGCCCCTGGATTGGGCCGCCCCAGCCCTTAGGCTTAGGGAGCCCCAGACCTGGGGAGCCTGAGCCCTTAGGCTTAAGGAGCCACAGGCCTGGGGGCCCGAATCTTTAGGCTTAGAGAACCGCAGGCCTGGAGAGCCCTAGACCTTAGGCTAAGGGAGCACCAGGCCTGGGGAGCTCGAGCCCTTAGGCTTAGGGAGCCCCAGGCCTTGGATCCCGAGCCCTTAGGCTTAGGGAGCCCCAGGCCTGGGGAGGCTGAGCTTTAGGCTGAAGGAGCCACAGGCCTGCGGAGCCCGAATCCTTAGGCTTAGTGAGCCCCAGGCCTGGACAGCCCGAGCCCTTAGGCTTAGGGAGCCCCAGGCCTGAGGAACCCGAGCCCTTAGGCTTAGGGAGCCCCAGCCCTGGAGCCCGAGCCCTTAGGCTTAAGGAGCCCCAGGCCTGGGGAACCCGAATCCTTAGGCTTAGTGAGCCCCAGGAATGGAGAGCCCGAGCCCTTAGGCTTAGGGGGCACCAGGGTGGGGAGCCCGAGCCCTTAGGCTTAGGGAGGCCCAGGACTGGGCGCCCCAGCCCTTAGGCTTAGGGAAGCCCAGGACTGGGGCGCCCCAGCCCTTAGGCTTACGGAGCCCCAGGCCTGGGGCACCCTAGCCCTTACGCTTAAGGAGCCCCAGGCCTGTGGCGCCACAGACTTAGGCTTAGGGAGCACCAGGCCTGGGGCGCCACAGCTCTTAGGCTTAGGGAGCCCCAGGCTGGGGGCGCCCCAGTCCTTAGGCTTAGAGAGACCCAGGACTGGGCGCCCCAGCCCTTAGGATTAGGGAGCCCCAGGACTGGGGCGCCCCAGCCCTTATGCTTTGGGAGACCCAAGCCTTGGGCGCCACAGCCTTTAGGCTTTGGGAGCCACAGGCCTGGGACACCCCAGCCCTTAGACTTTGGGAGCCCCAGGCATGGGGTGCCCCGGCCCATAGGCTTTGGGAGCCACAGGCCTGGGTCGCCCCGTCTCTTAGGCTTTGGGAGCCCAAGGCCTGGGGTGCCCCGGTCCATAGGCTTTGGGAGTCCCAGGCCTGGGGCGCCCCGGCCCTTAGGCTTAGAGAGGCCCATGCCTGGAGGACCCCTGCACTTAGGCTTGGGATTCCCAGGCCTTTGAAGCCCCAGCCCTTAGACTTAGGGAACCCCAGGCCAGGGGCGCTCCAGCCAGTATGCTTAGGGAGCCCCAGGCTTCAGGTGCCCCAGCCCTTAGGCTTAGGGAGCCCCAGGCCAGGGGAGCCCTTATGCTAAGGGAGCCCCAAGCCTGGGGAGCCCAAGCCCTTAGGCTTAGGGAGCCGCAGGCCTGGGGAGCCCGAGCCCTTAGGCTTAGGGAGCCCCAGGCCTGGGGCGCCCCACACCTTATGCTTTCGAAGGCCCAGGACTGGGGCCCTCCAGCTCTTAAGTTTAGGGAGGCCTAAGACTGGGGCGCTCCAGCCCTTAGGCTTAGGGAAACCCAGGCCTGGGGCGCCCCAGCCCTTAGGCTTAGGGAGCACTAGGCCTGGGGCGCGCCAGCCCTTAGGCTTATGGAGGTCCAGGACAGGGGTGCCCCAGCCCTTAGGCTTAGGGAGCCAAAGGCTTGGGGCGCCCCAGCCCTTAGGCTTAGGGAGCACCAGGCCTGGGGCGCCCCAGCCCTTAGGCTTAGGGAGCCCCAGGGAAGGGGAGCCCTTAGGCTAAGGGAGCCCCAAGCCTGGGGAGCCCGAGCCCTTAGGCTTAGGGAGCCGCAGGCCTGGGGAGCCTGAGCCCTTAGGCTTAGGGATCCCCAGGCTTGGGGCGCCCCAGCCCTTATGCTTTCGGAGGCCCAGGACTGGGGCGCCCCAGCTCTTAAGTTTAGGGAGGCCCAGGACTGGGGCGCTCCAGCACTTAGGCTTAGGGAACCCCAGGCCTGGGCGCCCAGCCCTTAGGCTTAGGGAGCCCCAAGCCTGGGGCGCGCCAGCGCTTAGGCTTAGGGAGGCCCAGGACAGGGGCGCCCCAGCCCTTAGGCTTAGGGAGCCGCAGCCTGGGGCGCACCAACCCTTAGGATTAGGGAGCCACAGACCTGGGGCGCCCTAGCCCTTATGCTCTGGGAGGCCAAGGCCTGGGGCGCCCCAGCCCTTAGGCTTAGGGAGCCCCAGGCCGGGGGTGCTCCAGCCCTTAGGTTTAGGGAGCCACAGGCCTGGGGCGCCCCAGCCCTTAGGCTTTTGTTCCCCAGGCCTGGGGCACCCCGACCCTTAGGCTTTGGAAGCCCCAGGACTGGGTCGCCTCTTCTCTTAGGCTTTGGGAGCCCAAGGCCTGGGGCGCCCCGACCCATAAGCTTTGGGAGCCTCAGGCCTGGGCGCCCCTGCCCTTAGGCTTTGGGAGCCTCAGGCCTGGGGTCCCCCTGCCCTTAGGCTTTGGGAGCCCCTGGCCAAGGGAGCCCCAGCCCTTAGGCTTACGGAGACCCAGGCCAGGGGCGCCCCAGCCCTTAGGCTTAGGGAGCTCCAGGCTTGGGGCACTCCAGCCCTTAGGTTAAGGGAGCACCAAGCCTGGGGAGCCCGAGCCCTTAGGCTAAAGTAGTCGCAGGCCTGGAGAGCTCGAGCCCTTAGGCTAAGGGAGCCCCAGGCCTGGGGAGCCTGAGCCCTTAGGCTTAGGGAGCCCCAGGCCTTGGGCGCCCCTGCCCTTAGCCTGACGGAGGCCCAGGCTTGGCGTGCCCCATCCCTTAGCCATAGGGAGCCCAAGGCCTGGGGCGGCCCAACCCTTAAGCTACGGAGGCCCATGACTGGGGCGCCCCAGCCCTTAGGCTTAGGGACCCCCAGGCATGGGACGCCCCCCAGACCTTAGGCTTAGGGAGCCCTAGGCATGGGGCACCACAGCCTTTAGGCTTAGAGAGCCCCAGGCCTGGGGCCGCCCAGCCCTTAGGCTTTGGGAGCCCAAGGCCTGGGGCGCCCCAGCCATTAGGCTTAGGGAGCCCCAGGCCTGGGGTGCCCCAGCCTTTACAGTTAGGGAGGCCCAGGACTGGGGCGCCCCCACCCTTAAGCTTAGGGAGGCCCAGGACTGGAGCGCGCCAGCCCTTAGGCTTTTCGAGCCCCAGGCCGGGTTCGCCTCAGCCCTTAGGTTTAGGGAGCCCCAGGCCTGGGGTGCCCCAGCTCTTAGGCTTAGGGAGCCCCAGTCCAGGGGCGCACAAAACCTTAGGCTTCGGGAACCCCAGCCCTGGGCCGCCCCGGTCCTTAGTCTTAGGGAGCCCCAGATCGGGGGCGCCCCAGCCCTTAGGCTTAGGGAGCCCCAGGCCTAGGGAGCCTGAGCCATTAGGCTTAAGGAGCCCCAGGCCTGGGGAGCCCGAATCCTTAGGCTTAGTGTGCCCCAGGCCTGGAGAGCCCGAGCCCTTAGGCTTAGGGAGCCCCAGGCCTGGGGAGCCCGAGCCCTTAGGCTTAGGGAGGCCCAGGACTGGGCGCCCCAGCCCTTAGGCTTAGGGAGGCCCAGGACTGGGGAAGCCCTGCCGTTAGGCTTAGGGAACCTTAGACCTGGGGTGCCCCAGCCCTTAGGCTTAGGGAGCCCCAGGCCGAGGGCGACCCAGCCCTTAGGTTTCAGGAGCCCCTGGCCTTGGGCGCCCCACCTTTAGGTTTAGGGAGCCCCAGGCCGGGGGCGCCCCAGCGCTTAGGTTTCGGGAGCCCAAGGCCTGGGCCGCCCCAGCCCTTAGGCTTAGGGAGCCCCAGGCCTGGGGTACCCCGGCCCTTATGCTTAGGGACCCCAGGCCTGGGACATCCCAGCCCCTAGGCTTTGGGAGCCCAAGGCCTGGGGCGCCCCAGCCATTAGGCTTAGGGAGCCCCGGGCCTGATGTGCCCCAGCCCTTAGGCTGAGGGATGCCCGGGACTGGGGCGCCCCACCCTTAAGCTTACGGAGGCACAGGACTGGGGCGCCTCAGCCCTTAGGTTTAGGGAGCCCCAGTCCTGGGGTGCCCCAGCTCTTAGGCTTAGGGAGCCACAGTCCAGGGGGGCACCAATCCTTAGGCTTAGGGAGCCCCAGGCCTGGGGCGCCCCAGCCATTAGGCTTAGGGAGCCCCGGGCCTGATGTGCCCCAGCCCTTAGGCTGAGGGATGCCCGGGACTGGGGCGCCCCACCCTTAAGCTTACGGAGGCACAGGACTGGGGCGCCTCAGCCCTTAGGTTTAGGGAGCCCCAGTCCTGGGGTGCCCCAGCTCTTAGGCTTAGGGAGCCACAGTCCAGGGGGGCACCAATCCTTAGGCTTAGGGAGCCCCAGGCCTGGGGCGCCCCAGCCATTAGGCTTAGGGAGCCCCAGGCCTGGGGTGCCCCAACCTTTACGATTAGGGTGGCCCAGGACTGGGGCGCCCCAGCCCTTAGGATTTTCGAGCCTCAGGCAGGGCTCGCCTCAGCCCTTAGGTTTAGGGAGCCCCAGGCCTGGGGTGCCCCAGCTCTTAGGCTTAGGGAGCCCCAGTCCAGGGGCGCACAAATCCTTAGACTTAGGGAACCCCAGGCCTGGGCCGCCCCAGCCCTTAGTCTTAGGGAGCCCCAGATCGGGGGCGCCCCAGCCCTTAGGCTTAGGGAGCCCCAGGCCTAGGGAGCCTGAGCCCTTAAGCTTAAGGAGCCCCAGGCCTGGGGAGCCCGAATCCTTAGGCTTAGTGTGCCCCAGGCCTGGAGAGCCCGAGCCCTTAGGCTTAGGGAACCCCAGGCCTGGGGAGCCCGAGCCCTTAGGCTTAGGGAGGCCCAGGACTGGGCGCCCCAGCCCTTAGGCTTAGGGAGGCCCAGGACTGGGGAAGCCCGAATCCTTAGGCTTAGTGTGCCCCAGGCCTGGAGAGCCCGAGCCCTTAGGCTTAGGGAACCCCAGGCCTGGGGAGCCCGAGCCCTTTGGCTTAGGGAGGCCCAGGACTGGGCGCCCCAGCCCTTAGGCTTAGGGAGCCCCAGGCCGAGGGCGACCCAGCCCTTAGGTTTCAGGAGCCCCAGGCCTTGGGCGCCCCACCTTTAGGCTCAGGGAGCCCCAGGCCGGGGGCGCCCCAGCGCTTAGGTTTCGGGAGCCCAAGGCCTGGACCGCCCCAGCCCTTAGGCTTAGGGAGCCCCAGGCCTGGGGTGCCCCGGCCCTTATGCTTAGGGACCCCCAGGCCTGGGACACCCCAGCCCTTAGGCTTTGGGAGCCCAAGGCCTGGGGCCGCCCAGCCCTTAGGCTTTGGGGGCCCAAGGCCTGGGGTGCCCCAGCCCTTAGGCTAAGGGAGGCCCGGGACTGGGGCGCCCCACCCTTAAGCTTAGGGAGGCACAGGACTGGGCCGCCTCAGCCCTTAGGTTTAGGGAGCCCCAGTCCTGGGGTGCCCCAGCCCTTAGGCTTCGGGAGCCACAGTCCAGGGGGGCCCCAATCTTAGGCTTAGGGAGCCCCAGGCCTGGGGCGCCACAGCCCTTAGGCTTAGTGAGCCCCAAGCCTGAGGAACTTGAGCCCTTAGGCTTAAGGAGCCCCAGGCCTGGGGAACCCGAATCCTTAGGCTTAGTGAGCCCCAGGCCTGGAGAGCCCGAGCCCTTAGGCTTATGGAGCCCCAGGCCTGGAGAGACCAAACCCTTAGGCTTAGGGAAGCCCAGGACTGGGCGCCCCAGCCCTTAGGTTTAGGGAGGCCAAGGACTGGGGCGCCCCAGCCCTTAGGCTTAGGGAGCCCCTGACCTGGGGCGCCCCAGCCCTTAGGCTTAGGAAGCCCCAGGCCTGGGGCGCCCCAGCCCTTAGGCTTAGGGAGCACCAGGCTTGGCACGCCCCAGCCCTTAGGCTTAGGGAACCCCAGGCCTGGGGCGACCCAGCCCTTAAGCTTAGGGAGCCCCAAGTCTTGAGCGCCCCAGCCTTTATGCTTTGGGAGCCACAGGCCTGGGACACCCAAGCCCTTAGACTTTTGGAGCCCCAGGCATGGGTCGCCCCGGCCCTTAGGCTTAGAGAGCGCCAGGCCTGGGGAGCCTGAGCCCTTAGGCTTAAGGAGCTATAGGCCTGGGGAGCCCGAATCCTTAGGCTTAGTGAGCCCGAGGCCTGGAGAGCCCGAGCACTTAGGCTTAGGGAGCCCCAGGTATGGGGAGTCCGAGCACTTAGGCTTAGGGAGGCCCAGGACTGGGCGACCCAGCCCTTAGGCTTAGGGAGTCCCACACTGGCGCGCCCAAGCCCTTAGGCTTAGGGAGCCCCAGGCCGGGGGTGCCCCAGCCCTTACGGTTAGGGAGGCCCAGGACTGGGGCGCCCCACACTTAAGCTTAGGGAGGCCCAGGACTGGGGCGCCCCAGCCCTTAGGCTTTGGGAGCCCCAGGCCGGGGGCGCCTCAGGCCTTAGATTTAGGGAACCCCAGGCTTGGGGTGCCCCAGCTCTTAGGCTTATGGAGCTCCAGTCCAGGGGCGCACAAATCCTTAGGCTTAGGGAACCCCAGGCCTGGGGCGCCCCAGCCCTTAGTCTTAGCGAGCCCCAGATCGGGGGGGGCCCAGCCCTTAGGCTTAGGGAGCCCCTGTCCTGGCGAGCCTGAGCCCTTAGGCTTAAGGAGCCCCAGGCCTGGGGAGCCCGAATCCTTAGGCTTAGTGTGCCCCAGGCCTGGAGAGCCCGAGCCCTTAGGCTTAGGGAGCCCCAGGCCTGGGGAGCCCGAGCCTTTAGGCTTAGGGAGGCCCAGGACTGGGCCCCCCAGCCCTTAGGCTTAGGGAGGCCCAGGACTGGGGAAGCCCTGCCGTTAGGCTTAGGGAACCTTAGATCTCGGGCGCCCCAGCCCTTAGGCTTAGGGAGCCCCAGGCCAGGGGCGACCCAGCCCTTAGGTTTAGGGAGCCCCAGGCCTTGGATGCCCCACCCTTAGGCTTATGGAGCCCCAGGCCGGGGGCGCCCCAGCGCTTAGGTTTCGGGAGCCCAAGGCCTGGGGCACCCCAGCCCTTAGGCTTAGAGAGCCCCAGGTCTGGGGGCGTCCAGCCCTTAGGCTTTGGGAGCCCAAGGCCTGGGGCGCCCCAGCCCTTAGTCTTAGAGAGCCCCATGCCTGGGGCCGCCCAGCCCTTAGGCTTTGGGAGCCCACGGCCTGGGGCGCCCCAGCCATTAGGCTTAGCGAGCCCCAGGCCTGAGGTGCCCCAGCCCTTAGGCTAAGGGAGGCCCGGGAGTGGGGCACCCCACCCTTAATCTTAGGGAGGCCCAGGACTGGGGCGCCTCAGCCCTTAGGTTTAGGGAGCCCCAGTCCTGGGGTGCCCCAGCTCTTAGTCTTAGGGAGCCCCAGTCCAGGGGGGCCCCAATCCTTAGGCTTAGGGAGCCCCAGGCCTGGAGAGCCCGAGCCCTTAGGTTTAGGGAGCCCCAGGCCTACAGAGACCGAGGCCTTAGGCTTAGGGAAGCCCAGGACTGGGCACCCCAGCCCTTAGGTTTAGGGAGGCCCAGGACTGGGGCGCCCCAGCCCTTAGGCTTAGGGAGCCCCAGACCTGGGGCGCCCCAGCCCTTAGGCTTAGGAAGTCCCAGGCCTGGGGCGCCCCAGCCCTTAGGCTTAGGGAGCACCAGGCCTGGCACGCCCCAGTCTTAGGCTTAGGGAACCCCAGGCCTAGGGCTCCCCTGCCCTTAAGCTTAGGGAGCCCCAAGTCTTGAGCGCCCCAGCCTTTATGCTTTGGGAGCCACAGGCCTGGGACACCAAAGCCCTTAGACTTTGGGAGCCCCAGGCATGGGTCGCCCCGACCCTTAGGCTTAGGGAGCCCCAGGCCTGGGGAGCCTGAGCCCTTAGGCTTAAGGAGCCCCAGGCCTGGGGAGCCCGAATCCTTAGGCTTAGTGAGCCCGAGGCCTGGAGAGCCCGAGCACTTAGGCTTAGGGAGCCCCAGGCCTGGGGAGCCCGAGCCCTTAGGCTTAGGGAGGCCCAGGACTGGCTCGCCCAAGCCCTTAAGCTTAGGGAGCTCCAGGCCGGAGGTGCCACAGCCCGTAGGATTAGGGAGCCCCAGGCCTGGGGCGCCCCAACCTTTAGGCTTTGGGAGCCACAGACCTGGGACACCCCAGCCCTTAGACTTTGGGAGCCCCAGGCATGGGGCCCCCCGGCCCGTAGGCTTAGGGAGCCCTAGGCCTGGTGAGCCTGAGCCCTTAGGCTTATGGAGCTCCAGGCCTGGGGAGCCTGAATCCTTAGGCTTTGTGAGCCCCAGGCCTGGAGACCTCGAGCCCTGAGTCTTAGGGAGTCCCAGGCCTGGGGAGCCCAAGCCCTTAGGCTTAGGGAGGCCCAGGACTGGCCGCCCCAGCCCTTAGGCTTAGGGTGCCCCAGGACTGGGGCCCCCCAGGCCTTAGGCTTAGGGAGGCCCAGGACAGGGGGGCCCCAGCCCTTAGCCTTAGGGAGCCGCAGGCCTGGGGCGCACCAACCCTTAGGATTAGGTAGCCACAGGCCTGGGGCGCCCTAGACCTTATGCTCTGGGAGGCCAAGGCCTGGGGCTCCCCAGCCCTTAGGCTTAGGGAGCCCCAGGCCGGGAGTGCTCCAGCCCTTAGGTTTAGGGAGCCACAGGCCTGGGGCGCCCCAGCCCTTATGCTCTGGGAGCCCTAAGCCTGCGGCGCCCCAGCCTTTAGGCTTTGGGAGCCACAGGCCTGGGGCACCCCGGCCCTTAGGCTTTGGAAGCCCCAGGACTGGGTCGCCTCTTCTCTTAGGCTTTGGGAGCCCAAGGCCTGGGGCGCCCCAACCCATAGGCTTTGGGAGCCTCAAGCCTGGGGCGCCCCTGCCCTTGGGCTTTGGGAGCCCCAGGCCAAGGGAGCCCCAGCACTTAGGCTTACGGAGACCCCGGCCAGGGGCGCCCCAGCCCTTAGGCTTAGGGAGTTCCAGGCTTGGAGCACTCCAGCCCTTAGGCTTAGGGAGCCCCAGGCAAGGGGCGCCCCAGCCTTTAGGCTTAGGGAGCCCCAGGCCAGGGGAGCCATTAGGCTAAGGGAGCCCCAAGCCTGGGGAGCCCGAGCCCTTAGGCTTAAGAAGTCGGAGGCCTGGAGAGCTCGAGCCCTTAGACTTAGGGAGCCCCAGGCCTGGGGCGCCCCAGCCCTTAGACTTACGGAGCCCCAGGCCTGGCGTGCCCCAGGCCTTAGGCTTAGGGAGCCCAAGGCCTGGGGCGGCCCAACCCTTAAGCTAGGGGGGCCCATGACTGGGGCGCCCCAGCCCTTAGGCTTAGGGAGCCCCAGGACTGGGGAGGTCCAGACCTTAGGATAGGGAGGTCCAGGCCTGGGGTGCCCCTGCCCTTATGCTTAGGGAGGCCCAGGTCTGGGGCGCCCCAGCCTTTAGGCTTAGGGAGGCCAAGGACTGGGGCACCCCCGACGTTATGCTTTGGGAGCCCCAAGCCTGGGGCGCCCCAGCCTTTAGGCTTTGGGAGCCCCATGCCGGGGCGCCCCAGCCCTATTGCTTTGGGAGCCCCAAGCCTGGGTCGCCCCAGACTTTAGGCTTTGGGAGACACAGGCCTGGGACACCCCAGCCCTTAGACTTTGGGAGCCCCAGGCATGGGGCGCCCCGGTCCTTAGGCTTTGGGAGCCCCAGGCCTGGGGTGCCCCGGCCCTTAGGCTTAGGGACCCCCAGGCCTGGGACCCCCCCAGACTTTAGGCTTAGGGAGCCCCAGGCCTGGGGCGCCACAGCCTTTAGGCTTAGAGAGCCCCAGGCCTGGGGCCGCCCATCCCTTAGGCTTTGGGAGCCCAAGGCCTGGGGCGCCCCAGCCATTAGGCTTAGGGAGCCCCAGGCCTGGGGTGCCCCAGCCTTTACAGTTAGGGAGGCCCAGGACTGGGGCACCCCCACCCTTAAGCTTAGGGAGGCCCAGGACTGGAGCGCGCCAGCCCTTAGGTTTTACGAGCCCCAGGGCGGGTTCGCCTCAGCCCTTAGGTTTAGGGAGCCCCAGGCCTGGGGTGCCCCAGCTCTTAGGCTTAGGGAGCCCCAGTCCAGGGGCGCACAAAACCTTAGGCTTAGGGAACCCCAGCCCTGGGCCGCCCCGGTCCTTAGTCTTAGGGAGCCCCAGATCGGGGGCGCCCCAGCCCTTAGGCTTAGGGAGCCCCAGGCCTAGGGAGCCTGAGCCCTTAAGCTTAAGGAGCCCCAGGCCTGGGGAGCCCGAATCCTTAGGCTTAGTGTGCCCCAGGCCTGGAGAGCCCGAGCCCTTAGGCTTAGGGAGCCCCAGGCCTGGGGAGCCCGAGCCCTTAGGCTTAGGGAGGCCCAGGACTGGGCGCCCCAGCCCTTAGGCTAAGGGAGGCCCGGGAGTGGGGCACCCCACCTTTAATCTTAGGGAGGCCCAGGACTGGGGCGCCTCAGCCCTTAGGTTTAGGGAGCCCCAGTCCTGGGGTGCCCCAGCTCTTAGTCTTAGGGAGCCCCAGTCCAGGGGGGCCCCAATCCTTAGGCTTAGGGAGCCCCAGGCCTGGAGAGCCCGAGCCCTTAGGTTTAGGGAGCCCCAGGCCTACAGAGACCGAGGCCTTAGGCTTAGGGAAGCCCAGGACTGGGCACCCCAGCCCTTAGGTTTAGGGAGGCCCAGGACTGGGGCGCCCCAGCCCTTAGGCTTAGGGAGCCCCAGACCTGGGGCGCCCCAGCCCTTAGGCTTAGGAAGTCCCAGGCCTGGGGCGCCCCAGCCCTTAGGCTTAGGGAGCACCAGGCCTGGCACGCCCCAGTCTTAGGCTTAGGGAACCCCAGGCCTAGGGCTCCCCTGCCCTTAAGCTTAGGGAGCCCCAAGTCTTGAGCGCCCCAGCCTTTATGCTTTGGGAGCCACAGGCCTGGGACACCAAAGCCCTTAGACTTTGGGAGCCCCAGGCATGGGTCGCCCCGACCCTTAGGCTTAGGGAGCCCCAGGCCTGGGGAGCCTGAGCCCTTAGGCTTAAGGAGCCCCAGGCCTGGGGAGCCCGAATCCTTAGGCTTAGTGAGCCCGAGGCCTGGAGAGCCCGAGCACTTAGGCTTAGGGAGCCCCAGGCCTGGGGAGCCCGAGCCCTTAGGCTTAGGGAGGCCCAGGACTGGCTCGCCCAAGCCCTTAAGCTTAGGGAGCTCCAGGCCGGAGGTGCCACAGCCCGTAGGATTAGGGAGCCCCAGGCCTGGGGCGCCCCAACCTTTAGGCTTTGGGAGCCACAGACCTGGGACACCCCAGCCCTTAGACTTTGGGAGCCCCAGGCAAGGGGCCCCCCGGCCCGTAGGCTTAGGGAGCCCTAGGCCTGGTGAGCCTGAGCCCTTAGGCTTAAGGAGCTCCAGGCCTGGGGAGCCTGAATCCTTAGGCTTTGTGAGCCCCAGGCCTGGAGACCTCGAGCCCTGAGTCTTAGGGAGTCCCAGGCCTGGGGAGCCCAAGCCCTTAGGCTTAGGGAGGCCCAGGACTGGCCGCCCCAGCCCTTAGGCTTAGGGTGCCCCAGGACTGGGGCCCCCCAGGCCTTAGGCTTAGGGAGGCCCAGGACAGGGGGGCCCCAGCCCTTAGCCTTAGGGAGCCGCAGGCCTGGGGCGCACCAACCCTTAGGATTAGGTAGCCACAGGCCTGGGGCGCCCTAGACCTTATGCTCTGGGAGGCCAAGGCCTGGGGCTCCCCAGCCCTTAGGCTTAGGGAGCCCCAGGCCGGGAGTGCTCCAGCCCTTAGGTTTAGGGAGCCACAGGCCTGGGGCGCCCCAGCCCTTATGCTCTGGGAGCCCTAAGCCTGCGGCGCCCCAGCCTTTAGGCTTTGGGAGCCACAGGCCTGGGGCACCCCGGCCCTTAGGCTTTGGAAGCCCCAGGACTGGGTCGCCTCTTCTCTTAGGCTTTGGGAGCCCAAGGCCTGGGGCGCCCCAACCCATAGGCTTTGGGAGCCTCAAGCCTGGGGCGCCCCTGCCCTTGGGCTTTGGGAGCCCCAGGCCAAGGGAGCCCCAGCACTTAGGCTTACGGAGACCCCAGCCAGGGGCGCCCCAGCCCTTAGGCTTAGGGAGTTCCAGGCTTGGAGCACTCCAGCCCTTAGGCTTAGGGAGCCCCAGGCAAGGGGCGCCCCAGCCCTTAGGCTTAGGGAGCCCCAGGCCAGGGGAGCCATTAGGCTAAGGGAGCCCCAAGCCTGGGGAGCCCGAGCCCTTAGGCTTAAGAAGTCGGAGGCCTGGAGAGCTCGAGCCCTTAGACTTAGGGAGCCCCAGGCCTGGGGCGCCCCAGCCCTTAGACTTACGGAGCCCCAGGCCTGGCGTGCCCCAGGCCTTAGGCTTAGGGAGCCCAAGGCCTGGGGCGGCCCAACCCTTAAGCTAGGGGGGCCCATGACTGGGGCGCCCCAGCCCTTAGGCTTAGGGAGCCCCAGGACTGGGGAGGTCCAGACCTTAGGATAGGGAGGTCCAGGCCTGGGGTGCCCCTGCCCTTATGCTTAGGGAGGCCCAGGTCTGGGGCGCCCCAGCCTTTAGGCTTAGGGAGGCCAAGGACTGGGGCACCCCCGACGTTATGCTTTGGGAGCCCCAAGCCTGGGGCGCCCCAGCCTTTAGGCTTTGGGAGCCCCATGCCGGGGCGCCCCAGCCCTATTGCTTTGGGAGCCCCAAGCCTGGGTCGCCCCAGACTTTAGGCTTTGGGAGACACAGGCCTGGGACACCCCAGCCCTTAGACTTTGGGAGCCCCAGGCATGGGGCGCCCCGGTCCTTAGGCTTTGGGAGCCCCAGGCCTGGGGTGCCCCGGCCCTTAGGCTTAGGGACCCCAGGCCTGGGACCCCCCCAGACTTTAGGCTTAGGGAGCCCCAGGCCTGGGGCGCCACAGCCTTTAGGCTTAGAGAGCCCCAGGCCTGGGGCCGCCCATCCCTTAGGCTTTGGGAGCCCAAGGCCTGGGGCGCCCCAGCCATTAGGCTTAGGGAGCCCCAGGCCTGGGGTGCCCCAGCCTTTACAGTTAGGGAGGCCCAGGACTGGGGCACCCCCACCCTTAAGCTTAGGGAGGCCCAGGACTGGAGCGCGCCAGCCCTTAGGCTTTTCGAGCCCCAGGCCGGGTTCGCCTCAGCCCTTAGGTTTAGGGAGCCCCAGGCCAAGGGAGCCCCAGCACTTAGGCTTACGGAGACCCCGGCCAGGGGCGCCCCAGCCCTTAGGCTTAGGGAGTTCCAGGCTTGGAGCACTCCAGCCCTTAGGCTTAGGGAGCCCCAGGCAAGGGGCGCCCCAGCCCTTAGGCTTAGGGAGCCCCAGGCCAGGGGAGCCATTAGGCTAAGGGAGCCCCAAGCCTGGGGAGCCCGAGCCCTTAGGCTTAAGAAGTCGGAGGCCTGGAGAGCTCGAGCCCTTAGACTTAGGGAGCCCCAGGCCTGGGGCGCCCCAGCCCTTAGACTTACGGAGCCCCAGGCCTGGCGTGCCCCAGGCCTTAGGCTTAGGGAGCCCAAGGCCTGGGGCGGCCCAACCCTTAAGCTAGGGGGGCCCATGACTGGGGCGCCCCAGCCCTTAGGCTTAGGGAGCCCCAGGACTGGGGAGGTCCAGACCTTAGGATAGGGAGGTCCAGGCCTGGGGTGCCCCTGCCCTTATGCTTAGGGAGGCCCAGGTCTGGGGCGCCCCAGCCTTTAGGCTTAGGGAGGCCAAGGACTGGGGCACCCCCGACGTTATGCTTTGGGAGCCCCAAGCCTGGGGCGCCCCAGCCTTTAGGCTTTGGGAGCCCCATGCCGGGGCGCCCCAGCCCTATTGCTTTGGGAGCCCCAAGCCTGGGTCGCCCCAGACTTTAGGCTTTGGGAGACACAGGCCTGGGACACCCCAGCCCTTAGACTTTGGGAGCCCCAGGCATGGGGCGCCCCGGTCCTTAGGCTTTGGGAGCCCCAGGCCTGGGGTGCCCCGGCCCTTAGGCTTAGGGACCCCCAGGCCTGGGACCCCCCCAGACTTTAGGCTTAGGGAGCCCCAGGCCTGGGGCGCCACAGCCTTTAGGCTTAGAGAGCCCCAGGCCTGGGGCCGCCCATCCCTTAGGCTTTGGGAGCCCAAGGCCTGGGGCGCCCCAGCCATTAGGCTTAGGGAGCCCCAGGCCTGGGGTGCCCCAGCCTTTACAGTTAGGGAGGCCCAGGACTGGGGCACCCCCACCCTTAAGCTTAGGGAGGCCCAGGACTGGAGCGCGCCAGCCCTTAGGTTTTACGAGCCCCAGGGCGGGTTCGCCTCAGCCCTTAGGTTTAGGGAGCCCCAGGCCTGGGGTGCCCCAGCTCTTAGGCTTAGGGAGCCCCAGTCCAGGGGCGCACAAAACCTTAGGCTTAGGGAACCCCAGCCCTGGGCCGCCCCGGTCCTTAGTCTTAGGGAGCCCCAGATCGGGGGCGCCCCAGCCCTTAGGCTTAGGGAGCCCCAGGCCTAGGGAGCCTGAGCCCTTAAGCTTAAGGAGCCCCAGGCCTGGGGAGCCCGAATCCTTAGGCTTAGTGTGCCCCAGGCCTGGAGAGCCCGAGCCCATAGGCTTAGGGAGCCCCAGGCCTGGGGAGCCCGAGCCCTTAGGCTTAGGGAGGCCCAGGACTGGGCGCCCCAGCCCTTAGGCTTAGGGAGGCCCAGGACTGGGGAAGCCCTGCCGTTAGGCTTAGGGAACCTTAGACCTGGGGCGCCCCAGCCCTTAGGCTTAGGGAGCCCCAGGCCGAGGGCGACCCAGCCCTTAGGTTTCAGGAGCCCCAGGCCTTGGGCGCCCCACCTTTAGGCTTAGGGAGCCCCAGGCCGGGGGCGCCCCAGCGCTTAGGTTTCGGGAGCCCAAGGCCTGGGCCGCCCCAGCCCTTAGGCTTAGGGAGCCCCAGGCCTGGGGTACCCCGGCCGTTATGCTTAGGGACCCCAGGCCTGGGACACCCCAGCCCCTAGGCTTTGGGAGCCCAAGGCCTGGGGCGCCCCAGCCCTTAGGCTTAGAGAGCCCCAGGCCTGGGGCCGCCCAGTCCTTAGGCTTTGGGAGCCCAAGGCCTGGGGCGCCCCAGCCATTAGGATTAGGGAGCCCCGGGCCTGATGTGCCCCAGCCCTTAGGCTGAGGGATGCCCGGGACTGGGGCGCCCCACCCTTAAGCTTACGGAGGCACAGGACTGGGGCGCCTCAGCCCTTAGGTTTAGGGAGCCCCAGTCCAGGGGTGCCCCAGCTCTTAGGCTTAGGGAGCCACAGTCCAGGGGGGCACCAATCCTTAGGCTTAGGGAGCCCCAGGCCTGGGGCGCCCCAGCCATTAGGCTTAGGGAACCCCAGGCCTGGGGTGCCCCAACCTTTAGGATTAGGGTGGCCCAGGACTGGGGCGCCCCCACACTTAAGCTTAGGGAGGCCCAGGACTGGGGCGCTCAAGCCCTTAGGCTTTCGGAACCCCAGGCCTTGGGGGCCCCAACCCTTAGGCATAGGGAGCCCCAGGCCTGGGGCCGCCCAGCCCTTAGGCTTAGGGAGCCCCAGGCCGGGGGCGCCTCAGCCCTTAGGTTTAGGAAGCCCCAGGCCTGGGGTGCCCCAGCTCATAGGCTTAGGGAACCCAAGTCCAGGGGCGCCCCAATTCTTGGGCTTATGGAGCCCCAGGCCTGGGGCGCCCCAATCCTTAGGCTTAGGGAGCACCAGGCCTAGGGGGCCCCAGCCCTTAGGCTTAGGGAGCCCCAGGCCTTGGAGACCAAGCCCTTAGGCTTAAGGAGCCCCAGGCCTGGGGAACCCGAATCCTTAGGCTTAGTGAGCCCCAGGCCTGGAGAGCCCGAGCCCTTAGGCTTATGGGGCCCCAGGCCTGGCGAGCCTGAGCCCTTAGGTTTATGGAGGCCCAGGACTGGGCGCCCCAGCCCTTAGGCTTATGGAGGCCCAGGACAGGGGCGCCCCAGCCCTTAGGCTTAGGGATCCCCAGACCTGGGGCGCCCCAGCCCTTAGGCTTACAGAACCCCATGCCTGGGGCGCCCCCGCCCTTAGGCTTAGGGAACCCCAGGCTTGTGGCACCCCAGCCCTTAGGCTTAGGGAGCCCCAAGCCGGGGGCACCCCTGCCCTTAGGTTTAGGGAGCCACAGGCCTGAGACACCACAGCCCTTATGCTCTGGGAACCCCAAGCCTGGGGCACCCCAGGCCTTAGGCTTTGGGAGCCACAAGCCTGGGACGCCCCGGCCCTTAGGCTTTTGATCCCCAGGCCTGGGGCGCCCCGGCCCATAGGCTTTGGGAGCCAAAGGCCTGGGTCGCCCCATCTCTTAGGCTTTGGGAGCCCAAGGCCGTGGCGCCCCGGCCCATAGGGGTTGGGAGCCTCAGGTTTGGGGCGCCCCTGCCCTTAGGCTTTGGGAGCCCCAGCCCTGGGGCGCGCCAGCCATAGGCTTTGGGAGCCCCAGGCTTGGGGCGACCCATCCCTTAGGCTTTGTAAACCCCAGGCCTGGGGAGCCCCAGCCCTTAGGCTTAGAGAGGGCCAGGCCTGGAAAACCGCTACCCTTAGGCTTGGGATCCCCAGGACTTGGAAGCCACAGCCCTTAGTCTTAGGGAGACCCAGTCCAGGGGCGCCCCAACCTTTAGGCTTAGGGAGCTCCAGGCCTGGGGTGCTCCAGCCCTTAGGCTTAAGGAGCCCCAGGCCTGAGGTGCCCCAGCCCTTAGGCTTGGGAGCCCCAGGCCACAGGCTCCACAGCCCTTATGCTTAGGGAGACCCAAGCCTTGGGGGCCCCAGCCTTTAGGCTTTGGGAGCCACAGGCCTGGGTCGCCCCAGCACTTAGGCTTAGGGAGGCCCAGGACTGGGGTGCCCCAGCCCTTAGACTTAGGGAGGCCCAGCACTGGGGCGCTCCAGCCCTTAGGCTTTGGGAGCCACAGGCCTGGGTCGTCCCAGCCCTTAGCCTTAGGGAGGCCCAGGACTGTGCGCCTCAGCCCTTAGGCTTGGGGAGCCCCTGGCCTGGGGCGCGCCAGCCCTTAGGTTTTGGGAGGGCAAGGCCTGGGTCGCCCCTGCACTTAGGCTTTGGGAGGCCCAAGCCTGGGCCGCCCCAGCCCTTAGGCTTAGGGAGGCACAGGCCTGGGGCGCCCCAGCCCTTAGGCTTAGGGAGCCCCAGGCCGGTGGCACCCCAGCCCTTATGCTCTGGGAGCCCCTAGCATGGGGCACCCCAGCCTGTAGCCTTAGAGAGGCCGACGGCTGGAGAGCCCTTGCCCTTAGGCTTTGGGAGCCCCAGGCCAGGGGAGCCCCAGACTTTAGGCTTACGGAGACCCAGGCCAGGGGCTCCCCTGCCCTTAGGTTTAGGGAGCCCCAGGCATGGGGCGGCCCAGCCCTTAGGCTTAGGGATACCCAGGCCTGGGGCGCCGCAGCCCTAAGGCTTATGGAGCCGCAGGCCTGGGGAGCCAGAGCCCTTAGGCTTAGGGAGCCCCAGGCCTGGGGAGGCTGAGCCTTTAGGCTTAAGGAGCCACAGGCCTGGGGAACCCGAATCATTAGACTTAGTGAACCCCAGGCCTGGAGACCCCTAGCCCTTAGGCTTAGGGAGCCCCAGGCCTGGGGAGCCCGAACCCATAGGCTTAGGGAGCCCCAGGCCTGGGGCTCCCCATCCCTTAGGCTTAGGGAGCCCCAGGCCTTGGAGCCTGAGCCCTTAGGCTTACGGAGCCCCAGGCCTGGGGAACCCGAATCCTTAGGCTTAGTGAGCCCCAGGCCTGGAGAGCCCGAGCCCTTAGGCGTAGGGGGCCCCAGGCCTGGGGAGCCCGAGCCCTTAGGCTTAGGGAGGCCGAGGACTGGGCGCCCCAGCCCATAGGCTTAGGGAGCCCCAGACCTGGGGCGCCCCAGCCCTTAGGCTTAGGGAGTCCCAGGCCTGGGGCGCCTCAGCCCTTAGGCTTAGGGAGCACCAGGCCTGGCGCGCCCCAGCCTTTAGGCTTAGGGAGCCCAAGGCCTGGGGCGCCCCAGCCCTTAGGCTTAGGGAGCCCCATGCCTGGGGCGCCCCATCGCTTAGGCTTCGGGAGCCCCAGGCTGGGGGCGCCCCAGCCCTTAGGTTTAGGGAGCCCTAGGCCTGGGTTCCCCCGCCCTTAGGCGTAGGGAGGCCCAGGACAGGGGCGCACCACCATTAAGCTTACGGAGGCCCAGGACTGGGGCGCCCAAGCCCTTAGGCTTTCGGAACCCCAGGCCTTGGGGGCCCCAGAACATAGGCATAGTGAGCCCCAGGCCTGGGGCCGCCCAGCCCTTAGGCTTAGGGAGCCCCAGGCCTGGGGCGCCTCAGCCCTTAGGTTTAGGAAGCCCCAGGCCTGGGGTGCCCCAGCTCATAGGCTTAGGGAACCCAAGTCCAGGCGCGCTCCAATCCTTGGGCTTAGGGAGCCCCAGGCCTGAGGCGCACCAATCCTTAGGCTTAGGGGGCACCAGGCCTAAGGGGCCCCAGCCCTTAGGCTTAGGGAGCCCCAGCCCTTGGAGACCAAGACCTTAGGATTAAGGAGCCCCAGGCCTGGGGAACCCGAATCCTTAGGCTTAGTGAGCCCCAGGCCTGGAGAGCCCGAGCCCTTAGGCTTATGGGGCCCCAGGCCTGGCGAGCCTGAGCCCTTAGGTTTAGGGAGGCCCAGGACTGGGCGCCCCAGCCCTTAGGCTTAGGGAGCCCCAAGCCGGGGGCACACTGACCTTAGGTTTAGGGAGCCACAGGCCTGGGACACCCCAGCCCTTATGCTCTGGGAACCCCAAGCCTGGGGCGCCCCAGGCTTTAGGCTTTGGGAGCCACAAGCCTGGGACGCCACGGCCCTTAGGCTTTTGATCCCCAGACCTGGGGCGCCCCGGCCCATAGGCTTTGGGAGCCACAGCCCTGTGTCGCCCCATCTCTTAGGCTTTGGGAGCCCAAGGCCGGGGCACCCCGGTCCATAGGCTTTGCGAGCCTCAGGCTTGGGGCGCCCCTGCCCTTAGGCTTTGGGAGCCCCAGGCCTGGGGCGCCCCGGCCAATAGGCTTTGGGAGCCCCAGGCTTGGGGCGACGCATCACTTAGGCTTTGTAAACCCCAGGCCTGGGGAGCCCCAGCCCTTAGGCTTAGAGAAGCCCAGGCCTGGAAAACCCCTACCCTTAGGCTTTGGGATCCCCAGGCCTGGGAAGCCCCAGCCCTTAGACTTTGGAAGCCCCAGGCCAGGGGAGACCTAGCCCTTAGGCTTAGGGAGACCCAGTCCAGGGGCGCCCCAACCTTTAGGCTTAGGGAGCTCCAGCCCTGGGGTGCTCCAGCCCTTAGGCTTAGGGAGCCCCAGGCCTGAGGCGCCCCAGCCCTTAGGCTTGGGAGCCCCATGCCTCAGGCGCCACACCCTAAGGCTTAGGAGACCCAAGCCTTGGGGGCCCCAGCCTTTAGGCTTTGGGAGCCACAGGCCTGGGTCGCCCCAGCCCTTAGGCTTAGGGAGGCCCAGGACTGGGGTGCCTCAACCCTTAGGCTTAGGGACGTCCAGCACTGGGGCGCCCCAGCCCTTAGGCTTTGGGAGCCACAGGCCTGGGTCGTCCCAGCCCTTAGGCTTAGAGAGGCCCCGGACTGGGCGCCCCAGCCCTTAGGCTTAGGGAGCCCCAGGCCTGGGGCGCGCCAGCCCTTAAGTTTTGGGAGGCCAAGGCCTGGGGCGCCCCAGCACTTAGGCTTTGGGAGGCCCAAGCCTGGGCCGCACCAGCCCTTAGGCTTAGGGAGGCATGGGCCGGGGCACCCCAGCCCTTAGGCTTAGGGTGCCCCAGGCTGGGGCGCCCCAGGATTTAGGCTTAGGGAGCCCCAGTCCGGTGGCGCCCCAGCCCTTAAGTTTAGGGAGCCACAGGCCTGGGGCGCCCCAGCCCTTATGCTCTGGGAGCCCAAGGACTGGGGAGCCCCAGCCCTTAGGCTTAGGGAGCCCCAGGCTGGGGGCGCACCAGCCTTAGGTTTAGGGAGCCACAGGCCTGGGGCGCCCCAGCCCTTATGCTCTGGGAGGCCCTAGCCTGGGGCGCCCCAACCTGTAGCCTTAGAGAGGCCCACGGCTGGAGAGCCCTTGCCCTTAGGCTTTGGGAGCCCCAGGCCAGGGGAGCCCCAGCCCTTAGGCTTACGTAGACCCAGGCCAGGGGCGCCCCTGCCCTTAGGCTTAGGGAGCCCCAGGCCTGGGGCGCTAGAGCCCTTAGGCTTAGGGAGCCCCACGCCTCAGGCGCCCCAGCCCTTAGGCTTAGGGAGTCCCAGGCCTGGGGCACCGCAGGCCTTAGGCTTAGGGAGCCCCAGGTCAGGGGAGCCCTTAGGGTAAGGGAGGCCCAAGCCTGGGGAGGCCGAGCCCTTAGGCTTAGGGAGCCCCAGGCCTGGGGAGGCTGAGCCCTTAGGCTTAAGGAGCCACAGGCCTGGGGAACCCGAAACATTAGGATTAGTGAGCCCCAGGCCTGGAGACCCCTAGCCCGTAGGCTTAGGGAGCCCCAGGCCTGGGTCTCCCCAGCCCTTAGGCTTAGGGAGCCTTAGGCCTTGGAGCCTGAGCCCTTAGGCTTGAGGAGCCCCAGGTCTGGGGAACCCGAATCTTTAGGCTTAGTGAGCTCCAGGCCTGGAGAGCCTTAGGTTAGGGAGTTCCAAGCCTTGGTCGCCCCTGGCTTCAGGCTTTGGGAGCCACAGGCCTGGGACACCACAGCCCTTACACTTTGGGAGCCCCAGGCATGGGGTGCCCCGCCCCTTAGGCTTCAGGTGCCCCAGGCCTCGGTCGCCCCAGCCCTTAGGCTTAGGGAGGCCCAGGCCTGGGGTGCCCCAGCCCTTAGGCTTAGGGAAGCCCAGGACAGGGACGCCCCACCCTTAAGCTTAGGGAGGCCCAGGACTGGGGCGCCCCAGCCCTTAGGCATTGGGAGCCCCAGGCCTTGGGTGCCCAAACCCTTAGGCTTAGAGAGCCCCAGGACTGGGGCCGCCCAGCCCTTAGGCTTTGGGACCTCAGTCCTGGGGCGCCCCAGCCCTTAGGCTTAGGGAGCCCCAGGCCTGGGACCCCACAGCCCTTAGGCTAAGGGAGCCCCAGACCTGGGGTGTCCCAGCCCTTAGGCTTAGGGAGGCCCAGGACAGGGGCACACCACCATTAAACTTACGGAGGCCCAGGACTGGGGCGCCCAAGCCCTTAGGCTTTCAGAACCCCAGGCCTGGGGCCACACAGCCCTTAAGCTTAGGGAGCCCCAGGCCGGGGGCGCCTCAGCCCTTAGATTTAGGAAGCCCCAGGCCTGGGGTGCCCCAGCTTTTAGGCTTAGGGAGCCCAAGTCCAGGGGTGCCCCAATCCTTGGGCTTAGGGAGCCCCAGGCCTGGGGCGCCTCAATCCTTAGCTTAGGGAGCACCAGGCCTAGGGGCCCCAGTCCTTAGGCTTAGGGAGCCCCAGGCCTTAGAGACCAAGCCCTTAGGCTTAAGGAGCCCCAGGCCTTGGGAACCCGAATCCTTAGGCTTAGTGAACCCCAGGCCTGGAGAGCCCGAGCCCTTAGGCTTAGGGGCCCCAGGCCTGGGGAGCCCGAGCCCTTAGGTTTAGGGAGGCCCAGGACTGGGCGCCCCAGCCCTTAGGCTTAGGGAGCCCCAGGCTTGAGGCGCCCCAGCCCTTAGGCTTAGGGAGCCCCAGGCCTCAGGCCCCACAGCCCTTAGGCTTAGGGAGACCCAGGCCTGGGGCGCCACAGCCCTTAGGCTTAGGGAGCCCCAGTCCTGGGGAGCCCTTAGGCTAAGGGAGCCCCAAACCTGGGGAGCCCGAGCCCTTAGGCTTAGGGGAGCGGCAGGCCTGGGGAGCCCGAGCCCTTAGGCTTAGGGAGCCCGAGGCCTGGGGCGCCCCAGCCCTTATGCTTTGGGAGCCCCAAGCCTTGGGGGCCCCAGCCTTTAGGCTTTGGGAGCCACAGGCCTGGGTCGCCCCAGCACTTTGGCTTAGGGAGGCCCAGGACTGGGGTGCCCCAGCCCTTAGGATTAGTGAGGCCCAGGAATGGGGCGCTCCAGCCTTTAGGCATTGGGAGCCCCAGGCCTTGGGGGCACAAACCCTTAGGCTTAGGGAACCCCAGGCCTTGGGCCGCACAGCCCTTAGGCTTTGGGAGCCTCAGGTCTGGGGCGCCCCAGCCCTTAGGCTTAGGGAGCCCCAGGCTTGGGACCCCCCAGCCCTTAGGCTTTGGGATCCCCAGGCCTGGGAAGCCACAACCCTTAGATTTTGGGAGCCCCAGGCCAGGGGAGCCCTAGCCCTTAGTCTTAGGGAGACCCAGTCTAAGGGCGCCCCAACCTTTAGGCTTAGGGAGCTCCAGGCCTGGGGCGCTCCAGCCCTTAGGCTTAGGGAGCTCCAGGCCTGGGGCGCCCCAGCCCTTAGGCTTGGGAGCCCCAGGCCTCAGGCACCACAGCCCTTAGGCTTAGAGAGACCCATGCCTTGGGGACCCCAGGCTTTAGGCTTTGGGAGCCAAGGCCTGGGTCGCCCCAGCACTTAGGCTTAGGGAGGCCCAGGACTGGGGTGCCCCAGCCCTTAGGCTTAGGGAGGCCCAGCACTGGGGCGCCCCAGACCTTAGGCTTTGGGAGCCACAGGCCTGGGTCGTCCCAGCCCTTAGGCTTAGAGAGGCCCAGGACTGGGCGCCCCAGCCATTAGGCTTAGGGAGCCCCAGGCCTGGGGCACGCCAGCCCTTAGGTTTTGGGAGGCCAAGGCCTGGGGCGCCCCAGCACTTCGGCTTTGGGAGGCCCAAGCCTGGGCCGCCCCAGCCCTTAGGCTTAGGGAGGCACAGGCCTGGGGCGCCCCAGCCCTTAGGCTTAGGGAGCCCCAGGCCGGTGGCGCCCCAGCCCTTAAGTTTAGGGAACCACAGGCCTGGGGCGCTCCTGCCTTTATGCTCTGAGAGCCCAAGGACTGGGGCGCCCCAGCCCTTAAGCTTAGGGAGCCCCAGGCTGGGGGTGCCCCAGCCCTTAGGTTTAGGGAGCCACAGGCCTGGGGCGCCCCAGCCCTTATGCTCTGGGAGCCCCTAGCCTGGGGCGCCACAGCCTGTAGCCTTAGAGAGGCCCACGGCTGGAGAGCCCTTGCCCTTAGGCTTTGGGAGCCCCAGGCCAGGGGAGCCCCAGCCCTTAGGCTTACGGAGACCCAGGCCAGGGGCTCCCCTGCCCTTAGGTTTAGGGAGCCCCAGGCCTGGGGCGCAACAGCCCTTAGGCTTAGGGAGACCCAGGCCTGGGGCGCCACAGCCCTTAGGCCTAGGGAGCCCCAGGCCAGGGGAGCCCTTAGGCTAAAGGAGCCCCAAGCCTGGGGTGCCCGAGCCCTTAGGCTTAGGGAGCCGCAGGCCTGGGGAGCCAAAGCCCTTAGGCTTAGGGAGCCCCAGGCCTGGGGAGGCTGAGCCCTTAGGCTTAAGGAGCCACAGGCCTGGGGAACCCGAATCATTAGGCTTAGTGAGCCCCAGGCCTGGAGACCCCTAGCCCTTAGGCTTAGGGAGCCCCAGGCCTGGGGAGCCCGAGCCCATAGGCTTAGGGAGCCCCAGGCCTGGGGCTCCCCAGCCCTTAGGCTTAGGGAGCCCCAGGCCTTGGAGCCTGAGCCCTTAGGCTTAAGGAGCCCCAGGCCTGGGGAACCCGAATCCTTAGTCTTAGTGAGCTCCAGGCCTGGAGAGCACGAGCCCTTAGACATAGGGGGCCCCAGGCCTGAGGAGCCCGAGCCCTTAGGCTTAGGGAGCCCCAGGCCTGGGGCGTTCCAGCTCTTAGGCTACGGGAGCCCCAGGCTGGGGGCGCCCCAGCCATTAGGCTTAGGGAGCCCCAGACCTGGGGTGCCCCAGCCCTTAGGCTTAGGGAGGCCCAGGACAGGGGCGCACCACCATTAAGCTTACGGAGGCCCAAGCCTGGGCCGCCCAAGCCCTTAGGCTTAGGGAGGCACAGGCCTGGGGCGCCCCAGCCCTTAGGCTTAGGGAGCCCCAGGCCGGTGGCGCCCCAGCCCTTAAGTTTAGGGAACCACAGGCCTGGGGCGCTCCTGCCTTTATGCTCTGAGAGCCCAAGGACTGGGGCGCCCCAGCCCTTAGGCTTAGGGAGCCCCAGGCTGGGGGTGCCCCAGCCCTTAGGTTTAGGGAGCCACAGGCCTGGGGCGCCCCAGCCCTTATGCTCTGGGAGCCCCTAGCCTGGGGCGCCACAGCCTGTAGCCTTAGAGAGGCCCACGGCTGGAGAGCCCTTGCCCTTAGGCTTTGGGAGCCCCAGGCCAGGGGAGCCCCAGCCCTTAGGCTTACGGAGACCCAGGCCAGGGGCTCCCCTGCCCTTAGGTTTAGGGAGCCCCAGGCCTGGGGCGCAACAGCCCTTAGGCTTAGGGAGACCCAGGCCTGGGGCGCCACAGCCCTTAGGCCTAGGGAGCCCCAGGCCAGGGGAGCCCTTAGGCTAAAGGAGCCCCAAGCCTGGGGTGCCCGAGCCCTTAGGCTTAGGGAGCCGCAGGCCTGGGGAGCCAAAGCCCTTAGGCTTAGGGAGCCCCAGGCCTGGGGAGGCTGAGCCCTTAGGCTTAAGGAGCCACAGGCCTGGGGAACCCGAATCATTAGGCTTAGT
Source organism: Tenrec ecaudatus (assembly GCF_050624435.1). NCBI lineage: Eukaryota > Metazoa > Chordata > Mammalia > Afrosoricida > Tenrecidae > Tenrec > Tenrec ecaudatus. Next base: position 116,577,016 of record NC_134542.1, on the reverse strand, counting down.
GAGCCCCAGGCCTGGAGACCCCTAGCCCTTAGGCTTAGGGAGCCCCAGGCCTGGGGAGCCCGAGCCCATAGGCTTAGGGAGCCCCAGGCCTGGGGCTCCCCAGCCCTTAGGCTTAGGGAGCCCCAGGCCTTGGAGCCTGAGCCCTTAGGCTTAAGGAGCCCCAGGCCTGGGGAACCCGAATCCTTAGTCTTAGTGAGCTCCAGGCCTGGAGAGCCCGAGCCCTTAGACATAGGGGGCCCCAGGCCTGAGGAGCCCGAGCCCTTAGGCTTAGGGAGCCCCAGGCCTGGGGCGTTCCAGCTCTTAGGCTACGGGAGCCCCAGGCTGGGGGCGCCCCAGCCCTTAGGTTTAGGGAGCCCCAGACCTGGGGTGCCCCAGCCCTTAGGCTTAGGGAGGCCCAGGACAGGGGCGCACCACCATTAAGCTTACGGAGGCCCAAGACTGGGGCGCCCAAGCCCTTAGGCTTTCGGAACCCCAGGCCTTGGGGGCCCCAGCCCTTAGGCATAGGGAGCCCCAGGCCTGGGGCCGCCCAGCCCTTAGGCTTAGGGAGCCCCAGGCCGGGGGCGCCTCAGCCCTTAGGTTTAGGAAGCCCCAGGCCTGCGGTGCCCCAGCTCATAGGCTTAGGGCACCCAAGTCCAGTGTCGCCCCAATCCTTAGGCTTAGGGAGCACCAGGCCTAGGGGGCCCCAGCCCTTAGGCTTAGGGAGCCCCAGGCCTTGGAGACCAAGCCCTTAGGCTTAAGGAGCCCCAGGCCTGGGGAACCCGAATCCTTAGGCTTAGTGAGCCCCAGGCCTGGAGAGCCCGAGCCCTTAGGCTTATGGGGCCCCAGTCCTGGCGAGCCTGAGTCCTTAGGTTTAGGGAGGCCCAGGACTGGGCGCCCCAGCCCTTAGGCTTAGGGAGGCCCAGGACAGGGGCGCCCCAGCCCTTAGGCTTAGGGATCCTCAGACCTGGGGCGCCCCAGCCCTTAGGCTTAGGGAGCCCCAAGCCGGGGGCACCCCTGCCCTTAGGTTTAGGGAGCCACAGGTCTGGGACACCCCAGCCCTTATGCTCTGGGAACCCCAAGCCTGGGGCGCCCCAGCCTTTAGGCTTTGGGAGCCACAGGCCTGGTCACCCCATCTCTTAGGCTTTGGGAGCCCAAGTCCGGGGCGCCCCGGCCCATAGGCTTTGGGAGCCTCAGGCTTGGGGTGCCCCTGCCCTTAGGCTTTGGGAGCCCCAGGCCTGGGTCGCCCCAGCCCATAAGCTTTGGGAGCCCCAGGCATGGGGCGACCCATCCCTTAGGCTTTGTAAACCCCAGGCCTGGGGAACCCCAGCCCTTAGGCTTAGAGAGGCCCAGGCCTGGAAAACCCCTACCCTTAGGCTTTGTGATCCCCAGGCCTGGGAAGCCCCAGCTCTTAGACTTTGGGAGCCCCAGGCCAGGGGAGCCCTAGCCCTTAGGCTTAGGGAGACCCAGTCCAGGGGCGCCCCAACCTTTAGGCTTAGGGAGCTCCAGGCCTGGGGCGCCCCAGCCCTTAGGCTTAGGGAGCCCCAGGCCTGAGGCGCCCCAGCCCTAAGTCTTGGGAGCCCCAACCTCAGGCGCCACAGCCCTTAGGCTTAGGGAGACCCAAGCCTTTGGGGCCCCAGCCTTTAGGCTTTGGGAGCCACAGGCCTGGGTCGCCCCAGCACTTAGGCTTAGGGAGGCCCAGGACTGGGGTGCCTCAACCCTTAGGCTTAGGGAGGTCCAGCACTGGGGCGCCCCAGCCCTTAGGCTTTGGGAGCCACAGGCCTGGGTCGTCCCAGCCCTTAGGCTTAGAGAGGCCCAGGACTGGGCGCCCCAGCCCTTAGGCTTAGGGAGCCTCAGGCCTGGGGCGCGCCAGCCCTTAGGTTTTGGGAGGCCAAGGCCTGGGGCGCCCCAGCACTTAGGCTTTGGGAGGCCCAAGCCTGCGCCGCCCCAGCCCTTAGGCTTAGGGAGGCACAGGCCTGGGGCGCCCCAGCCCTTAGGCTTAGGGTGCCCCAGGCTGGGGCGCCCCAGCACTTAGGCTTAGGGAGCCCCAGTCCGGTGGCACCCCATCCCTTAAGTTTAGGGAGCCACAGGCCTGGGGCGTCCCAGCCCTTATTCTCTGGGAGCCCAAGGACTGTGGAGCACTAGCCCTTAGGCTTAGGGAGCCCCTGGCTGGGGGCGCCCCATCCCTTAGGTTTAGGGAGCCACAGGCCTGGGAAGCCCCAGCCCTTATGCTCTGGGAGGCCCTAGCCTGGGGCGCCCAAACCTGTAGCCTTAGAGAGGCCCACGGCTGGAGAGCCCTTGCCCTTAGGCTTTGGGAGCCCCAGGCCAGGGGAGCCCTAGCCCTTAGGCTTACGAAGACCCAGGCCAGGGGCGCCCCTGCCCTTAGGCTTAGGGAGCCCCAGGCCTGGGGCGCTAGAGCCCTTAGGCTTAGGGAGCCCCACGCCTCAGGCGCCCCAGTCCTTAGGCTTAGGGAGACCCAGGCCTGGGGGGCCGCAGCCCTTAGGCTTAGGGAGCCCCAGGCCAGGGGAGCCCTTAGGCTAAGGGAGGCCCAAGCCTGGGGAGGCCGAGCCCTTAGGCTTAGGGAGCCGCAGGCCTGGGGAGCCAGAGCCCTTAGGCTTAGGGAGCCCCAGGCCTGGGGAGGCTGAGCCCTTAGGCTTAAGGAGCCACAGGCCTGGGGAACCCGAAACATTAGGATTAGTGAGCCCCAGGCCTGGAGACCCCTAGCCCTTAGGCTTAGGGAGCCCCAGGCCTGGGTCTCCCCAGCCCTTAGGCTTAGGGAGCCTTAGGCCTTGGAGCCTGAGCCCTTAGGCTTAAGGAGCCCCAGGTCTGGGGAACCCGAATCTTTAGGATTAGTGAGCTCCAGGCCTGGAGAGCCCGAGCCCTTAGGCTTAGGGGGCCCCAGGCCTGGGGAGCCTGAGCCCTTAGGCTTAGGGAGGCCCAGTCCTGGGCGCCCCAGCCCATAGGCTTAGGGAGCCCCAGACCTGGGGCGCCCCAGCCCTTAGGCTTAGGGAGTCCCAGGCCTGGGGCGCCTCAGCCCTTAGGCTTAGGGAGCACCAGGCCTGGCGCGCCCCATCCCTTAGGCATAGGGAGCCCCAGGCCTGGGGCGCACCAGCCCTTAGGCTTAGGGAGCCCCAGGCCTGGGGCGCCCCAGCTCTTAGGCTACGGGAGCCCCAGGCTGGGGGCGCCCCAGCCCTTAGGTTTAGGGAGCCCCAGGCCTGGGGTGCCCCACTCCTTATGCTTTGGGAGCCCCAAGCCTTGGGCGCCAAAGCCTTTAGGCTTTGGGAGCCACAGGCCTAGGACACCCCAGCCCTTAGACTTTGGGAGCGCCAGGCATGGGGTGCCCCGGCCCTTAGGTTTCGGGAGCCCAAGGCCTGGGCCGCCCCAGCCCTTAGGCTTGGGGAGCCCCAGGCCTGGTGTGCCCCGGCCCTTAGGCTTAGGGACCCCCAGGCCTGGGACCCCCCAGCCCTTAGGCTTAGAGAGCCCCAGGCCTGGGGCCGCCCAGCCCTTAGGCTTTGGGAGCCCAAGGCCTGGGGTGCCCCAACGATTAGGCTTAGGGAGCCCCAGGCCTGAGTTGGCCCAGCCCTTAGGATAAGGGAGGCCCGGGACTGGGGCGCCCCACCCTTAACTTTGGGAGGCCCAGGACTGGGGCCCCTCAGCCCATAGGTTTAGGGAGCCCCAGGCCTGGGGTGCCCCAGCCCTTAGTCTTAGGAAGCCCCAGGCCTGGGGGTCCCCAGCCCTTTGGCTTAGGGAGCACCAGGCCTGGCACGCCTCAGCCCTTAGGCTTAGGGAACCCCAGGCCTGGGGCGCCCCAGCCCTTAAGCTTAGGGAACCCCAAGTCTTGAGCGTCCCAGCCTTTATGCTTTGGGAGCCACAGGCCTGGGACACCCCAGCCCTTAGACATTGGGAGCCCCAGGCATGGGTCGCCCCGGCCCTTAGGCTTAGGGAGCCCCAGGCCTGGGGAGCCTGAGGCCTTAGACTTAAGGAGCTATAGGCCTGGGGAGCCCGAATCCTTAGGCTTAGTGTGCCCCAGGCCTGGACAGCCCGAGCCCTGAGTCTTAGGGAGTCCCAGGCCTGGGGAGCCCGAGCCCTTAGGCTTAGGGAGGCCCAGGACTGGCCGCCCCAGCCCTTAGGCTTGGGGTGCCCCAGGACTGGGGCGTCCCAGCCCTTAGGCTTAGGGAGCCCCAGGCCTGGTGCGCCCGAGCCCTTAGGCTTAGGGAACCCCAGGCCTGGGGCACCCAAACCTTCGGCTTATGGAGGCCCAGGCCGGGGGCACTCCAGCCCTTAAGTTAGGGAGTCCCAAGCCTTGGTCGCCCCAGGCTTTAGGCTTTGGGAGCCACAGGCCTGGGACAACACAGCCCTTAGACTTTGGGAGCCCCAGGCATGGGGTGCCCCGCCCCTTAGGCTTTAGGTGCCCCAGGCCTCGGTCGCCCCAGCCCTTAGGCTTAGGGAGGCCCAGAACTGGGGCGCCCCAGCCCTTAGGCTTATGGAGGCCCAGGCCTGTGGTGCCCCAGCCCTTAGGTTTAGGGAAGCCCAGGACAGGGACGCCCCACCCTTAAGCTTAGTGAGGCCCAGGACTGGGGCGCCCCAGCCCTTAGGCATTGGGAGCCCCAGGCCTTGGGTGCCCAAACCCTTAGGTTTAGGGAGCCCCAGGCCTGGGGCCGCCCAGCCCTTAGGCTTTGGGACCTCAGGCCTGGGTCGCCCCAGCCCTTAGGCTTAGGGAGCCCCAGGCCTGGGACCCCACAGCCCTTAGGCTAAGGGAGCCCCAGACCTGGGGTGTCCCAGCCCTTAGGCTTAGGGAGGCCCAGGACAGGGGCGCACCACCATTAAACTTACGGAGGCCCAGGACTGGGGCGCCCAAGCCCTTAGGCTTTCAGAACCCCAGGCCTGGGGCCGCCCAGCCCTTAAGCTTAGGGAGCCCCAGGCCGGGGGCACCTCAGCACTTAGGTTTAGGAAGCCCCAGGCCTGGGGTGCCCCAGCTCTTAGGCTTAGGGAGCCCAAGTCCAGGGGCGCCCCAATCCTTGGGCTTAGGGAGCCCCAGGCCTGGGGCGCCCCAATCCTTAGCTTAGGGAGCACCAGGCCTAGGGGCCCCAGCCCTTAGGCTTAGGGAGCCCCAGGCCTTGGAGACCAAACCCTTAGGCTTAAGGAGCCCCAGGCCTTGGGAACCCGAATCCTTAGGCTTAGTGAGCCCCAGGCCTGGAGAGCCCGAGCCCTTAGGCTTAGGGGGCCCCAGGCCTGGGGAGCCCGAGCCCTTAGGTTTAGGGAGGCCCAGGACTGGGCGCCCCAGCCCTTAGGCTTAGGGAGGCCCAGGACTGGGGCGCCGCAGCCCTTAGGCTTAGGGATCCCCAGACCTGGGGCGCCCAAGCCCTTAGGCATAGGGAACCCCAATCCTGGGGCGTCCCCGCCCTTAGACTTAGGGAACCCCAGGCTTGTGGCGCCCCAGCCCTTAGGCTTAGGGAGACCCACTCAAGGGGCACCCCAACCTTTAGGCTTAGGGAGCCCCAGGCTTGAGGCGCCCCAGCCCTTAGGCTTAGGGAGCCCCAGGCCTCAGGCGCCACAGCCATTAGGCTTAGGGAGACCCAGGCCTGGGGCGCCACAGCCCTTAGGCTTAGGGAGCCACAGGCCTGGGGCACCCCAGCCCTTATGCTCTGGGAACCCCAAGCCGGGGGCGCCCCAGCCTTTAGGCTTTGGGAACCACAAGCCTGGGACGCTCCGGCCCTTAGGCTTTTGATCCCCAGGCCTGGGGCGCCCCAGCCCATAGGCTTTGGGAGCCACAGGCCTGGGTCGCCCCATCTCTTAGGCTTTGGGAGCCCCAGGCCTGGGGCGCCCCGGCCCTTAGGCTTTGGGAGCCCCAGGCTTGGGGCGACCCATCCCTTAGGCTTTGGGAGCCCCAGGCTTGGGGCGACCCATCCCTTAGGCTTTGTAAACCCCAGGCCTGGGGAGCCCCAGCCCTTAGGCTTAGAGAGGCCCAGGCCTGGAAAACCCCTACCCTAAGGCTTTGGGATCCCCAGGCCTAGGAAGCCCCAGCCCTTAGATTTTGGGAGCCCCAGGCCAGGGGAGCCCTAGCCCTTAGGCTTAGGGAGACCCACTCAAGGGGCACCCCAACCTTTAGGCTTAGGGAGCCCCAGGCTTGAGGCGCCCCAGCCCTTAGGCTTAGGGAGCCCCAGGCCTCAGGCGCCACAGCCATTAGGCTTAGGGAGACCCAGGCCTGGGGCGCCACAGCCCTTAGGCTTAGGGAGCCCCAGTCCTGGGGAGCCCTTAGGCTAAGGGAGCCCCAAATCTGGGTAGCCCGAGCCCATAGGTTTAGGGGAGCGGCAGGCCTGGGGAGCCCGAGCCCTTAGGCTTAGGGAGCCCGAGGCCTGGGGCGCCCCAGCCCTTATGCTTTGGGAGCCCCAAGCCTTGGGGGCCCCAGCCTTTAGCCTTTGGCAGCCACAGGCCTGGGTCGCCCCAGCACTTTGGCTTAGGGAGGCCCAGGACTGGGGTGCCCCAGCCCTTAGGCTTAGTGAGGCCCAGGACTGGGGCGCTCCAGCCTTTAGGCATTGGGAGCCCCAGGCCTTGGGGGCACAAACCCTTAGGCTTAGGGAGCCCCAGGCCTTGGGCCGCACAGCCCTTAGGCTTTGGGAGCCTCAGACCTGGGGCGCCCCAGCCCTTAGACTTAGGGAGCCCCAGGCCTGGGACCCCCCAGCCCTTAGGCTTTGGGATCCCCAGGCCTGGGAAGCCACAACCCTTAGATTTTGGGAGCCCCAGGCCAGGGGAGCCCTAGCCCTTAGTCTTAGGGAGACCCAGTCTAAGGGCGCCCCAACCTTTAGGCTTAGGGAGCTCCAGGCCTGGGGCGCTCCAGCCCTTAGGCTTAGGGAGCTCCAGGCCTGAGGCGCCCCAGCCCTTAGGCTTGGGAGCCCCAGGCCTCAGGCACCACAGCCCTTAGGCTTAGGGAGACCCATGCCTTCGGGACCCCAGGCTTTAGGCTTTGGGAGCCAAGGCCTGGGTCGCCCCAGCACTTAGGCTTAGGGAGGCCCAGGACTGGGGTGCCCCAGCCCTTAGGCTTAGGGAGGCCCAGCACTGGGGCGCCTCAGACCTTAGGCATTGGGAGCCACTGGCCGGGTCGTCCCAGCCCTTAGGCTTAGAGAGGCCCAGGACTGGGCGCCCCAGCCATTAGGCTTAGGGAGCCCCAGGCTTGGGGCACGCCAGCCCTTAGGTTTTGGGAGGCCAAGGCCTGGGGCGCCCAAGTAATTCGGCTTTGGGAGGCCCAAGCCTGGGCCGCCCCAGCCCTTAGGCTTAGGGAGGCACAGGCCTGGGGCACCCCAGCCCTTAGGCTTAGGGAGACCCAGGCCGGTGGCGCCCCAGCCCTTAAGTTTAGGGAGCCACAGGCCTGGGGCGCTCCAGCCTTTATGCTCTGAGAGCCCAAGGACTGGGGCGCCCCAGCCCTTAGGCTTAGGGAGCCCCAGGCTGGGGTGCCCCAGCCCTTAGGTTTAGGGAGCCACAGGCCTGGGGCGCACCAGCCCTTATGCTCTGGGAGCCCCTAGCCTGGGGCGCCACAGCCTGTAGCCTTAGAGAGGCCCACGGCTGGAGAGCCCTTGCCCTTAGGCTTTGGGAGCCCCAGGCCAGGGGAGCCCCAGCCCTTAGGCTTACGGAGATCCAGGCCAGGGGCTCCCCTGCCCTTAGGTTTAGGGAGCCCCAGGCCTGGGGCGCCAAAGCCCTTAGGCTTAGGGTGACACAGGCCTGGGGCGCCACAGCCCTTAGGCTTAGGGAGCCGCAGGCCTGGGGAGCACGAGCCCTTAGGCTTAGGGAGCCCCAGGCCTGGGGAGGCTGAGCCCTTAGGCTTAAGGAGCCACAGGCCTGGGGAACCCGAATCATTAGGCATAGTGAGCCGCAGGCCTGGAGACCCCTAGCCCTTAGGCTTAGGGAGCCCCAGGCCTGGGGAGCCGAGCCCATAGGCTTAGGGAGCCCCAGGCCTGGGGCTCCCCAGCCCTTAGGCTTAGGGAGCCCCAGGCCTTGTAGCCTGAGCCCTTAGGCTTAAGGAGCCCCAGGCCTGTGGAACCCGAATCCTTAGTCTTAGTGAGCCCCAGGCCTGGGGAGGCTGAGCCCTTAGGCTTAAGGAGCCACAGGCCTGGGGAACCCGAATCATTAGGCATAGTGAGCCGCACGCCTGGAGACCCCTAGCCCTTAGGCTTAGGGAGCCCCAGGCCTAGGGCACCCCAGCCCTTAGGCTTAGGGAGCCCCAGGCCTGGGGCGTCCCAGCTCTTTGGCTACGGGAGCCCCAGGCTGGGGGCGCCCCAGCCCTTAGGTTTAGGGAGCCCCAGGCCTGGGGTGCCCCAGCCCTTAGGCTTAGGGAGGCCCAGGTCTGGGGCGCCCCAGCCTTTAGGCTTAGGGAGGCCAAGGACTGGGGCGCCCCCGACGTTATGCTTTGGGAGCCACAAGCCTGGGGCGCCCCAGCCTTTAGGCTTTGAGAGCCCCAGGCCGGGGGCGCCCCAGCCCTATTGCTTGGGAGCCCCAAGCCTGGGTCGCCCCAGACTTTAGGCTTTGGGATACACAGGCCTGGGACGCCCCAGCCCTTAGACTTTGGGAGCCCCAGGCATGGGGCGCCCCGGTCCTTACGCTTTGGGAGCCCCAGGCCTGGGGTGCCCCGGCCCTTAGGCTTAGGGACCCCCAGGCCTGGGACCCCCCCAGACCTTAGGCTTAGGGAGCCCCAGGCCTGGGGCGCCACAGCCTTTAGGCTTAGAGAGCCCCAGGCCTGGGGCCGCCCAGCCCTTAGGCTTTGGGAGCCCAAGGCCTGGGGCGCCCCAGCCATTAGGCTTAGGGAGCCCCAGGCCTGGGGTGCCCCACCCTTTATGGTTAGGGAGGCCCAGGACTGGGGCGCACCCACCCTTAAGCTAAGGGAGGCCTAGGACTGGGGCGCCCCAGGCCTTGGGCTTTTCGAGCCCCAGGCCGGGGTCGCCTCAGCCCTTAGGTTTAGGGAGCCCCAGGCCTGGGGTGCCCCAGCTTTAAGGCTTAGGGAGCCCCAGTCCAGGGGCGCACAAATCCTTAGGCTTAGGGAACCCCAGGCCTGGGCCGCCCCACCCTTAGTCTTAGGGAGCCCCAGATCGGGGGCGCCCCAGCCCTTAGGCTTTGGGAGCCCCAGGCCTAGGGAGCCTGAGCCCTTAGGCTTAAGGAGCCCCAGGCCTGGGGAGCCCGAATCCTTAGGCTTAGTGTGCCCCAGGCCTGGAGAGCCCGAGCCCTTAGGCTTAGGGAGCCCCAGGCCTGGGGAGCCCGAGCCCTTAGGCTTAGGGAGCCCCAGGCCTGGGGTGCCCCAGCCCTTAGGCTTAGGGAGGCCCAGGTCTGGGGCGCCCCAGCCTTTAGGCTTAGGGAGGCCAAGGACTGGGGCGCCCCCGACGTTATGCTTTGGGAGCCCCAAGCCTGGGGCGCCCCAGCCTTTAGGCTTTGGGAGCCCCAGGCCGGGGGCGCCCCAGCCCTATTGCTTGGGAGCCCCAAGCCTGGGTCACCCCAGACTTTAGGCTTTGGGATACACAGGCCTGGGACGCCCCAGCCCTTAGACTTTGGGAGCCCCAGGCATGGGGCGCCCCGGTCCTTACGCTTTGGGAGCCCCAGGCCTGGGGTGCCCCGGCCCTTAGGCTTAGGGACCCCCAGGCCTGGGACCCCCCCAGACCTTAGGCTTAGGGAGCCCCAGGCCTGGGGCGCCCCACCTTTAGGCTTAGGGAGCCCCAGGCCGGGGGCGCCCCAGCGCTTAGGTTTCGGGAGCCCAAGGCCTGGGCCGCCCCAGCCCTTAGGCTTAGGGAGCCCCAGGCCGGTGGCGCCCCAGCCCTTAAGTTTAGGGAGCCACAGGCCTGGGGCGCTCCAGCCTTTATGCTCTGAGAGCCCAAGGACTGGGGCGCCCCAGCCCTTAGGCTTAGGGAGCCCCAGGAAGGGGCGCCCCAGCCCTTAGGTTTAGGGAGCCACAGGCCTGGGGCGCCACAGCCTTTAGGCTTAGAGAGTCCCAGGCCTGGGGCCGCCCAGCCCTTAGGCTTTGGGAGCCCAAGGCCTGGGGCGCCCCAGCCATTAGGCTTAGGGAGCCCCAGGCCTGGGGTGCCCCACCCTTTATGGTTAGGGAGGCCCAGGACTGGGGCGCCCCCACCCTTAAGCTAAGGGAGGCCTAGGACTGGGGCGCCCCAGCCCTTGGGCTTTTCGAGCCCCAGGCCGGGGTCGCCTCAGCCCTTAGGTTTAGGGAGCCCCAGGCCTGTGGTGCCCCAGCTCTTAGGCTTAGGGAGCCCCAGTCCAGGGGCGCACAAATCCTTAGGCTTAGGGAACCCCAGGCCTGGGCCGCCCCACCCTTAGTCTTAGGGAGCCCCAGATCGGGGGCGCCCCAGCCCTTAGGCTTAGGGAGCCCCAGGCCTAGGGAGCCTGAGCCCTTAGGCTTAAGGAGCCCCAGGCCTGGGGAGCCCGAATCCTTAGGCTTAGTGTGCCCCAGGCCTGGAGAGCCCGAGCCCTTAGGCTTAGGGAGCCCCAGGCCTGGGGAGCCTGAGCCCTTAGGCTTAGGGAGGCCCAGGACTGGGCGCCCCAGCCCTTAGGCTTAGGGAGGCCCAGGACTGGGGAAGCCCTGCCGTTAGGCTTAGGGAACCTTAGACCTGGGGCGCCCCAGCCCGTAGGCTTAGGGAGCCCCAGGCCGGGGGCGACCCAGCCCTTAGGTTTCAGGAGCCCCAGGCCTTGGGCGCCCCACCTTTAGGCTTAGGGAGCCCCAGGCCGGGGGCGCCCCAGCGCTTAGGTTTCGGGAGGCCAAGGCCTGGGCCGCCCCAGCCCTTAGGCTTAGGGAGCCCCAGGCCGGTGGCGCCCCAGCCCTTAAGTTTAGGGAGCCACAGGCCTGGGGCGCTCCAGGTTTTATGCTCTGAGAGCCCAAGGACTGGGGCGCCCCAGCCCTTAGGCTTAGGGAGCCCCAGGAAGGGGCGCCCCAGCCCTTAGGTTTAGGGAGCCACAGGCCTGGGGCGCACCAGCCCTTATGCTCTGGGAGCCCCTAGCCTAGGGCGCCACTGCCTGTAGCCTTAGAGAGGCCCACGGCTGGAGAGCCCTTGCCCTTAGGCTTTGGGAGCCCCAGGACAGGGGAGCCCCAGCCCTTAGGCTTACGGAGACCCAGGCCAGGGGCTCCCCTGCCCTTAGGTTTAGGGAGCCCCAGGCCTGGGGCGCCACAGCCCTTAGGCTTAGGGTGACACAGGCCTGGGGCGCCACAGCCCTTAGGCTTAGGGAGCCGCAGGCCTGGGGAGCCAGAGCCCTTAGGCTTAGGGAGCCCCAGGCCTGGGGAGGCTGAGCCATTAGGCTTAAGGAGCCACAGGCCTGGGGAACCCGAATCATTAGGCATAGTGAGCCCCAGGCCTGGAGACCCCTAGCCCTTAGGCTTAGGGAGCCCCAGGCCTGGGGAGCCGAGCCCATAGGCTTAGGGTGCCCCAGGCCTGGGGCTCCCCAGCCCTTAGGCTTAGGGAGCCCCAGGCCTTGGAGCCTGAGCCCTTAGGCTTAAGGAGCCCCAGGCCTGTGGAACCCGAATCCTTAGTCTTAGTGAGCTCCAGGCCTGGAGAGCCCGAGCCCTTAGACTTAGGGGGCCCCAGGCCTGGGGAGCCCGAGCCCTTAGGCTTAGGGAGGCCGAGGACTGGGCGCCCCAGCCCATAGGCTTAGGGAGCCCCAGACCTGGGGCGCCCCAGCCCTTAGGCTTAGGGAGTCCCAGGCCTGGGGCGCCTCAGCCCTTAGGCTTAGGGAGCATCAGCCTGGCGCGCCCCAGCCCTTATGCTTAGGGAGCCCCAGGCCTAGGGCACCCCAGCCCTTAGGCTTAGGGAGCCCCAGGCCTGGGGCGTCCCAGCTCTTAGGTACGGGAGCCCCAGGCTGGGGGCGCCCCAGCCCATAGGTTTAGGGAGCCCCAGGCCTGGGGTGCCCCAGCCCTTAGGCTTAGGGAGGCCCAGGTCTGGGGCGCCCCAGCCTTTAGGCTTAGGGAGGCCAAGGACTGGGGCGCCCCCGACGTTATGCTTTGGGAGCCCCAAGCCTGGGGCGCCCCAGCCTTTAGGCTTTGGGAGCCCCAGGCCGGGGGCGCCCCAGCCCTATTGCTTTGGGAGCCCCAAGCCTGGGTCGCCCCAGACTTTAGGCTTTGGGAGACACAGGCCTGGGACGCCCCAGCCCTTAGACTTTGGGAGCCCCAGGCATGGGGCGCCCCGGTCCTTACGCTTTGGGAGCCCCAGGCCTGGGGTGCCCCGGCCCTTAGGCTTAGGGACCCCCAGGCCTGGGACCCCCCCAGACCTTAGGCTTAGGGAGCCCCAGGCCTGGGGCGCCACAGCCTTTAGGCTTAGAGAGCCCCAGGCCTGGGGCCGCCCAGCCCTTAGGCTTTGGGAGCCCAAGGCCTGGGGCGCCCCAACCATTAGGCTTAGGGAGCCCCAGGCCTGGGGTGCCCCACCCTTTATGTTTAGGGAGGCCCAGGACTGGGGCGCCCCCACCCTTAAGCTAAGGGAGGCCTAGGACTGGGGCGCCCCAGCCCTTAGGCTTTTCGAGCCCCAGGCCGGGGTCGCCTCAGCCCTTAGGTTTAGGGAGCCCCAGGCCTGGGGTGCCCCAGCTCTTAGGCTTAGGAAGCCCCAGTCCAGGGGCGCACAAATCCTTAGGCTTAGGGAACCCCAGGCCTGGGCCGCCCCACCCTTAGTCTTAGGGAGCCCCAGATCGGGGGCGCCCCAGCCCTTAGGCTTAGGGAGCCCCAGGCCTAGGGAGCCTGAGCCCTTAGGCTTAAGGAGCCCCAGGCCTGGGGAGCCCGAATCCTTAGGCTTAGTGTGCCCCAGACCTGGAGAGCCCGAGCCCTTAGGCTTAGGGAGCTCCAGGCCTGGGGAGCCCGAGCCCTTAGGCTTAGGGAGGCCCAGGACTGGGCGCCCCAGCCCTTAGGCTTAGGGAGGCCCAGGACTGGGGAAGCCCTGCCGTTAGGCTTAGGGAACCTTAGACCTGGGGCGCCCCAGCCCGTAGGCTTAGGGAGCCCCAGGCCGGGGGCGACCCAGCCCTTAGGTTTCAGGAGCCCCAGGCCTTGGGCGCCCCACCTTTAGGCTTAGGGAGCCCCAGGCCGGGGGCGCCCCAGCGCTTAGGTTTCGGGAGGCCAAGGCCTGGGCCGCCCCAGCCCTTAGGCTTAGGGAGCCCCAGGCCTGGGGTGCCCCGGCCCTTATGCTTAGGGACCCCCAGGCCTGGGGCCGCCCAGCCCTTAGGCTTTGGGAGCCCAAGGCCTGGGGCGCCCCAGCCCTTAGGCTTAGAGAGCCCCAGGCCTGGGGCCGCCCAGCCCTTTGGCTTTGGGAGCCCAAGGCCTGGGGCGCCCAGCCATTAGGCTTAGGGAGCCCCGGGCATGATGTGCCCCAGCCCTTTGGCTAAGGGAGGCCCGGGACTGGGGCGCCCCACCCTTAAGCTTAGGGAGGCACAGGACTGGGGCGCCTCAGCCCTTAGGTTTAGGGAGCCCCAGTCCTGGGATGCCCCAGCTCTTAGGCTTAGGGATCCACAGTCCAGGGGGGCCCCAATCCTTAGGCTTAGGGAGCCCCAGGCCTGGGGCGCCAAAGCCCTTAGGCTTAGTGAGCGCCAAGCCTGAGGAACTTGAGCCCTTAGGCTTAAGGAGCCCCAGGCCTGGGGAACCCGAATCCTTAGGCTTAGTGAGCCCCGGGCCTAGAGAGCCCGAGCCCTTAGGCTTATGGAGCCCCAGGCCTGGAGAGACCGAACCCTTAGGTTTAGGGAAGCCCAGGACTGGGCGCCCCAGCCCTTAGGTTTAGGGAGGCCCAGGACTGGGGCGCCCCAGCCCTTAGGCTTAGGGAGCCCCTGACTTGGGGTGCCCCAGCCCTTAGGCTTAGGAAGCCCCAAGCCTGGGGCGCCCCAGCCCTTAGGCTTAGGGAGCACCAGGCCTGGCACGCCCCAGCCCTTAGGCTTAGGGAACCCCAGGCCTGGGGTGCCCCAGCCCTTAAGCTTAGGGAGCCCCAAGTCTTGAGCGCCCCAGCCTTTATGCTTTGGGAGCCACAGGTCTGGGACACCCAAGCCCTTAGACTTTGGGAGCCCCAGGCATGGGTCGCCCCGGCCCTTAGGCTTAGAGAGCCCCAGGCCTGGGGAGCCTGAGCCCTTAGGCTTAAGGAGCTATAGGCCTGAGGAGCCCGAATCCTTAGGCTTAGTGAGCCCCAGGCCTGCAGAGCCCGAGCACTTAGGCTTAGGGAGCCCCAGGCCTGGGGAGCCCGAGCCCTTAGGCTTAGGGAGGCCCAGGACTGGGCGACCCAGCCCTTAGGCTTAGGGAGTCCCAGGCCTGGCGCGCCCAAGCCCTTAGGCTTAGGGAGCCCCAGGCCGGGGGTGCCACAGCCCGTAGGTTTAGGGAGCCCCAGGCCTGGGGCGCCCCAGCTCTTATGCTTTGGGAGCCACAAGTCTTGGGCGCCCCAACCTTTAAGCTTTGGGAGCCACAGGCCTGGGACACCCCAGCCCTTAGACTTTGGGAGCCCCAGGCATGGGGCGCCCCATCCCGTAGGATTAGGGAGCCCGAAGCCTGGTGAGCCTGAGCCCTTAGGCTTAAGGAGCTCCAGGCCTGGGGAGCCTGAATCCTTCGGCTTTGTGAGCCCCAGGCCTGGAGAGCTCGAGCCCTGAGTCTTAGGGAGTCCCAGGCCTGAGGAGCCCAAGCCCTTAGGTTTAGGGAGGCCCAGGACTGGCCGCCCCAGCCCTTAGGCTTAGGGTGCCCCAGGACTGGGACGCCCCAGCCCTTAGGCTTAGGGAGCCCAGGCCTGGTGCGCCCCAGCCCTTAGGCTTAGGGAACCCCAGGCCTGGGGCGCCCCAGCCCTTAGGCTTAGGGAGCACCAGGCCTGGCGCGCCCCAGCCCTTAGCCTTAGGGAACCCCAGGCCTGGGGTGCCCTAGCCCTTCGGCTTAGGGAGGCCCAGGCCGGGGGCACTCCAGCCCTTAGGTTAGGGAGTCCAAAGCCTTGGGCGCCCCAGCCTTTAGGCTTTGGGAGCCACAGGCCTGGGACACTCCAGCCCTTAGACTTTGGGAGACCCAGGCATGGGGTGCCCCGCCCCTTTGGCTTCAGGTGCCCCAGGCGTCGGTCTCCCCAGTCCTTAGGCTTAGGGAGGCCCAGAACTGGGGCGCCACAGCCGTTAGGCTTAGGGAGGCCCAGGCCTGTGGTGCCCCAGCCCTTAGGCTTAGGGAAGCCCAGGACAGGGGCGCCCCACCCTTAAGCTTAGGGAGGCCCAGGACTGGGGCGCCCCAGCCCTTAGGCATTGGGAGCCCCAGGCCTTGGGTGCCCAAACCCTTGGGCTTAGGGAGCCCCAGGCCTGGGGCCGCCCAGCCCTTAGGCCTTGGGAGCCTCAGGCCTGGGGCGCCCCAGCCCTTAGGCTTAGGGAGCCCCAGGCCTGGGACCCCCCAGCCCTTAGGCTAAAGGAGCCCCAGTCCTGGGGTGCCCCAGCCCTTAGGCTTAGGGAGGCCCAGGACAGGGGCGCACCACCATTAAGCTTAAAGAGCCCCAGGACTGGGGCGCCCAAGCCCTTAGGCTTTCAGAACCCCAACCTTGGGGGCCCCAGCCCTTAGGCATAGGGAGCCCCAGGCCGGGGGCGCCTCAGCCCTTAGGTTTAGGAAACCCCAGGCCTGGGGTGCCCCAGCTCAAAGGCTTAGGGAACCCAAGTCCAGGGGCGCCCCAATCCTTGGGCTTAGGGAGCCCCAGGCCTGGGGCGCCCCAATCCTTAGGCTTAGGGAGCACCAGGCCTAGGGGGCCCCAGCCCTTAGGCTTAGGGAGCCCCAGGCCTTGGAGACCAAGCCCTTAGGTTTAGGAAACCCCAGGCCTGGGGTGCCCCAGCTCAAAGGCTTAGGGAACCCAAGTCCAGGGGCGCCCCAATCCTTGGGCTTAGGGAGCCCCAGGCCTGGGGCGCCCCAATCCTTAGGCTTAGGGAGCACCAGGCCTAGGGGGCCCCAGCCCTTAGGCTTAGGGAGCCCCAGGCCTTGGAGACCAAGCCCTTAGGCTTAAGGAGCCCCAGGCCTGGGGAACCCGAATCCTTAGGCTTAGTGAGCCCCAGGCCTGGAGAGCCCGTGCCCTTAGGCTTATGGGGCCCCAGGCCTGGCGAGCCTGAGCCCTTAGGTTTAGGGAGGCCCAGGACTGGCGGCCCCAGCCCTTAGGCTTAGGGAGGCCCAGGACAGGGGCGCCCGAGCCCTTAGGCTTAGGGATCCCCAGACCTGGGGCGCCCCAGCCCTTAGGCTTAGGGAACCCCATGCCTGGGGCGCCCCCGCCCTTAGGCTTAGGGAACCCCAGGCTTGTGGCGCCCCAGCCCTTAGGCTTAGGGAGCCCCAAGCCGGGGGCACCCTGACCTTAGGTTTAGGGAGCCACAGGCCTGGGACACCTCAGCCCTTATGCTCTGGGAACCCCAAGCCTTGGGCGCCCCAGCCTTTAGGCTTTGGGAGCCACAAGCCTGGGACGCCCCGGCCCTTAGGCTTTTGATCCCCAGGCCTGGGGCGCCCCGGCCCATAGGCTTTGGGAACCACAGGCCTGGGTCGCCCCATCTCTTAGGCTTTGGGAGCCCAAGGCCGGGGCGCTCCGGCCCATAGGCTTTGGGAGCCTCAGGCTTGTGGCGCCCCTGCCCTTAGGCTTTGGGAGCCCCAGGCCTGGGGCGCCCCGGCCCATACGCTTTGGGAGCCCCAGGCTTGGGGCGACCCATCCCTTAGGCTTTGTAAACCCCAGGCCTGGGGAGCCCCAGCCCTTAGGTTTAGAGAAGCCCAGGCCTGGAAAACCCCTACCCTTAGGCTTTGGGATCCCCAGGCCTGGGAAGCCCCAGCCCTTAGACTTTGGGAGCCCCAGGCCAGGGGAGCCCTAGCCCTTAGGCTTAGGGAGACCCAGTCCAGGGGCGCCCCAACTTTTAGGCTTAGGGAGCTCCAGGCCTGGGGCGCTCCAGCCCTTAGGCTTAGGGAGCCCCAGGCCTGAGGCGCCCCAGCCCTTATTCTTGGGAGCCCCAGGCCTCAGGCGCCACACCCTAAGGCTTAGGGAGACCCAAGCCTTGGGGGCCCCAGCCCTTAGGCTTTGGGGGCCACGGCCTGGGTCGTCCCAGCCCTTAGGCTTAGAGAGGCCCAGGACTGAGCGCCCCAGCCCTTAGTCTTGGGAGCCCCAGGCCTCAGGCGCCACACCCTAAGGCTTAGGGAGACCCAAGCCTTGGGGGCCCCAGCCCTTAGGCTTTGGGAGCCACAGGCCTGGGTCTCCCGAGCCCTTAGGCTTAGGGAGCCTTAGGCCTTGGAGCCTGAGCCCTTAGGCTTAAGGAGCCCCAGGTCTGGGGAACCCGAATCTTTAGGCTTAGTGAGCTCCAGGCCTGGAGAGCCCGAGCCCTTAGGCTTTGGGAGCCCCAGGCCAGGGGAGCCCCAGCCCTTAGGCTTACGGAGACCCAGGCCAGGGGCTCCCCTGCCCTTAGGTTTAGGGAGCTCCAGGCCTGGGGCGCGCCAGCCCTTAGGTTTTGGGAGGCCAAGGCCTGGGGCGCCCCAGCACTTAGGCTTTGGGAGGCCCAAGCCTGGGCCGCCCCAGCCCTTAGGCTTAGGGAGGCCCAAGCCTGGGCCGCCCCAGCCCTTATGTTTAGGGAGCCACAGGCCTGGGGCGCCCCAGCCCTTATACTCTGGGAACCCAAGGACTGGGGTGCCCCAGCCCTTAGGCTTAGGGAGCCCCAGGCTGGGGGCGACCCAGCCCTTAGGTTTAGGGAGCCACAGGCCTGGGGCGCCCCAGCCCTTATGCTCTGGGAGGCCCTAGCCTGGGGCCCCCCAACCTGTAGCCTTAGAGAGGCCCACGGCTGGAGAGCCCTTGCCCTTAGGCTTTGGGAGCCCCAGGCCTGGGGCGCTAGAGCCCTTAGGCTTAGGGAGCCCCACGCCTCAGGCGCCCCAGCCCTTAGGCTTACGGAGACCCAAGCCAGGGGCGCCCCTGCCCTTAGGCTTAGGGAGCCCCAGGCCTGGGGCGCTAGAGCCCTTAGGCTTAGGGAGCCCCACGCCTCAGGCGCCCCAGCCCTTAGGCTTAGGGAGACCCAGGCCTGGGGCGCCGCAGCCCTTAGGCTTAGGGAGCCCCAGGCCAGGGGAGCCCTTAGGCTAAGGGAGGCCCAAGCCTGGGGAGCCCGAGCCCTTAGGCTTAGGGAGCCGTGGGCCTGGGGAGCCAGAGCCCTTAGGCTTAGAGAGCCCCAGGCCTGGGGAGGCTGAGCCCTTAGGCTTAAGAAGCCACAGGCCTGGGGAACCCGAATCATTAGGCTTAGTGAGCCCCAGGCCTGGAGACCCCTAGCCCTTAGGCTTAGGGAGCCCCAGGCCTGGGTCTCCCCAGCCCTTAGGCTTAGGGAGCCCCAGGCCTTGGAGCCTGAGCCCTTAGGCTTAAGGAGCCCCAGGTCTAGGGAACCCGAATCTTTAGGCTTAGTGAGCTCCAGGCCTGGAAAGCCCGAGCCCTTAGGCTTAGGGGGCCCCAGGCCTGGGGAGCCCGAGCCCTTAGGCTTAGGGAGGCCCAGTCCTGGGCGCCCCAGCCCATAGGCTTAGGGAGTCCCAGACCTGGGTCGCCCCAGTCCTTAGGCTTAGGGAGTCCCAGGCCTGGGGTGCCTCAGCCCTTAGGTTTAGGGAGCACCAGGCCTGTCGCGCCCCAGCCCTTAGGCTTAGGGAGCCCCAGGCCTGGGGCGCACCAGCCCATAGGCTTAGGGAGCCCCAGGCCTGGGGCGCCCCAGCTCTTAGGCTACGGGAGCCCCAGGCCGGGGGCGCCCCAGCCCTTAGGTTTAGGGAGCCCCAGGCCTAGGGTGCCCCAGCCCTTATGCTTTGGGAGCCCCAAGCCTTGGGCGCCAAAGCCTTTAGGCTTTGGGAGCCACAGGCCTAGGACACCCCAGCCCTTAGACTTTGGGAGCGCCAGGCATGGGGCGCCCCGGCCCTTAGGTTTCGGGAGCCCAAAGCCTGGGCCGCCCCAGCCCTTAGGCTTGGGGAGCCCCAGGCCTGGTGTGCCCCGGCCCTTAGGCTTAGGGACCCCCAGGCCTGGGACCCCCCAGCCCTTAGGCTTAGAGAGCCCCAGGCCTGGGGCCGCCCAGCCCTTAGCCTTTGGGACCCCAAGGCCTGGGGCGCCCCAGCCATTAGGCTTAGGAAGCCCCAGGCCTGAGTTGGCCCAGCCCTTAGGATAAGGGAAGCCCGGGACTGGGGCGCCCCACCCTTAAGCTTTGGGAGGCCCAACTTGGGCCCCTCAGACCTTAGGTTTAGGGAGCCCCAGGCCTGGGGTGCCCCAGTCATTAGTCTTAGGAAGCCCCAGGCCTGGGGGTCCCCAGCCCTTTGGCTTAGGGAGCACAAGGCCTGGCACGCCTCAGTCCTTAGGCTTAGGGAACAACAGGCCTGGGGCGCCCCAGCCCTTAAGCTTAGGGAGCCCCCAGTCTTGAGAGTCCTAGCCTTTATGCTTTGGGAGCCACAGGCCTGGGACACCCCAGCCCTTCGACTTTGGGAGCCCCAGGCATGGGTCGCCCCGGCCCTTAGGCTTAGGGAGCCCCAGGCCTGGGGAGCCTGAGGCCTTAGACTTAAGGAGCTATAGGCCTGGGGAGCCCGAATCCTTAGGGTTAGTGTGCCCCAGGCCTGGACAACCCGAGCCCTGAGTCTTAGGGAGTCCCAAGCCTGGGGAGCCCGAGCCCTTAGGCTTAGGGAGGCCCAGGACTGGCCGCCCCAGCCCTTAGGCTTAGGGTGCCCCAGGACTGTGGCGTCCCAGCCCTTAGGCTTAGGGAGCCCAAGGCCTGGTGCGCCCCAGCCCTTAGGCTTAGGGAACCCCAGGCCTGGGGCGCCCCAGCCCTTAGGCTTAGGGAGCACCAAGCCTGGCGCGCCCCAGCCCTTAGGCTTAGGGAACCCCAGGCCTGGGGCGCCCAACCCTTCGGTTTAGGGAGGCCCAGGACGGGGGCACTCCAGCCCTTAGGTTAGGGAGTCCCAAGCCTTGGTCGCCCCAGGCTTTAGGCTTTGGGAGCCACAGGCCTGGGACACCACAGCCCTTAGACTTTGGGAGCCCCAGGTATGGGGTGCCCCGCCCCTTAGGCTTCAGGTGCCCCAGGCCTCGGTCGCCCCAGCCCTTAGGCTTAGGGAGGCCCAGGCCTGTGGTGCCCCAGCCCTTAGGCTTAGGGAAGCCCAGGACAGGGACGCCCCACCCTTAAGCTTAGGGAAGCCCAGGACTGGGGCGCCCCAGCCCTTAGGCATTGGGAGCCCCAGGCCTTGGGTGCCCAAACCCTTTGCTTATGGAGCCCCAGGCCTGGGGCCGCCCAGCCCTTAGGCTTTGGGACCTCAGGCCTGGGGCGCCCCAGCCCTTAGGCTTAGGGAGCCCCAGGCCTGGGTCCCACAGCCCTTAGGCTAAGGGAGCCCCAGACCTGGGGTGTCCCAGCCCTTAGGCTTAGGGAGGCCCAGGACAGGGGCGCACCACCATTAAACTTACGGAGGCCCAGGACTGGGGCGCCCAAGCCCTTAGGCTTTCGGAACCCCAGGCCTGGGGCCGCCCAGGCCTTAAGCTTAGGGAGCCCCAGGCCGGGGGCACCTCAGCCCTTAGGTTTAGGAAGCCCCAGGCCTGGGGTGCCCCAGCTCTTAGGCTTAGGGAGGCCAAGTCCAGGGGCGCCCCAATCCTTGGGCTTAGGGAGCCGCAGGCCTGGGGCGCCCCAATCCTTACCTTAGGGAGCACCAGGCCTAGGGGGCCCCAGCCCTTAGGCTTAGGGAGCCCCAGGCCTTGGAGACCAAGCCCTTAGGCTTAAGGAGCCCCAGGCTTTGGGAACCCGAATCCTTAGGCTTATTGAGCCCCAGGCCTGGAGAGCCCGAGATCTTAGGCTTAGGGGGGCCCAGGCCTGGGGAGCCCGAGCCCTTAGGTTTAGGGAGGCCCAGACCTGGGGCGCCCCCGCCATTAGGCTTAGGGAACCCTAAGCCTGGGGCGCCCCCGTCCTTAGGCTTAGGGAACCCCAGGCTTGTGGCGCCCCAGCCCTTAGGCTTGGGGAGCCCCAAGCCGGGGGCACCCCTGCCCTTAGGTTTAGGGAGCCACAGGCCTGGGGCACCCCAGCCCTTATGCTCTGGGAACCCCAAGCCTGGGGCGCCCCAGCCTTTAGGCTTTGGGAGCCACAAGCCTGGGACGCTCCGGCCCTTAGGCTTTTGATCCCCAGGCCTGGGGCGCCCCGGCCCATAGGTTTTGGGAGCCACAGGCCTGGGTCGCCCCATCTCTTAGGCTTTGGGAGCCCCAGGCCTGGGGCGCCCCGGGCCTTAGGCTTTTGGAGCCCCAGGCTTGGGGCGACCCATCCCTTAGGCTTTGGGAGCCCCAGGCTTGGGGCGACCCATCCCTTAGGCTTTGTAAACACCAGGCCTGGGTCGCCCCAACCCTTAGGCTTAGAGAAGCCCAGGCCTGGAAAACCCCTACCCTAAGGCTTTGGGATCCCCAGGCCTAGGAAGCCACAGCCCTTAGACTTTGGAAGCCCCAGGCCAGGGGAGCCCTAGCCCTTAGGCTTAGGGAGACCCAGTCAAGGGGCACCCCAACCTTTAGGCTTAGGGAGCTCCAGGCCTGGGGCGCTCCAGCCCTTAGGCTTAGGGAGCCCCAGGCTTGAGGCGCCCAAGCCCTTAGGCTTAGGGAGCCCCAGGCCTCAGGCGCCACAGCCATTAGGCTTAGGGAGACCGAGGCCTGGGGCGCCACAGCCCTTAGGCTTAGGGAGCCCCAGTCCTGGGGAGCCCTTAGGCTAAGGGAGCCCCAAGCCTGGGGAGCCCGAGCCCTTAGGCTTAGGGGAGCGGCAGGCCTGGGGAGCCCGAGCCCTTAGGCTTAGGGAGCCCGAGGCCTGGGGCGCCCCAGCCCTTATGCTTTGGGAGCCCCAAGCCTTGGGGGCCCCAGCCTTTAGGCTTTGGGAGCCACAGTCCTGGCTCGCCCCAGCATTTTGGCTTAGGGAGGCCCAGGAATGGGGTGCCCCAGCCCTTAGGCTTAGTGAGGCCCAAGACTGGGGAGCTCCAGCCTTTAGGGATTGGGAGCCCCAGGCCTTGGGGGCACAAACCCTTAGGCTTAGGGAGCCCCAGGCCTGGGGCGCCCCAGCCCTTAGGCTTAGGGAGCCCCAGGCCTGGGACCCCCCAGCCCTTAGGCTTTGGGATCCCCAGGCCTGGGAAGCCACAACCCTTAGATTTTGGGAGCACCAGGCCAGGGGAGCCCTAGCTCTTAGTCTTAGGGAGACCCAGTCCAAGGGCACCCCAACCCTTAGGCTTAGGGAGCTCCAGGCCTGAGGCGCCCCAGCCCTTAGGCTTAGGGTGCCCCAGGCTGTGGCGCCACAGCCATTAGGCTTAGGGAGACCGAGGCCTGGGGCGCCACAGCCCTTAGGCTTAGGGAGCCCCAGGCCTCAGGCGCCACAGCCATTAGGCTTAGGGAGACCGAGGCCTGGGGCGCCACAGCCCTTAGGCTTAGGGAGCCCCAGTCCTGGGGAGCCCTTAGGCTAAGGGAGCCCCAAGCCTGGGGAGCCCGAGCCCTTAGGCTTAGGGGAGCGGCAGGCCTGGGGAGCCCGAGCCCTTAGGCTTAGGGAGCCCGAGGCCTGGGGCGCCCCAGCCCTTATGCTTTGGGAGCCCCAAGCCTTGGGGGCCCCAGCCTTTAGGCTTTGGGAGCCACAGTCCTGGCTCGCCCCAGCATTTTGGCTTAGGGAGGCCCAGGAATGGGGTGCCCCAGCCCTTAGGCTTAGTGAGGCCCAAGACTGGGGAGCTCCAGCCTTTAGGGATTGGGAGCCCCAGGCCTTGGGGGCACAAACCCTTAGGCTTAGGGAGCCCCAGGCCTGGGGCGCCCCAGCCCTTAGGCTTAGGGAGCCCCAGGCCTGGGACCCCCCAGCCCTTAGGCTTTGGGATCCCCAGGCCTGGGAAGCCACAACCCTTAGATTTTGGGAGCACCAGGCCAGGGGAGCCCTAGCTCTTAGTCTTAGGGAGACCCAGTCCAAGGGCACCCCAACCCTTAGGCTTAGGGAGCTCCAGGCCTGAGGCGCCCCAGCCCTTAGGCTTGGGAACCCCAGGCCTCAGGCACCACAGCCCTTAGGCTTAGGGAGACCCATGCCTTCGGGGCCCCAGCCTTTAGGCTTTGGGAGCCACAGGCCTGGGTCGCCCCAGCACTTAGGCTTAGGGAGGCCCAGGACTGGGGTGCCCCAGCCCTTAGGCTTAGGGAGGCCCAGCACTTGGGCGCCCCAGACCTTAGCCTTTGGGAGCCACAGGACTGGGTCGTCCCAGCCCTTAGGCTTAGAGAGGCCCAGGACTGGGCGCCCCAGCCCTTAGGCTTAGGGAGCCCCAGGCCTGGGGCACGCCAGCCCTTAGGTTTTGGGAGGCCAAGGCCTGGGGCGCCCCAGCAGTTCGGTATTGGGAGGCACAAGCATGGGCCGCCCCAGCCCTTAGGCTTAGGGAGGCACAGGCCTGGGGAGCCAGAGCCCTTCGGCTTAGGAGCCCCAGGCCTGGGGCGCCCCAGCCCTTAGGCTTAGGGTGCCCCAGGCTGTGGCGCCCCAGCCCTTAGGCTTAGGGAGCCCCAGGCCGGGGGCGCCCCAGCCCTTAAGTTTAGGGTGCCACAGCCTGGGGCGCTCCAGCCTTTATGCTCTGAGAGCCCAAGGACTGGGGCGCCACAGCCCTTAGGCTTAGGGAGCCCCAGGCTGGGGGCGCCCCAGCCCTTAAGTTTAGGGAGCCACAGGCCTGGGGCACCCCAGCCCTTATGCTCTGGGAGCCCCTAGCCTGGGGCGCCCCAGCCTGTAGCCTTAGAGAGGCCCACGGCTGGAGAGCCCTTACCCTTAGGCTTTGGGAGCCCCAGGCCAGGGGAGCCCCAGCCCTTAGGCTTACGGAGACCCAGGCCAGGGGCTCCCCTGCCCTTAGGTTTAGGGAGCCCCAGGCCTGGGGCGCCACAGCCCTTAGGCTTAGGGAGACCCAGGCCTGGGGCGCCACAGCCCTTAGGCTTAGGGAGACCCAGGCCAGGGGAGCCCTTAGGCTAAGGGAGCCCCAAGCCTGGGGTGCCCGAGCCCTTAGGCTTAGGGAGCCGAAGGCCTGGGGAGCCAGAGCCCTTAGGCTTAGGGAGCCCCAGGCCTGGGGAGGCTGAGCCCTTAGGCTTAAGGAGCCACAGGCCTGGGGAACCCGAATCATTAGGCTTAGTGAGCCCAGGCCTGGAGACCCCTAGCCCTTAGGCTTAGGGAGCCCCAGACCTGGGGAGCCCGAGCCCATAGGCTTAGGGAGCCCCAGGCCTGGGGCTCCTCAGCCCTTAGGCTTAGGGAGCCCCAGGCCTTGGAGCCTGAGCCCTTAGGCTTAAGGAGCCCCAGGCCTAGGGAACCCGAATACTTAGGCTTAGTGAGCTCCAGGCCTGGAGAGCCTGAGCCCTTAGGCTTAGGGGGCCCCACCTGGGGAGCCCGAGCCCTTAGGCTTAGGGAGGCCCAGGACTGGGCGCCCCAGCCCATAGGCTTAGGGAGCCCCAGACCTGGGGCGCCCCAGCCCTTAGGCTTAGGGAGTCCCAGGCCTGGGGCCCCTCAGCCCTTAGGCTTAGGGAGCACCAGCCTGGCGCTCCCCAGCCCTTAGGCTTAGGGAGCCCCAGGCCTAGGGCGCCCCAGCCCTTAGGCTTAGGGAGCCCCAGGCCTGGGGCGTCCCAGCTCTTAGGCTACGGGAGCCCCAGGCTGGGGGCGCCCCAGCCCTTAGGTTTAGGGAGCCACAGGCCTGGGGCGCCCCAGCCCTTATGCTCTGGGAGCCCCTAGCCTGGGGCGCCCCGGCCTGTAGCCTTAGAGAGGCCCACGGCTGGAGAGCCCTTGCCCTTAGGCTTTGGGAGCCCCAGGCCAGGGGAGCCCCAGCCCTTAGGCTTACGGAGATCCAGGCCAGGGGCTCCCCTGTCCTTAGGTTTAGGGAGCCCCAGAACTGAGGCGCCACAGCCCTTAGGCTTAGGGAGACCCAGGCCTGGGGCGCCACAGCCCTTAGGCTTAGGGAGCCCCAGGCCAGGGGAGCCCTTAGGCTAAGGGAGCCCCAAGCCTGCGGTGCCCGAGCCTTTAGGCTTAGGGAGGCCCAGGACAGGGGCGCACCACCATTAAGCTTACGGAGGCCCAGGACTGGGACGCCCAAGCCCTTAGGCTTTCAGAACCCCAGGCCTTGGGGGCCCCAGCCCTTAGGCATAGGGAGCCCCAGGCCGGGGGCCGCCCAGCCCTTAGGCTTAGGGAGCCCCAGGCCGGGGGCACCTCAGCCCTTAGGTTTAGGAAGCCCCAGGCCTTGGGTGCCCCAGCTCATAGGCTTAGGGAACCCAAGTCCAGGGGCACCCCAATCCTTGGGCTTAGGGAGCCCCAGGCCTGGGGCGCCCCAATCCTTAGGCTTAGGGAGCACCAGGCCTAGGGGGCCCCAGCCCTTAGGCTTAGGGAGCCCCAGGCCTTGGAGACCAAGCCCTTAGGCTTAAGGAGCCCCAGGCCTGGGGAACCCGAATCCTTAGGCTTAGTGAGCCCCAGGCCTTGAGAGCCCGAGCCCTTAGGCTTATGGGGCGCCAGGCCTGGAGAGGCCGAGCCCTTAGGTTTAGGGAGGCCCAGGACTGGGCGCCCCAGCCCTTAGGCTTAGGGAGGCCCAGGACAGGGGCGCCCCAGCCCTTAGGCTTAGGGATCCCCAGACCTGGGGCGCCCCAGCCCTTAGGCTTAGGGAACCCCATGCCTGGGGCGCTCCCGCACTTAGGCTTAGGGAACCCCAGGCTTGTGGCGCCCAAGCCCTTATGCTCTGGGAACCCCAAGCCTAGGGCGCCCCAGCCTTTAGGCTTTTGGAGCCACAGGCCTGTGTCGCCCCATCTCTTAGGCTTTGGGAGCCCAAGGCCGGGGCGCCCCGGCCCATAGGCTTTGGGAGCCTCAGGCTTGGGGTGCGCCTGCCCTTAGGCTTTGGGAGCCCCAGGCCTGGGGCGCCCCGGCCCATACGCTTTGGGAGCCCCAGGCTTGGGGCGACCCATCCCTTAGGCTTTGTAAACCCCATGCCTGGGGAGCCCCAGCCCTTAGGCTTAGAGAGGCCCAGGCCTGGAAAACCCCTTCCCTTAGGCTTTGGGATCCCCAGGCCTGGGAAGCCCCAGCCCTTAGACTTTGGGAGCCACAGGCCAGGGGAGCCCTAGCCCTTAGGCTTAGGGAGACCCAGTCCAGGGGCGCCCCAACCTTTAGGCTTAGGGAGCTCCAGGCCTGGGGCGCCCCAGCCCTTAGGCTTAGGGAGCCCCAGGCCTGAGGCGCCCCAGCCCAAAGGCTTGGGAGCCCCAGGCCTCAGGCGCCACAGCCCTTAGGCTTAGGGAGACCCAAGCCTTCGGGGCCCCAGCCTTTAGGCTTTGGGAGCCACAGGCCTGGGTCGCCCCAGCACTTAGGCTTAGGGAGGCCCAGGACTGGGGTGCCTCAGCCCTTAGGCTTAGGGAGGCCCAGCACTGGGGCGCCCCAGCCCTTAGGCTTTGGGAGCCACAGGACTGGGTCGTCCCAGCCCTTAGGCTTAGGGAGGCCCAGGACTGGGGGACCCAGCCCTTAGGCTTAGGGAGCCCCAGGCCTGGGGCGCGCCAGCCCTTACGTTTTGGGAGGCCAAGGCCTGGGGCGCCCCAGCACTTAGGCTTTGGGAGGCCCAAGCCTGGGCCGCCCCAGCCCTTAGGCTTAGGGAGGCACAGGCCTGGGGCGCCCCAGCCCTTAGGCTTAGGGTGCCCCAGGCTGGGGCGCCCCAGCCCTTAGGCTTAGAGAGCCCCAGTCCGGTGGCGCCCCAGCCCTTAAGTTTAGGGAGCCACAGGCCTGGGGCGCCCCAGCCCTTATGCTCTGGGAGCCCAAGGACTGGGGCGCACCAGCCCTTAGGCTTAGGGAGCCCCAGGCTGGGGACGCACCAGCCCTTATGCTCTGGGAGCCCCTAGCCAGGGGCGCCCAAGCCTGTAGCCTTAGAGAGGCCCACGGCTGGAGAGCCCTTGCCCTTAGGCTTTGGGAGCCCCAGGCCAGGGGAGCCCCAGCCCTTAGACTTACGGAGACCCAGGCCTGGGGCGCCCCTGCCCTTAGGCTTAGGGAGCCCCAAGCCAGGGGCGCTCCAGACCTTAGGCTTAGGGAGCCCCAGGCCTCAGGCGCCCCAGCCCTTAGGCTTAGGGAGACCCAGGCCTGGGGCGCCGCAGCCCTTAGGCTTAGGGAGCCCCAGGGCAGGGGAGCCCTTAGGCTAAGGGTGCCCCAAGCCTGGGGAGCCCGAGCCCTTAGGCTTAGGGAGCCGCAGGCCTGGGGAGCAAGAGCCCTTAGGCTTAGGGAGCCCCAGGCCTGGGGAGCCTGAGCCCTTAGCCTTACGGGGCCACAGGCCTGGGGAACCCGAATCATAAGGCTTAGTGAGCCCCAGGCCTGGAGACCCCTAGCCCTTAGGCTTCGGGAGCCCAGGCCTGGGGAGCCCGAGCCCATAGGCTTAAGGAGCCCCAGGTCTGGGGAACCCGAATCCTTAGGCTTAGTGAGCTCCAGGCCTGGAGGGACCGAGCCCTTAGGCTTAGGGGGCCCCAGGCCTGGGGAGCCTGAGCCCTTAGGCTTAGGGAGGCCCAGTCCTGGACGCCCCAGCCCATAGGCTTAGGGAGCCCCAGACCTGGGGCGCCCCAGCCCTTAGGCTTAGGGAGCCCCAGGCCTGGGGAGGCTGAGCCCTTAGGCTTAAGGAGCCACAGGCCTGGGGAACCCGAATCATTAGGCTTAGTGAGCCCAGGCCTGGAGACCCCTAGCCCTTAGGCTTAGGGAGCCCCAGACCTGGGGAGCCCGAGCCCATAGGCTTAGGGAGCCCCAGGCCTGGGGCTCCTCAGCCCTTAGGCTTAGGGAGCCCCAGGCCTTGGAGCCTGAGCCCTTAGGCTTAAGGAGCCCCAGGCCTGGGGAACCCGAATACTTAGGCTTAGTGAGCTCCAGGCCTGGAGAGCCCGAGCCCTTAGGCTTAGGGGGCCCCACCTGGGGAGCCCGAGCCCTTAGGCTTAGGGAGGCCCAGGACTGGGCGCCCCAGCCCATAGGCTTAGGGAGCCCCAGACCTGGGGCGCCCCAGCCCTTAGGCTTAGGGAGTCCCAGGCCTGGGGCCCCTCAGCCCTTAGGCTTAGGGAGCACCAGCCTGGCGCTCCCCAGCCCTTAGGCTTAGGGAGCCCCAGGCCTAGGGCGCCCCAGCCCTTAGGCTTAGGGAGCCCCAGGCCTGGGGCGTCCCAGCTCTTAGGCTACGGGAGCCCCAGGCTGGGGGCGCCCCAGCCCTTAGGTTTAGGGAGCCACAGGCCTGGGGCGCCCCAGCCCTTATGCTCTGGGAGCCCCTAGCCTGGGGCGCCCCGGCCTGTAGCCTTAGAGAGGCCCACGGCTGGAGAGCCCTTGCCCTTAGGCTTTGGGAGCCCCAGGCCAGGGGAGCCCCAGCCCTTAGGCTTACGGAGATCCAGGCCAGGGGCTCCCCTGTCCTTAGGTTTAGGGAGCCCCAGAACTGAGGCGCCACAGCCCTTAGGCTTAGGGAGACCCAGGCCTGGGGCGCCACAGCCCTTAGGCTTAGGGAGCCCCAGGCCAGGGGAGCCCTTAGGCTAAGGGAGCCCCAAGCCTGCGGTGCCCGAGCCTTTAGGCTTAGGGAGGCCCAGGACAGGGGCGCACCACCATTAAGCTTACGGAGGCCCAGGACTGGGACGCCCAAGCCCTTAGGCTTTCAGAACCCCAGGCCTTGGGGGCCCCAGCCCTTAGGCATAGGGAGCCCCAGGCCGGGGGCCGCCCAGCCCTTAGGCTTAGGGAGCCCCAGGCCGGGGGCACCTCAGCCCTTAGGTTTAGGAAGCCCCAGGCCTTGGGTGCCCCAGCTCATAGGCTTAGGGAACCCAAGTCCAGGGGCACCCCAATCCTTGGGCTTAGGGAGCCCCAGGCCTGGGGCGCCCCAATCCTTAGGCTTAGGGAGCACCAGGCCTAGGGGGCCCCAGCCCTTAGGCTTAGGGAGCCCCAGGCCTTGGAGACCAAGCCCTTAGGCTTAAGGAGCCCCAGGCCTGGGGAACCCGAATCCTTAGGCTTAGTGAGCCCCAGGCCTTGAGAGCCCGAGCCCTTAGGCTTATGGGGCGCCAGGCCTGGAGAGGCCGAGCCCTTAGGTTTAGGGAGGCCCAGGACTGGGCGCCCCAGCCCTTAGGCTTAGGGAGGCCCAGGACAGGGGCGCCCCAGCCCTTAGGCTTAGGGATCCCCAGACCTGGGGCGCCCCAGCCCTTAGGCTTAGGGAACCCCATGCCTGGGGCGCTCCCGCACTTAGGCTTAGGGAACCCCAGGCTTGTGGCGCCCAAGCCCTTATGCTCTGGGAACCCCAAGCCTAGGGCGCCCCAGCCTTTAGGCTTTTGGAGCCACAGGCCTGTGTCGCCCCATCTCTTAGGCTTTGGGAGCCCAAGGCCGGGGCGCCCCGGCCCATAGGCTTTGGGAGCCTCAGGCTTGGGGTGCGCCTGCCCTTAGGCTTTGGGAGCCCCAGGCCTGGGGCGCCCCGGCCCATACGCTTTGGGAGCCCCAGGCTTGGGGCGACCCATCCCTTAGGCTTTGTAAACCCCATGCCTGGGGAGCCCCAGCCCTTAGGCTTAGAGAGGCCCAGGCCTGGAAAACCCCTTCCCTTAGGTTTTGGGATCCCCAGGCCTGGGAAGCCCCAGCCCTTAGACTTTGGGAGCCCCAGTCCAGGGTAGCCCTAGACCTTAGGCTTAGGGAGACCCAGTCCAGGGGTGCCCCAAACTTTAGGCTTAGGGAGCTAAAGGCCTGGGGAGCTCCAGCCATTAGGCTTAGGGAGACCCAGGCCTGAGGCGCCCCAGCCCAAAGGCTTGGGAGCCCCAGGCCTCAGGCGCCACAGCCCTTAGGCTTAGGGAGACCCAAGCCTTCGGGGCCCCAGCCTTTAGGCTTTGGGAGCCACAGGCCTGGGTCGCCCCAGCACTTAGGCTTAGGGAGGCCCAGGACTGGGGTGCCTCAGCCCTTAGGCTTAGGGAGGCCCAGCACTGGGGCGCCCCAGCCCTTAGGATTTGGGAGCCACAGGACTGGGTCGTCCCAGCCCTTAGGCTTAGGGAGGCCCAGGACTGGGGGACCCAGCCCTTAGGCTTAGGGAGCCCCAGGCCTGGGGCGCGCCAGCCCTTACGTTTTGGGAGGCCAAGGCCTGGGGCGCCCCAGCACTTAGGCTTTGGGAGGCCCAAGCCTGGGCCGCCCCAGCCCTTAGGCTTAGGGAGGCACAGGCCTGGGGCGCCCCAGCCCTTAGGCTTAGGGTGCCCCAGGCTGGGGCGCCCCAGCCCTTAGGCTTAGAGAGCCCCAGTCCGGTGGCGCCCCAGCCCTTAAGTTTAGGGAGCCACAGGCCTGGGGCGCCCCAGCCCTTATGCTCTGGGAGCCCAAGGACTGGGGCGCACCAGCCCTTAGGCTTAGGGAGCCCCAGGCTGGGGACGCACCAGCCCTTATGCTCTGGGAGCCCCTAGCCAGGGGCGCCCAAGCCTGTAGCCTTAGAGAGGCCCACGGCTGGAGAGCCCTTGCCCTTAGGCTTTGGGAGCCCCAGGCCAGGGGAGCCCCAGCCTTTAGACTTACGGAGACCCAGGCCTGGGGCGCCCCTGCCCTTAGGCTTAGGGAGCCCCAAGCCAGGGGCGCTCCAGACCTTAGGCTTAGGGAGCCCCAGGCCTCAGGCGCCCCAGCCCTTAGGCTTAGGGAGACCCAGGCCTGGGGCGCCGCAGCCCTTAGGCTTAGGGAGCCCCAGGGCAGGGGAGCCCTTAGGCTAAGGGTGCCCCAAGCCTGGGGAGCCCGAGCCCTTAGGCTTAGGGAGCCGCAGGCCTGGGGAGCAAGAGCCCTTAGGCTTAGGGAGCCCCAGGCCTGGGGAGCCTGAGCCCTTAGCCTTACGGGGCCACAGGCCTGGGGAACCCGAATCATAAGGCTTAGTGAGCCCCAGGCCTGGAGACCCCTAGCCCTTAGGCTTCGGGAGCCCAGGCCTGGGGAGCCCGAGCCCATAGGCTTAGGGAGCCCCAGGCCTTGGGCTCCCCAGCCCTTAGGCTTAGGGAGCCCCAGGCCTTGGAGCCTGAGCCCTTAGGCTTAAGGAGCCCCAGGTCTGGGGAACCCGAATCCTTAGGCTTAGTGAGCTCCAGGCCTGGAGGGACCGAGCCCTTAGGCTTAGGGGGCCCCAGGCCTGGGGAGCCTGAGCCCTTAGGCTTAGGGAGGCCCAGTCCTGGACGCCCCAGCCCATAGGCTTAGGGAGCCCCAGACCTGGGGCGCCCCAGCCCTTAGGCTTAGGGAGTCCCAGGCCTGTGGCGCCTCAGCACTTAGGCTTAGGGAGCACCAGGCCTGGCGTGCCCCAGCCCTTAGGCTTAGGGAGCCCCAGGCCTGGGGCGCCACAGCCCTTAGGCTTAGGGAGCCCCAGTCCTGGGGAGCCCTTAGGCTAAGGGAGCCCCAAGCCTGGGGAGCCCGAGCCCTTAGGCTTAGGGGAGCGGCAGGCCTGGGGAGCCCGAGCCCTTAGGTTTAGGGAGCCCGAGGCCTGGGGCGCCCCAGCCCTTATGCTTTGGGAGCCCCAAGCCTTGGGGGCCGCAGCCTTTAGGCTTTGGGAGCCACAGGCCTGGGTCGCCCCAGCACTTTGGCTTAGGGAGGCCCAGGCCTGGGGTGCCCCAGCCCTTAGGCTTAGATAAGCCCAGGACAGGGACACCCCACCCTTAAGCTTAGGGAGGCCCAGGACTGGGGCGCCCCAGCCCTTAGGCTTTGGGAGCCTCATGCCTGGGGCGTCCCAGCCCTTAGGCTTTGGGAGCCCCAGGCCTGGGACCCCCCAGCCCTTAGGCTAAGGGAGCCCCAGACCTGGGGTGTCCCAGCCCTTAGGCTTAGGGAGGCCCACGACAGGGGCGCACCACCATTAAACTTACGGAGGCCCAGGACTGGGGCGACCAAGCCCTTAGGCTTTCGGAACCCCAGGCCTGGGGCCGCGCAGCCCTAAGGCTTAGGGAGCCCCAGGCCGGGGGCGCCTCAGCCCTTAGGTTTAGGAAGCCCCAGGCCTGGGGTGCCCCAGCTCTTAGGCTTAGGGAGGCCAAGTCCAGGGGCGCCCCAATCCTTGGGCTTAGGGAGCCCCAGGCCTGGGGCGCCACAATCCTTAGGCTTAGGGAGCACGAGGCCTAGGGGTACCCTAGCCCTTAGGCTTAGGGAGGCCCAGGCCTTGGAGACCAAGCCCTTAGGCTTAAGGAGCCCCAGGTCTGGGGAATCCGAATCCTAAGGCTTAGTGAGCCCGAGGCCTGGAGAGCCCGAGCCCTTCGGCTTAGGGGGCCCCAGGCCTGGGGAGCCCGAGCCCTTAGGTTTAGGGAGGTCCAGGATTGGGCGCCCCAGCCCTTAGGCTTAGGGAGGCCCAGGAAAGGGGCGCCGCAGCCCTTAGGCTTAGGGATCCCCAGACCTGGGGCTCCCCAGCCCTTAGGATTTGGGAACCCCAAGCCTGGAGCGCCCCCGCCCTTAGGCTTAGGGAACCCCAGGCTTGTGGCGCCCCAGCCCTTAGGCTTGGGGAGCCCCAAGCCGGGGGCACCCCTGCCCTTAGGTTTAGGGAGCCACAGGCCTGGGGCACCCCAGCCCTTATGCTCTGGGAACCCCAAGCCTGGGGCGCCCCAGCCTTTAGGCATTGGGAGCCACAAGCCTGGGACGCTCCGGCCCTTAGGCTTTTGATCCCCAGGCCTGGGGCGCCCCGGCCCTTAGGCTTTGGGAGCCCCAGGCTTGGGGCGACCCATCCCTTTGGCTTTGTAAACCCCAGGCCTGGGGAGCCCCAGCCCTTAGGCTTAGAGAGGCCCAGGCCTGGAAAACCCCTACCCTTAGGCTTTGGGATCCCCAGGCCTAGGAAGCCCCAGCCCTTAGAATTTGGGAGCCCCAGGCCAGGGGAGCCCTAGCCCTTAGGCTTAGGGAGACCCAGTCCAGGGGCGCCCCAACCTTTAGGCTTAGGGAGCTCCAGGCCTGGGGCGCTCCAGCCCTTAGGCTTAGGGAGCCCCAGGCCTCAGGCGCCACAGCCATTAGGCTTAGGTACACCCAGGCCTGGGGCGCCACAGCCCTTAGGCTTAGGGAGCCCCAGTCCAGGGGAGCCCTTAGGCTAAGGGAGCCCCAAGCCTGGGAAGCTCGAGCCCTTAGGCTTAGGGGAGCGGCAGGCCTGGGGAGCCCGAGCCCTTAGGCTTAGGGAGCCCGAGGCCTGGGGCGCCCCAGCCCTTATGCTTTGGGAGCCCCAAGCCTTGGGGGCCCCAGCCTTTAGGCTTTGGGAGCCACAGGCCTGGGTCGCCCCAGCACTTTGGCTTAGGGAGGCCCAGGAATGGGGTGTCCCAGCCCTTAGGCTTAGTGAGGCCCAGGACTGGGGCGCTACAGCCCTTAGGCATTGGGAGCCCCAGGCCTTGGGTGAACAAACCCTTAGGCTTAGGGAGCCCTAGGCCTGGGGCACCCCAGCCCTTAGGCTTAGGGAGCCCCAGGCCTGGGACCCCCCAGCTCTTAGGCAAAGGGAGCCCCAGGCCTGGGGTGTCCCAGCCCTTAGGCTTAGGGAGCCCCAGGCCTTGGGAGCCGAGCCCATAGGCTTAGGGAGCCCCAGGCCTGGGGCTCCCCAGCCCTTAGGCTTAGGGAGCCCCAGGCCTTGGAGCCTGAGCCCTTAGGCTTAAGGAGCCCCAGGCCTGGGGAACCCGAATACTTAGGCTTAGTGAGCCCCAGGCCTGGAGAGCCCGAGCCCTTAGGCTTAGGGGGCCCCAGGCCTGGGGAGCCCGAGCCCTTAGGCTTAGGGAGGCCCAGGACTGGGCGCCCCAGCCCATAGGCTTAGGGAGCCCCAGACCTGGGGCGCCCCAGCCCTTAGGCTTAGGGAGTCCCAGGCCTGGGGCGCCCCAGCCCTTAGGCTTAGGGAGCACCAGGCCTGGCGCGCCCCAGCCCTTCGGCTTAGGGAGCCCCAGACCTGGGGTGCCCCAGCTGTTAGGCTTAGGGAGCCCCAGGCCTGGGGTGCCCCAGCCTTTATGCTTTGGGAGCCCCATGCCTACGGCGCCACAGCCTTTAGGCTTTGGGAGCCACAGACCTAGGACACCCCAGCCCTTAGACTTTGGGAGCGCCAGGCATGGGACGCCCCGGCCCTTAGTCTTTGGGAGGCCCAGGCCTAGGTCGCCCCAGCACTTAGGTTTAAGGAGGCCCAGGACTGGGGCTCCCCAACCCTTAGGCTTAGGGAGGCCCAGGACTGGAGCGCCCCAACCCTTAGGCTTAGGGAACCCCAGGCCGGAGGCGCTCCAGCCCTTAGGATTTGGGAGACCCAGGCCTGGGGCGCCACAGCCCTTAGGATTAGGGAGGCCCAGAACTGGGGCGCCCCAGCCCTTAGGCTTAGGGAGCTCCAGGCCTGGGTCGCCCCAGCCCTTAGTCTTAGGGAGCCCCAGGCCTGGAGCGCCCCAGCCCTTAGGCTAAGGGAGCCCCTGTCTTGGCGCACCCCAGCCCTTAGGCTTAGGGAGCCCCAGGCCTGGGGAGATTGAGCCCTTAGGCTTAAGGAGCCACAGGCCTGGGGAGCCCGAAATCTTAGGCTTAGTGAGCCGCAGGCCTGGAGAGCCCTAGACCTTAGTCTTAGGGAGCCCCAGGCCTGGGGAGCTCGAGCCCTTAGGCTTAGGGAGCCCCAGGCCTTGGAGCCCGAGCCCTTAGGCTTAGGGAGCCCCAGGCCTGGGGAGGCTGAGCCCTTAGGCTTAAGGAGCCACAAGCCTAGGGAGCCCGAATCCTTAGGCTTAGTGAGCCCCAGGCCTGGAGAGCCCTAGCCCTTAGGCTTAGAGAGCCCCAGGCTGAGGAGCCCGAGCCCTTAGGCTTAGGGAGCCCCAGGCCTTGGAGCCCGAGCCCTTAGGCTTAAGGAGCCCCAGGCCTGGGGAACCCGAATCCTTAGGCTTAGTGAACCCCAGGCCTGGAGAGCCCGAGCCCTTAGGCTTAGGGGGCATCAGGGTTGGGAGCCCGAGCCCTTAAAATTAGGGAGGCCCAGGACTGGACGCCCCAGCCCTTAGGCTTAGGGAGGCCCAGGACTGGGCGCCCCAGCCCTTAGGCTTAGGGAGACCCAGGCCTGGGGCGCGCCAGTCCTTAGGCTTAAGGAGCCCCAGGCCTGTGGCGCCCCAGCCCTTAGGCTTAGGGAGCACCAGGCATGGGGCGCCACAGCTCTTAGGCTTTGGAAGCCGCAGGCCAGGGGCGCACCAGCCCTTAGGATTAGGGAGGCCCAGGACAGGGGCGCCCCAACCCTTAGGCTTAGGGAGCCACTGACCTGACGCGCCCCAGCCTTTATGCATAGGGAACCCCACCCGTGGCGTCCCAGCCCTTAGGCTTTGGGAGCCACAGGCCTGGGACGCCCGGCCCTTAGGCTTTTGGTCCCCAGGCCTGGGGCGCCCCGGCCCATAGGCTTTGGGAGGCACAGTCCTGGGTTGCCCCGTCTCTTAGGCTTTGGGAGCCCAAGGCCTGGTGTGCCCCGGCCCATAGGCTTTTGGAGCCACTGGACTGGGGCGCCCCTGCCCTTAGGCTTTGGGAGCCCCAGGCCTGGGGCGCCCCGTTCCTTAGGCTTAGAGAGGCCTATGCCTGGGGAACCCCTACCCTTAGGCTTTGGGATCCCCAGGCCTTTGAAGCCCCAGCCCTTACACTTAGGGAGCCCCAGGCCAGGGGCGCTCCAGCGCTTATGCTTAGGGAGCCCCAGGCCTCAGGCGCCCCAGCCCTTAGGCTTAGGGAGACCCAGGCCTGGGGCGCCACAGCCCTTAGGGTTAGGGAGCCCCAGGCCAGGGGAGCCCTTAGGCTAAGGTAGCCCCAAGCCTGGGGATCCCGAGTCCTTAGGCTTAGGGAGCTGCAGGCCTGGGGAGCCCGAGCCCTTAGGCTTAGGGAGCCCCAGGCCTGGGGTGACCCAGCCCTTATGCTTTCGGAGGCCCAGGACTGGGGCGCCCCAGCCCTTAGGCTTAGGGAGCCCCAGGCCTCAGGCGCCCCAGCCCTTAGGCTTAGGGAGACCCAGGCCTGGGGCGCCGCAGCCCTTAGGCTTAGGGAGCCCCAGGCCTCAGGCGCCCCAGCCCTTAGGCTTAGGGAGACCCAGGCCTGGGGCGCCACAGCCCTTAGGGTTAGGGAGCCCCAGGCCAGGGGAGCCCTTAGGCTAAAGGAGCCCCAAGCCTGGGGAGCCTGAGCCCTTAGGCTTAGGGAGCCGCTGGCCTGGGGAGCCAGAGCCCTTAGGCTTAGGGAGCCCCAGGCCTGGGGTGGCTGACCCCTTAGGCTTGAGGAGCCACAGGCCTGGGGAACCCGAATCCTTAGGCTAGTGAACCCCAGGCCTGGAGACCCCTACCCCTTAGGCTTAGGGAGCCCCAGGCCTTGGGTGCCCCAGCTGTTAGGCTTAGGGAGCCCCAGGCCTGGGGTGCCCCAGCCCTTATGCTTTGGGAGCCCCATGCCTTGGGCGCCACAGCCTTTAGGCTTTGGGAGCCACAGACCTAGGACACCCCAGCCCTTAGACTTTGGGAGCGCCAGGCATGGGACGCCCCGGCCCTTAGTCTTTGGGAGGCCCAGGCCTAGGTCGCACCAGCACTTAGGCTTAGGGAGGCCCAGGACTGGAGCGCCCCAACCCTTAGGCTTAGGGAACCCCAGGCCTGAGGCGCCCCAGCCCTTAGGGTTAGGGAACCCCAGGCCTGGGTCACGCCAGCCCTTCAGATTTGGGAGGCCCAGGCCTGAGGCGACCCAGCCATTAGGCGTAGGGAGCCCCAGGCCTGGGGCGCGCCAGCCCTTAGGATTTGGGAGACCCAGGCCTGGGGCGCCACAGCCCTTAGGATTAGGGAGGCCCAGGACTGGGGCGCCCCAGCCCTTAGGCTTAGGGAGCTCCAGGCCTGGGTCGCCCCACCCCTTAGTCTTAGGGAGCCCCAGGCCTGGAGCGCCTCAGCCCTTAGGCTTAGGGAGCCCCTGGCCTGGCGCGCCCCAGCCCTTAGGCTTAGGGAGCCCAAGGCCTGGGGAGCCTGAGCCCTTAGGCTTAAGGAGCCACAGGCCTGGGGAGCCCGAATCCTTAGACTTAGTGAGCCGCAGGCCTGGAGAGCCCTAGACCTTAGTCTTTGGGAGCCCCAGGCCTGGGGAGCTCGAGCCCTTAGGCTTAG
The DNA here is from genome assembly GCF_050624435.1 of Tenrec ecaudatus. NCBI lineage: Eukaryota > Metazoa > Chordata > Mammalia > Afrosoricida > Tenrecidae > Tenrec > Tenrec ecaudatus. The sequence continues at coordinate 116,540,147 of NC_134542.1, read as the reverse complement.
GGAGCCCCAGGCCTTGGAGCCCGAGCCCTTAGGCTTAGGGAGCCCCAGGCCTGGGGAGGCTGAGCCCTTAAGCTTAAGGAGCCACAAGCCTGGGGAGCCCGAATCCTTAGGCTTAGTGAGCCCCAGGCCTGGAGAGCCCTAGCCCTTAGGCTTAGGGAGCCCCAGGCTGAGGAGCCCGAGCCCTTAGGCTTAGGGAGCCCCAGGCCTTGGAGCCCGAGCCCTTAGGATTAAGGAGCCCCAGGCCTGGAGAACCCGAATCCTTAGGATTAGTGAACCCCAGGCCTGGAGAGCCAGAGCCCTTAGGCTTAGGGGGCTCCAGGGTTGGGAGCCCAAGCCCTTAAACTTAGGGAGGCCCAGGACTGGGCGACCCAGCCCTTAGGCTTAGGGAGGCCCAGGACTGGGGCGCCCCAGCCCTTAGGCTTAGGGAGACCCAGGCCTGGGGCGCGCCAGTCCTTAGGCTTAAGGAGCCCCAGGCCTGGGGTGCCCCAGCCCTTAGGCTTAGGGAGCATCAGGCATGGGGCGCCACAGCTCTTAGGCTTTGGAAGCCGCAGGTCTGGGGCGCACCAGCCCTTAGGATTAGGGAGGCCCAGGACAGGGGCGCCCCAACCCTTAGGCTTAGGGAGCCCCTGACCTGACGCGCCCCAGCCTTTATGCATAGGGAACCCCAGGCCTGTGGCGTCCCAGCCCTTAGGCTTTGGGAGCCACAGGCCTGGGACGCCCGGCCCTTAGGCTTTTGGTCCCCAGGCCTGGGGCGCCCCGGCCCATAGGCTTTGGGAAGCACAGGCCTGGGTTGCCCCTGCCCTTAGGCTTTGGGAGCCCAAGGCCTGGTGTGCCCCGGCCCATAGGCTTTTGGAGCCACAGGACTGGGGCGCCCCTGCCCTTAGGCTTTGGGAGCCCCAGGCCTGGGGCGCCCCGGCCCTTAGGCTTAGAGAGGCCTATGCCTGGAGAACCCCTGCCCTTAGGCTTTGGGATCCCCAGGCCTTTGAAGCCCCAGCCCTTACACTTAGGGAGCCCCAGGCCAGGGGCGCTCCAGCACTTATGCTTAGGGAGCCCCAGGCCTCAGGCGCCCCAGCCCTTAGGCTTACGGAGACCCAGGCCTGGGACGCCACAGCCCTTAGGCTTAGGGAGCCCCAGGCCAGGGGAGCCCTTAGGCTAAGGGAGCCCCAAGCCTGGGCAGCCCGAGCCCTTAGGCTTAGGGAGCCGCAGGCCTGGGGATCCCGAGCCCTTATGCTTTCGGAGGCCCAGGACTGGGGCGCCCCAGCCCTTAGGCTTAGGGAGCCCCAGGACGGGGGTGCTCCAGCCCTTAGGTTTAGGGAGCCACAGGCCTGGGGCGCCCCGGCCCTTAAGCTCTGGGAGCCCCAGACATGGGGCGCCACGGTCCTTAGGCTTTGGGAGCCCCAGGCCTGGGGTGCCCCGGCCCTTAGGCTTAGGGACCCCCAGGCCTGGGAGCCCCAGCCCTTAGGCTTAGGGAGCCCCAGGCCTGGGGCGCCACAGCCTTTAGGCTTAGAGAGCCCCAGGCCAGGGGCCGCTCAGCCCTTAGGCTTTGGGAGCCCAAGGCCTGGGGCGCCCCAGCCATTAGGCTTAGGGAGCCCTAGGCCTGGGGTGCCCCAGCCCTTACGGTTAGGGAGGCCCAGGACTGGGGCGCCCCACCCTTAAGCTTAGGGAGCCCCAGGCCTGGGGTGCCCCGGCCCTTAGGTTTAGGGACCCCCAAGCCTGCTAGCCCTCAGCCCTTAGGCTTAGGGAGCCCCAGGACTGGGGCGCCCCAGCCTTAGGCTTTGGGAGCCCCAGGCCGGGGGCGCCTCAGCCCTTAGGTTTACGGAGCCGCTTGCCTGGGGTGCCCCAGCTCTTAGGCTTAGGGAGCCCCAGTCCAGGGGCGCCCCTATCCTTAGGCTTAGGGAGCCCCAGCCTGGGGCGCCCCAATCCTTAGGCTTAGGGAGCCCCAGGCCTGGGGCACCCCAGCCCTTAAGCTTAGTGAGCCCCAGGCTTGGGGAACCTGAGCCCTTAGGCTTAAGGATCCCCAGGCCTGGGGAGCCCGAATACTTAGGCTTAGTGAGCCCCAGGCCTGGATAGCCCGACCCCTTAGGCTTAGGGAGCCCCAGGACTGGGGAGCCCGAGCCCTTAGGCTTACGGAGGCCCAGGACTGGGCTCCCCAGCCCTTAGGCTTTGGGAGCCCCAGGATTGGGGCGCCCCAGCCCTTAGGCTTAGGGAGCCCCAGACCTCGGGCGCCCTAGCCCTAAGGCTTAGGGAGGCCAAGGCCTGGGGCGCCCCAGCCCTTAGGCTTAGGGAGCACCAGGCCTGGGGCGCCCCAGCCCGTAGTCTTAGGGAGCCCCAGACCGGCGGCGCCCCAGCCCTAGGCTTAGGGAACCCCAGGCCTGGGGAGCCCCAGCCCTTTGGCTTTGGAAGCAGCAGGCCTGGGGAGCACCAGCCCTTAGGATTAGGGAGGCCCAGGACTGGGGCACCCCAACCCTTAGGCTTAGGGAGCCCCTGGCCTGGCGCGCCCCAGCCTTAAGGCTTAGGGAACCCCAGGCCGGTGGCGCCCCAGCCCTTAGGCTTAGGGAGCCAGAGGCCGGGGGCGCCCCAGCCCTTAGGCTTTGGGAGCCACAGGCCTGGGACGCCCGGCCCTTAGGCTTTGGGAGCCTAAGGCCTGGGGTGTCCCGGCCCATAGGCTTTTGGAACCTCAGGCCTGGGGCGCCACTGCCCTTAGGCTTTGGGAGCCCCAGGCATGGGGCGCCCCGGCCCTTAGGCTTAGAGAGGCCCATGCCTGGAGAACCCCTGCCCTTAGGCTTTGGGATCCCCAGGCCTTTGAAGCCCCAGCCCTTAGACTTAGGGAGCTCCAGGCCAGGGGCGCTCCAGCGCTTATGCTTAGGGAGCCCCAGGCCTCGGGCGCCCCAGCCCTTAGGCTTAGGGAGACCCAGGCCTGTGGCGTCACAGCCCTTAGGCTTAGGGAGCTCCAAGTCTGGGGAGCCCGAGCCCTTAGGCTTAGGGAGCCGCAGGCCTTGGGAGCCCGAGCCCTTAGGCTTAGGGAGCCCCAGGACTGGGGCGCTCCAGCCCTTAGGCTTAGGGAGCCCCAGGCCTGGGGCGACCCAGCCCTTAGGCTTAGGGAGCCACAGGCCTGGGGCGCCCCAGCCCTTAGGATTAGGGAGCCACAGGCCTGGGCGCCCTAGCCCTTATGCTCTGGGAGCCCTAAGCCTGGGGCGCCCCAGCCTTTAGGCTTTGGGAGGCACAGGCCTGGGATGCCCCGGCCCTTAGGCTTTTGGTCCCCAGGCCTGGGGCACCCCAGCCCTTAGGCTTTGGAAGCCCAGGACTGGGTCGCCTCTTCTCTTAGGCTTTGGGAGCCCAAGGCCTGGAGCGCCCCGACCCATAGGCTTTGGGAGCCTCAGGCCCGGGGCACTCCAGCCCTTAGGCTTAGGGAGCCCTAGGCCTGGGGTGCCCCAGCCCTTAGGCTTAGGGAGCACCAGGCCTGGGACGCCACAGCTCTTAGGCTTTGGAAGCCGCAGGCCTGGGGCGCACCAGCCCTTAGGGTTTGGGAGGCCCAGGACTGGGGCGCCCCAACCATTAGGCTTAGGGAGCCCCTGACCTGGCGCGCCCCAGCCTTTATGCTTAGGGAACCCCAGGCCTGTGGCGCCCCAGCACTTAGGCTTAGGGAGCCCCAGGCCGGGGGCGCCCCAGCCCTTAGGCTTTGGGAGCCACAGGCCTGGGACGCCCGGCCCTTAGGCTTTTGGTCCCCAGGCCTGGGGCGCCCCGGCCCATAGACTTTGGGAGGCACAGGCCTGGGTCGCCCCGTCTCTTAGGCTTTGTGAGCCCAAGGCCTGTTGTGCCCGGGCCCATAGGCTTTTGGAGCCTGAGGATTGGGGCGCCCCTGCCCTTAGGCTTTGGGAGCCCCAGGCCTGGGGCACCCAGACCCTTAGGCTTAGAGAGGCCCAGGCTTGGGGCGACCCATACCTTAGGCTTTGTAAACCCCAGGCCTGCGGAGCCCCAGCCCTTAGGCTTAGAGAGGCCCTGGCCTGGAAAACCCCTATCCTTAGGCTTTGGGATCCACTGGCCTGGGAAGCCCCAGCCCTGAGACTTTGGGAGCCCCAGGCCAGGGGATCCCTAGCCCTTAGGCTTAGGGAGACCCAGTCCAGGGGCGCCCCAACCTTTAGGCTTAGGGAGCTCCAGGCCTGGGGCGCTCCAGCCCTTAGGCTTAGGGAGACCCAGGCCTGAGGCGCACGAGGCCTTAGGCTTAGGGAGCCCCAGGCCTCAGGCGCCACAGCCATTAGGCTTAGGGAGCCCCAGGACTGGGGCGCCCCAGCCTTAGGCTTTGGGAGCCCCAGGCCTGGGGCGCCCCGGCCCTTAGGCTTAGAGAGGCCTATGCCTGGAGAAGCCCTGCCCTTAGGCTTTGGGATCCCCAGGCCTTTGAAGCCCCAGCCCTTACACTTAGGGAGCCCCAGGCCAGGGGCGCTCCAGCACTTATGCTTAGGGAGCCCCAGGCCTCAGGCGCCCCAGCCCTTAGGCTTACGGAGACCCAGGCCTGGGGCGCCACAGCCCTTAGGCTTAGGGAGCCCCAGGCAAGGGGAGCCCTTAGGCTAAGGGAGCCCCAAGCCTGGGGAGCCCGAGCCCTTAGGATTAGGGAGCCGCAGGCCTGGGGAGCCCGAGCCCTTATGCTTTCGGAGGCCCAGGACTGGGGCGCCCCAGCCCTTAGGCTTAGGGAGCCCCAGGACGGGGGTGCTCCAGCCCTTAGGTTTAGGGAGCCACAGGCCTGGGGCGCCCCGGCCCTTAAGCTCTGGGAGCCCCAGACATGGGGCGCCACGGTCCTTAGGCTTTGGGAGCCCCAGGCCTGGGGTGCCCCGGCCCTTAGGCTTAGTGACCCCCAGGCCTGGGAGCCCCAGCCCTTAGGCTTAGGGAGCCCCAGGCCTGGGGCGCCACAGCCTTTAGGCTTAGAGAGCCCCAGGCAAGGGGCCGCCCAGCCCTTAGGCTTTGGGAGCCCAAGGCCTGGGGCGCCCCAGCCATTAGGCTTAGGGAGCCCCAGGCCTGGGGTGCCCCAGCCCTTACGGTTAGGGAGGCCCAGGACTGGGGCGCCCCACCCTTAAGCTTAGGGAGCCCCAGGCCTGGGGTGCCCCGGCCCTTAGGCTTAGGGACCCCCAAGCCTGCTAGCCCCCAGCCCTTAGGCTTAGGGAGCCCCAGGACTGGGGCGCCCCAGCCTTAGGCTTTGGGAGCCCCAGGCCGGGGGCGCCTCAGCCCTTAGGTTTAGGGAGCCGCAGGCCTGGGGTGCCCCAGCTCTTAGGCTTAGGGAGCCCCAGTCCAGGGGCGCCCCTATCCTTAGGCATAGGGAGCCCCAGCCTGGGGCGCCCCAATCCTTAGGCTTAGGGAGCCCCAGGCCTGGGGCACCCCAGCCCTTAGGCTTAGTGAGCCCCAGGCTTGGGGAACCTTAGCCCTTAGGCTTAAGGATCCTAGGCCTGGGGAGCCCGAATCCTTAGGCTTAGTGAGCCCCAGGCCTGGATAGCCCGACCCCTTAGGCTTAGGGAGCCCCAGGCCTGGGGAGCCCGAGCCCTTAGGCTTACGGAGGCCCAGGACTGGGCTCCCCAGCCCTTAGGCTTTGGGAGCCCCAGGATTGGGGCGCCCCAGCCCTTAGGCTTAGGGAGCCCCAGACCTCGGGCGCCCTAGCCCTAAGGCTTAGGGAGGCCCAGGCCTGGGGCGCCCCAGCCCTTAGGCTTAGGGAGCACCAGGCCTGGCGCGCCCCAACCCTTAGGCTTAGGGAACCCCAGGCCTGGGGTGCCCCAGCCCGTAGTCTTAGGGAGCCCCAGACCGGGGGCGCCCCAGCCCTAGGCTTAGGGAACCCCAGGCCTGGGGAGCCCCAGCCCTTTGGCTTTGGAAGCAGCAGGCCTGGGGAGCACCAGCCCTTAGGATTAGGGAGGCCCAGGACTGGGGCAACCCAACCCTTAGGCTTAGGGAGCCCCTGGCCTGGCGCGCCCCAGCCTTTAGGCTTAGGGAACCCCAGGCCTGTGGCGCCCCAGCCCTTAGGCTTAGGGAGCCAGAGGCCGGGGTTGCCCCAGCCCTTAGGCTTTGGGAGCCACAGGCCTGGGACGCCCGGCCCTTAGGCTTTTGGTCCCCAGGCCTGGGGCGCCCCGGCCCATAGGTTTTGGGAGCCACAGGCCTCGGTCGCCCCGTCTCTTAGGCTTTGGGAGCCCAAGGCCTGGGGTGCCCCGGCCCATAGGCTTGTGGAACCTCAGGCCTGGGGCGCCACTGCCCTTAGGCTTTGGGAGCCCCAGGCATGGGGCGCCCCGGCCCTTAGGCTTAGAGAGGCCCATGCCTGGAGAACCCCTGCCCTTAGGCTTTGGGATCCCCAGGCCTTTGAAGCCCCAGCCCTTAGACTTAGGGAGCTCCAGGCCAGGGGCGCTCCAGCGCTTATGCTTAGGGAGCCCCAGGCCTCGGGCGCCCCAGCCCTTAGGCTTAGGGAGACCCAGGCCTGTGGCGTCACAGCCCTTAGGCTTAGGGAGCCCCAAGTCTGGGGAGACCGAGCCCTTAGGCTTACGGAGCCGCAGGCCTTGGGAGCCCGAGCCCTTAGGCTTAGGGAGCCCCAGGCCTGGGGTGCCCCAGCCCTTATGCTTTCGGAGGCCCATGATTGGGGCGCCCCAGCTCTTAAGCTTAGGGAGGCCCAGGACTGGGGAGCTCCAGCCCTTAGGCTTAGGGAGCCCCAGGCCTGGGGCGACCCAGCCCTTATGCTTAGGGAGCCACAGGCCTGGGGCGCCCCAGCCCTTAGGATTAGGGAGCCACAGGCCTGGTCGCCCTAGCCCTTATGCTCTGGGAGCCCTAAGCCTGGGGCGCCCCAGCCTTTAGGCTTTGGGAGCCACAGGCCTGGGATGCCCCGGCCCTTAGGCTTTTGGTCCCCAGGCCTGGGGCACACCAGCCCTTAGGCTTTGGAAGCCCAGGACTGGGTCGCCTCTTCTCTTAGGCTTTGGGAGCCCAAGGCCTGGGGCGCCCCGACCCATAGGCTTTGGGAGCCTCAGGCCCGGGGCACTCCAGCCCTTAGGCTTAGGGAGCCTTAGGCCTGGGGTGCCCCAGCCCTTAGGCTAAGGGAGCACCAGGCCTGGGACGCCACAGCTCTTAGGCTTTGGAAGCCGCAGGCCTGGGGCGCACCAGCCCTTAGGATTTGGGAGGCCCAGGACTGGGGCGCCCCAACCATTAGGTTTAGGGAGCCCCTGACCTGGCGCGCCCCAACCTTTATGTTTAGGGAACCCCAGGCCTGTGGCGCACCAGCACTTAGGCTTAGGGAACCCCAGGCCGGGGGCGCCCCAGCCCTTAGGCTTTGGGAGCCACAGGCCTGGGACGCCCGGCCCTTAGGCTTTTGGTCCCCAGGCCTGGGGCGCCCCGGCCCATAGGCTTTGGGAGGCACAGGCCTGGGTCGCCCCGTCTCTTAGGCTTTGGGAGCCCAAGGCCTGATGTGCCCCGGCCCATAGGCTTTTGGAGCCTCAGGACTGGGGCGCCCCTGCCCTTAGGCTTTGGGAGCCCCAGGCCTGGGGCACCCTGGCCCTTAGGCTTAGAGAGGCCCAGGCTTGGGGCGACCCATACCTTAGGCTTTGTAAACCCCAGGCCTGCGGAGCCCCAGCCCTTAGGCTTAGAGAGGCCCTGGCCTGGAAAACCCCTACCCTTAGGTTTTGGGATCCACTGGCCTGGGAAGCCCCAGCCCTTAGATTTTGGGAGCCCCAGGCCAGGGGAGCCCTAGCCCTTAGGCTTAGGGAGACCCAGTCCAGGGGCGCCCCAACCTTTAGGCTTAGGGAGCTCCAGGCCTGGGGCGCTCAGCCCTTAGGCTTAGGGAGACCCAGGCCTGAGGCGCACCAGGCCTTAGGCTTAGGGAGCCCCAGGCCTCAGGCGCCACAGCCATTAGGATTAGGGAGACCCAGGCGTGGGGCGCCACAGCACTTAGGCTTAGGAAGCCCCAAGCCTGCTAGCCCCCAGCCCTTAGGCTTAGGGAGGCCCAGGACTAGGGCGCCCCAGCCTTAGGCTTTGTGAGCCCCAGGCCTGGGGCGCTCCGGCCCTTAGGCTTAGAGAGGCCTATGCCTGGAGAACCCCTGCCCTTAGGCTTTGGGATCCCCAGGCCTATGAAGCCCCAGCCATTACACTTAGGGAGCCCCAGGCCAGGGGCGCTCCAGCGCTTATGCTTAGGGAGCCCCAGGCCTCAGGCGCCCCAGCCCTTAGGCTTACGGAGACCCAGGCCTGGGGCGCCACAGCCCTTAGGGTTTGGGAGCCCCAGGCCAGGGGAGCCCTTAGGCTAAGGGAGCCCCAAGCCTGGGGAACCCGAGCCCTTAGGCTTAGGGAGCCGCGGGCCTGGGGAGCCCGAGCCCTTAGGCTTTCGGAGGCCCAGGACTGGGGCGCCCCAGCCCTTAGGCTTAGGGAGCCCCAGGACGGGGGTGCTCCATCCCTTAGGTTTAGGGAGCCACAGGCCTGGGGCGCCCCGGCCCTTAAGCTCTGGGAGCCCCAGACATGGGGCGCCAAGGTCCTTAGGCTTTGGGAGCCCCAGGCCTGCGGTGCCCCGGCCCTTAGGCTTAGGGACCCCCAGGCCTGGGAGCCCCAGCCCTTAGGCTTAGGGAGCCCCAGGCCTGGGGCGCCACAGCCTTTAGGCTTAGAGAGCCCCAGGCCAGGGTCCGCCCAACCCTTAGGCTTTGGGAGCCCAAGGCCTGGGGCGCCCCAGCCATTAGGCTTAGGGAGCCCCAGGCCTCGGGCGCCCCAGCCCTTATGCTTTCGGAGGCCCAGGACTGGGGTGCCCCAGACCTTTGTCTTAGGGAGCCCCAGGACGGGGGTGCTCCAGCCCTTAGGTTTAGGGAGCCACAGGCCTGTGGCGCCCCGGCCCTTAAGCTCTGGGAGCCCCAGACATGAGGCGCCACGGTCCTTAGGCTTTGGGAGCCCCAGGCCTGGGGTGCCCCGGCCCTTAGGCTTAGGGACCCCCAGGCCTGGGAGCCCCAGCCCTTAGGCTTAGGGAGCCCCAGGCCTGGGGCGCCACAGCCTTTAGGCTTAGAGAGCCCCTGGCCGGGGGCGCCTCAGCCCTTAGGTTTAGGGAGCCGCAGGCCTGGGGTGCCCCAGCTCCTAGGCTTAGGGAGCCCCAGTCCAGGGGAGCCCCAATCCTTAGGCTTAGGGAGCCCCAGCCTGGGGCGCCCCAATCCTTAGGCTTAGTGAGCCCCAGGCTTGGGGAACCTGAGCCCTTAGGCTTAAGGATCCCCAGGCCTTTGAAGCCCCAGCCCTTAGACTTAGGGAGCTCCAGGCCAGGGGCGCTCCAGCGCTTATGCTTAGGGAGCCCCAGGCCTCGGGCGCCCCAGCCCTTAGGCTTAGGGAGACCCAGGCCTGTGGCGTCACAGCCCTTAGGCTTAGGGAGCCCCAAGTCTGGGGAGCCCGAGCCCTTAGGCTTAGGGAGCCGCAGGCCTTGGGAGCCCGAGCCCTTAGGCTTAGGGAGCCCCAGGCCTGGGGTGCCCCAGCCCTTATGCTTTCGGAGGCCCATGATTGGGGCGCCCCAGCTCTTAAGCTTAGGGAGGCCCAGGACTGGGGCGCTCCAGCCCTTAGGCTTAGGGAGCCCCAGGCCTGGGGCGACCCAGCCCTTAGGCTTAGGGAGCCACAGGCCTGGGGCGCCCCAGCCCTTAGGATTAGGGAGCCACAGGCCTGGGCGCCCTAGCCCTTATGCTCTGGGAGCCCTAAGCCTGGGGCGCCCCAGCCTTTAGGCTTTGGGAGGCACAGGCCTGGGATGCCCCGGCCCTTAGGCTTTTGGTCCCCAGGCCTGGGGCACCCCAGCCCTTAGGCTTTGGAAGCCCAGGACTGGGTCGCCTCTTCTCTTAGGCTTTGGGAGCCCAAGGCCTGGAGCGCCCCGACCCATAGGCTTTGGGAGCCTCAGGCCCGGGGCACTCCAGCCCTTAGGCTTAGGGAGCCCTAGGCCTGGGGTGCCCCAGCCCTTAGGCTTAGGGAGCACCAGGCCTGGGACGCCACAGCTCTTAGGCTTTGGAAGCCGCAGGCCTGGGGCGCACCAGCCCTTAGGATTTGGGAGGCCCAGGACTGGGGCGCCCCAACCATTAGGCTTAGGGAGCCCCTGACCTGGCGCGCCCCAGCCTTTATGCTTAGGGAACCCCAGGCCTGTGGCGCCCCAGCACTTAGGCTTAGGGAGCCCCAGGCCGGGGGCGCCCCAGCCCTTAGGCTTTGGGAGCCACAGGCCTGGGACGCCCGGCCCTTAGGCTTTTGGTCCCCAGGCCTGGGGCGCCCCGGCCCATAGACTTTGGGAGGCACAGGCCTGGGTCGCCCCGTCTCTTAGGCTTTGTGAGCCCAAGGCCTGTTGTGCCCGGGCCCATAGGCTTTTGGAGCCTGAGGATTGGGGCGCCCCTGCCCTTAGGCTTTGGGAGCCCCAGGCCTGGGGCACCCAGACCCTTAGGCTTAGAGAGGCCCAGGCTTGGGGCGACCCATACCTTAGGCTTTGTAAACCCCAGGCCTGCGGAGCCCCAGCCCTTAGGCTTAGAGAGGCCCTGGCCTGGAAAACCCCTATCCTTAGGCTTTGGGATCCACTGGCCTGGGAAGCCCCAGCCCTGAGACTTTGGGAGCCCCAGGCCAGGGGATCCCTAGCCCTTAGGCTTAGGGAGACCCAGTACAGGGGCGCCCCAACCTTTAGGCTTAGGGAGCTCCAGGCCTGGGGCGCTCCAGCCCTTAGGCTTAGGGAGACCCAGGCCTGAGGCGCATGAGGCCTTAGGCTTAGGGAGCCCCAGGCCTCAGGCGCCACAGCCATTAGGCTTAGGGAGCCCCAGGACTGGGGCGCCCCAGCCTTAGGCTTTGGGAGCCCCAGGCCTGGGGCGCCCCGGCCCTTAGGCTTAGATAGGCCTATGCCTGGAGAAGCCCTGCCCTTAGGCTTTGGGATCCCCAGGCCTTTGAAGCCCCAGCCCTTACACTTAGGGAGCCCCAGGCCAGGGGCGCTCCAGCACTTATGCTTAGGGAGCCCCAGGCCTCAGGCGCCCCAGCCCTTAGGCTTACGGAGACCCAGGCCTGGGGCGCCACAGCCCTTAGGCTTAGGGAGCCCCAGGCAAGGGGAGCCCTTAGGCTAAGGGAGCCCCAAGCCTGGGGAGCCCGAGCCCTTAGGATTAGGGAGCCGCAGGCCTGGGGAGCCCGAGCCCTTATGCTTTCGGAGGCCCAGGACTGGGGCGCCCCAGCCCTTAGGCTTAGGGAGCCCCAGGACGGGGGTGCTCCAGCCCTTAGGTTTAGGGAGCCACAGGCCTGGGGCGCCCCGGCCCTTAAGCTCTGGGAGCCCCAGACATGGGGCGCCACGGTCCTTAGGCTTTGGGAGCCCCAGGCCTGGGGTGCCCCGGCCCTTAGGCTTAGTGACCCCCAGGCCTGGGAGCCCCAGCCCTTAGGCTTAGGGAGCCCCAGGACTGGGGCGCCACAGCCTTTAGGCTTAGAGAGCCCCAGGCAAGGGGCCGCCCAGCCCTTAGGCTTTGGGAGCCCAAGGCCTGGGGCGCCCCAGCCATTAGGCTTAGGGAGCCCCAGGCCTGGGGTGCCCCAGACCTTACGGTTAGGGAGGCCCAGGACTGGGGCGCCCCACCCTTAAGCTTAGGGAGCCCCAGGCCTGGGGTGCCCCGGCCCTTAGGCTTAGGGACCCCCAAGCCTGCTAGCCCCCAGCCCTTAGGCTTAGGGAGCCCCAGGACTGGGGCGCCCCAGCCTTAGGCTTTGGGAGCCCCAGGCCGGGGGCGCCTCAGCCCTTAGGTTTAGGGAGCCGCAGGCCTGGGGTGCCCCAGCTCTTAGGCTTAGGGAGCCCCAGTCCAGGGGCGCCCCTATCCTTAGGCATAGGGAGCCCCAGCCTGGGGCGCCCCAATCCTTAGGCTTAGGGAGCCCCAGGCCTGGGGCACCCCAGCCCTTAGGCTTAGTGAGCCCCAGGCTTGGGGAACCTTAGCCCTTAGGCTTAAGGATCCTAGGCCTGGGGAGCCCGAATCCTTAGGCTTAGTGAGCCCCAGGCCTGGATAGCCCGACCCCTTAGGCTTAGGGAGCCCCAGGCCTGGGGAGCCCGAGCCCTTAGGCTTACGGAGGCCCAGGACTGGGCTCCCCAGCCCTTAGGCTTTGGGAGCCCCAGGATTGGGGCGCCCCAGCCCTTAGGCTTAGGGAGCCCCAGACCTCGGGCGCCCTAGCCCTAAGGCTTAGGGAGGCCCAGGCCTGGGGCGCCCCAGCCCTTAGGCTTAGGGAGCACCAGGCCTGGCGCGCCCCAACCCTTAGGCTTAGGGAACCCCAGGCCTGGGGCGCCCCAGCCCGTAGTCTTAGGGAGCCCCAGACCGGGGGCGCCCCAGCCCTAGGCTTAGGGAACCCCAGGCCTGGGGAGCCCCAGCCCTTTGGCTTTGGAAGCAGCAGGCCTGGGGAGCACCAGCCCTTAGGATTAGGGAGGCCCAGGACTGGGGCAACCCAACCCTTAGGCTTAGGGAGCCCCTGGCCTGGCGCGCCCCAGCCTTTAGGCTTAGGGAACCCCAGGCCTGTGGCGCCCCAGCCCTTAGGCTTAGGGAGCCAGAGGCCGGGGTTGCCCCAGCCCTTAGGCTTTGGGAGCCACAGGCCTGGGACGCCCGGCCCTTAGGCTTTTGGTCCCCAGGCCTGGGGCGCCCCGGCCCATAGGTTTTGGGAGCCACAGGCCTCGGTCGCCCCGTCTCTTAGGCTTTGGGAGCCCAAGGCCTGGGGTGCCCCGGCCCATAGGCTTGTGGAACCTCAGGCCTGGGGCGCCACTGCCCTTAGGCTTTGGGAGCCCCAGGCATGGGGCGCCCCGGCCCTTAGGCTTAGAGAGGCCCATGCCTGGAGAACCCCTGCCCTTAGGCTTTGGGATCCCCAGGCCTTTGAAGCCCCAGCCCTTAGACTTAGGGAGCTCCAGGCCAGGGGCGCTCCAGCGCTTATGCTTAGGGAGCCCCAGGCCTCGGGCGCCCCAGCCCTTAGGCTTAGGGAGACCCAGGCCTGTGGCGTCACAGCCCTTAGGCTTAGGGAGCCCCAAGTCTGGGGAGACCGAGCCCTTAGGCTTACGGAGCCGCAGGCCTTGGGAGCCCGAGCCCTTAGGCTTAGGGAGCCCCAGGCCTGGGGTGCCCCAGCCCTTATGCTTTCGGAGGCCCATGATTGGGGCGCCCCAGCTCTTAAGCTTAGGGAGGCCCAGGACTGGGGAGCTCCAGCCCTTAGGCTTAGGGAGCCCCAGGCCTGGGGCGACCCAGCCCTTATGCTTAGGGAGCCACAGGCCTGGGGCGCCCCAGCCCTTAGGATTAGGGAGCCACAGGCCTGGTCGCCCTAGCCCTTATGCTCTGGGAGCCCTAAGCCTGGGGCGCCCCAGCCTTTAGGCTTTGGGAGCCACAGGCCTGGGATGCCCCGGCCCTTAGGCTTTTGGTCCCCAGGCCTGGGGCACACCAGCCCTTAGGCTTTGGAAGCCCAGGACTGGGTCGCCTCTTCTCTTAGGCTTTGGGAGCCCAAGGCCTGGGGCGCCCCGACCCATAGGCTTTGGGAGCCTCAGGCCCGGGGCACTCCAGCCCTTAGGCTTAGGGAGCCTTAGGCCTGGGGTGCCCCAGCCCTTAGGCTAAGGGAGCACCAGGCCTGGGACGCCACAGCTCTTAGGCTTTGGAAGCCGCAGGCCTGGGGCGCACCAGCCCTTAGGATTTGGGAGGCCCAGGACTGGGGCGCCCCAACCATTAGGTTTAGGGAGCCCCTGACCTGGCGCGCCCCAACCTTTATGTTTAGGGAACCCCAGGCCTGTGGCGCACCAGCACTTAGGCTTAGGGAACCCCAGGCCGGGGGCGCCCCAGCCCTTAGGCTTTGGGAGCCACAGGCCTGGGACGCCCGGCCCTTAGGCTTTTGGTCCCCAGGCCTGGGGCGCCCCGGCCCATAGGCTTTGGGAGGCACAGGCCTGGGTCGCCCCGTCTCTTAGGCTTTGGGAGCCCAAGGCCTGATGTGCCCCGGCCCATAGGCTTTTGGAGCCTCAGGACTGGGGCGCCCCTGCCCTTAGGCTTTGGGAGCCCCAGGCCTGGGGCACCCTGGCCCTTAGGCTTAGAGAGGCCCAGGCTTGGGGCGACCCATACCTTAGGCTTTGTAAACCCCAGGCCTGCGGAGCCCCAGCCCTTAGGCTTAGAGAGGCCCTGGCCTGGAAAACCCCTACCCTTAGGTTTTGGGATCCACTGGCCTGGGAAGCCCCAGCCCTTAGATTTTGGGAGCCCCAGGCCAGGGGAGCCCTAGCCCTTAGGCTTAGGGAGACCCAGTCCAGGGGCGCCCCAACCTTTAGGCTTAGGGAGCTCCAGGCCTGGGGCGCTCAGCCCTTAGGCTTAGGGAGACCCAGGCCTGAGGCGCACCAGGCCTTAGGCTTAGGGAGCCCCAGGCCTCAGGCGCCACAGCCATTAGGATTAGGGAGACCCAGGCGTGGGGCGCCACAGCACTTAGGCTTAGGAAGCCCCAAGCCTGCTAGCCCCCAGCCCTTAGGCTTAGGGAGGCCCAGGACTGGGGCGCCCCAGCCTTAGGCTTTGTGAGCCCCAGGCCTGGGGCGCTCCGGCCCTTAGGCTTAGAGAGGCCTATGCCTGGAGAACCCCTGCCCTTAGGCTTTGGGATCCCCAGGCCTATGAAGCCCCAGCCATTACACTTAGGGAGCCCCAGGCCAGGGGCGCTCCAGCGCTTATGCTTAGGGAGCCCCAGGCCTCAGGCGCCCCAGCCCTTAGGCTTACGGAGACCCAGGCCTGGGGCGCCACAGCCCTTAGGGTTTGGGAGCCCCAGGCCAGGGGAGCCCTTAGGCTAAGGGAGCCCCAAGCCTGGGGAACCCGAGCCCTTAGGCTTAGGGAGCCGCGGGCCTGGGGAGCCCGAGCCCTTAGGCTTTCGGAGGCCCAGGACTGGGGCGCCCCAGCCCTTAGGCTTAGGGAGCCCCAGGACGGGGGTGCTCCATCCCTTAGGTTTAGGGAGCCACAGGCCTGGGGCTCCCCGGCCCTTAAGCTCTGGGAGCCCCAGACATGGGGCGCCAAGGTCCTTAGGCTTTGGGAGCCCCAGGCCTGGGGTGCCCCGGCCCTTAGGCTTAGGGACCCCCAGGCCTGGGAGCCCCAGCCCTTAGGCTTAGGGAGCCCCAGGCCTGGGGCGCCACAGCCTTTAGGCTTAGAGAGCCCCAGGCCAGGGTCCGCCCAACCCTTAGGCTTTGGGAGCCCAAGGCCTGGGGCGCCCCAGCCATTAGGCTTAGGGAGCCCCAGGCCTCGGGCGCCCCAGCCCTTATGCTTTCGGAGGCCCAGGACTGGGGTGCCCCAGACCTTTGTCTTAGGGAGCCCCAGGACGGGGGTGCTCCAGCCCTTAGGTTTAGGGAGCCACAGGCCTGGGGCGCCCCGGCCCTTAAGCTCTGGGAGCCCCAGACATGAGGCGCCACGGTCCTTAGGCTTTGGGAGCCCCAGGCCTGGGGTGCCCCGGCCCTTAGGCTTAGGGACCCCCAGGCCTGGGAGCCCCAGCCCTTAGGCTTAGGGAGCCCCAGGCCTGGGGCGCCACAGCCTTTAGGCTTAGAGAGCCCCTGGCCGGGGGCGCCTCAGCCCTTAGGTTTAGGGAGCCGCAGGCCTGGGGTGCCCCAGCTCCTAGGCTTAGGGAGCCCCAGTCCAGGGGAGCCCCAATCCTTAGGCTTAGGGAGCCCCAGCCTGGGGCGCCCCAATCCTTAGGCTTAGTGAGCCCCAGGCTTGGGGAACCTGAGCCCTTAGGCTTAAGGATCCCCAGGCCTGGGGAGCCCGAGCCCTTAGGCTTACGGAGGCCCAGGACTGGGCTCCCCAGCCCTTAGGTATTGGGAGCCCCAGGATTGGGGCGCCCCAGACCTTAGGCTTAGGGAGCCCCAGACCTCGGGCGCCCTAGCCCTAAGGCTTAGGGAGGCCAAGGCCTGGGGCGCCCCAGCCCTTAGGCTTAGGGAGCACCAGGCCTGGCGCGCCCCAACCCTTAGGCTTAGGGAGCCCCAGACCTCGGGCGCCCTAGCCCTAAGGCTTAGGGAGGCCAAGGCCTGGGGCGCCCCAGCCCTTAGGCTTAGGGAGCACCAGGCCTGGCGCGCCCCAACCCTTAGGCTTTTGGTCCCCAGGCCTGGGGCACCCCAGCCCTTAGGCTTTGGAAGCCCAGGACTGGGTCGCCTCTTCTCTTAGGCTTTGGAGCCCAAGGCCTGGAGCGCCCCGACCCATAGGCTTTGGGAGCCTCAGGCCCGGGGCACTCCAGCCCTTAGGCTTAGGGAGCCCTAGGCCTGGGGTGCCCCAGCCCTTAGGCTTAGGGAGCACCAGGCCTGGGACGCCACAGCTCTTAGGCTTTGGAAGCCGCAGGCCTGGGGCGCACCAGCCCTTAGGATTTGGGAGGCCCAGGACTGGGGCGCCCCAACCATTAGGCTTAGGGAGCCCCTGACCTGGTGCGCCCCAGCCTTTATGCTTAGGGAACACCAGGCCTGTGGCGCCCCAGCCCTTAGGCTTAGGGAGCCAGAGGCCGGGGGCGCCCCAGCCCTTAGGCTTTGGGAGCCACAGGCCTGGGACGCCCGGCCCATAGGCTTTTGGTCCCCAGGCCTGGGGCGCCCCGGCCCATAGGTTTTGGGAGCCACAGGCCTCGGTCGCCCCGTCTCTTAGGCTTTGGGAGCCCAAGGCCTGGGGTGCCCCGGCCCATAGGCTTTTGGAACCTCAGGCCTGGGGCGCCCCAGCCCTTAGGCTTTGGGAGCCACAGGCCTGGGACGCCCGGCCCTTAGGCTTTTGGTCCCCAGGCCTGGGGCGCCCCGGCCCATAGGTTTTGGGAGCCACAGGCCTCGGTCGCCCGGTCTCTTAGGCTTTGGGAGCCCAAGGCCTGGGGTGCCCCGGCCCATAGGCTTTTGGAACCTCAGGCCTGGGGCGCCCCTGCCCTTAGGCTTTGGGAGCCCCAGGCATGGGGCGCCCCAACCCTTAGGCTTAGAGAGGCCCATGCCTGGAGAACCCCTGCCCTTAGGCTTTGGGATCCCCAGGCCTTTGAAGCCCCAGTCCTTAGACTTAGGGAGCTCCAGGCCAGGGGCGCTCCAGCGATTATGCTTAGGGAGCCCCAGGCCTCGGGCGCCCCAGCCCTTAGGCTTAGGGAGACCCAGGCCTGGGGCGACACAGCCCTTAGGATTAGGGAGCCCCAAGTCTGGGGAGCCCGAGCCCTTAGGCTTAGGGAGCCCCAGGCCTGGGGTGCCCAAGCCCTTATGCTTTCGGAGGCCCATGATTGGGGCACCCCAGCTCTTAAGCTTAGGGAGGCCCAGGACTGGGGCGCTCCAGCCCTTAGGCTTAGGGAGCCCCAGGCCTGGGGCGACCCAGCCCTTAGGCTTAGGGAGCCACAGGCCTGGGGCGCCCCAGCCCTTACGATTAGGGAGCCACAGGCCTGGGCGCCCTAGCCCTTATGCTCTGGGAGCCCTAAGCCTGGGGCGCCCCAGCCTTTAGGCTTTGGGAGCCACAGGCCTGGGATGCCCCGGCCCTTAGGCTTTTGGTCCCCAGGCCTGGGGCACCCCAGCCCTTAGGCTTTGGAAGCCCCAGGACTGGGTCGCCTCTTCTCTTAGGCTTTGGGAGCCCAAGGCCTGGGGCGCCCCGACCCATAGGCTTTGGGAGCCTCAGGCCCGGGGCACTCCAGCCCTTAGGCTTAGGGAGCCCTAGGCCTGGGGTGCCCCAGCCCTTAGGCTTAGGGAGCACCAGGCCTGGGACGCCACAGCTCTTAGGCTTTGGAAGCCGCAGGCCTGGGGCGCACCAGCCCTTAGGATTTGGGAGGCCCAGGACTGGGGCGCCCCAACCATTAGGCTTAGGGAGCCCCTGACCTGGTGCGCCCCAGCCTTTATGCTTAGGGAACACCAGGCCTGTGGCGCCCCAGCCCTTAGGCTTAGGGAGCCAGAGGCCGGGGGCGCCCCAGCCCTTAGGCTTTGGGAGCCACAGGCCTGGGACGCCCGGCCCATAGGCTTTTGGTCCCCAGGCCTGGGGCGCCCCGGCCCATAGGTTTTGGGAGCCACAGGCCTCGGTCGCCCCGTCTCTTAGGCTTTGGGAGCCCAAGGCCTGGGGTGCCCCGGCCCATAGGCTTTTGGAACCTCAGGCCTGGGGCGCCCCAGCCCTTAGGCTTTGGGAGCCACAGGCCTGGGACGCCCGGCCCTTAGGCTTTTGGTCCCCAGGCCTGGGGCGCCCCGGCCCATAGGTTTTGGGAGCCACAGGCCTCGGTCGCCCCGTCTCTTAGGCTTTGGGAGCCCAAGGCCTGGGGTGCCCCGGCCCATAGGCTTTTGGAACCTCAGGCCTGGGGCGCCCCTGCCCTTAGGCTTTGGGAGCCCCAGGCATGGGGCGCCCCAACCCTTAGGCTTAGAGAGGCCCATGCCTGGAGAACCCCTGCCCTTAGGCTTTGGGATCCCCAGGCCTTTGAAGCCCCAGTCCGTAGACTTAGGGAGCTCCAGGCCAGGGGCGCTCCAGCGATTATGCTTAGGGAGCCCCAGGCCTCGGGCGCCCCAGCCCTTAGGCTTAGGGAGACCCAGGCCTGGGGCGTCACAGCCCTTAGGATTAGGGAGCCCCAAGTCTGGGGAGCCCGAGCCCTTAGGCTTAGGGAGCCGCAGGCCTGGGGAGCCCGAGCCCTTAGGCTTAGGGAGCCCCAGGCCTGGGGTGCCCAAGCCCTTATGCTTTCGGAGGCCCATGATTGGGGCACCCCAGCTCTTAAGCTTAGGGAGGCCCAGGACTGGGGCGCTCCAGCCCTTAGGCTTAGGGAGCCCCAGGCCTGGGGCGACCCAGCCCTTAGGCTTAGGGAGCCACAGGCCTGGGGCGCCCCAGCCCTTACGATTAGGGAGCCACAGGCCTGGGCGCCCTAGCCCTTATGCTCTGGGAGCCCTAAGCCTGGGGCGCCCCAGCCTTTAGGCTTTGGGAGCCACAGGCCTGGGATGCCCCGGCCCTTAGGCTTTTGGTCCCCAGGCCTGGGGCACCCCAGCCCTTAGGCTTTGGAAGCCCCAGGACTGGGTCGCCTCTTCTCTTAGGCTTTGGGAGCCCAAGGCCTGGGGCGCCCCGACCCATAGGCTTTGGGAGCCTCAGGCCCGGGGCACTCCAGCCCTTAGGCTTAGGGAGCCCTAGGCCTGGGGTGCCCCAGCCCTTAGGCTTAGGGAGCACCAGGCCTGGGACGCCACAGCTCTTAGGCTTTGGAAGCCGCAGGCCTGGGGCGCACCAGCCCTTAGGATTTGGGAGGCCCAGGACTGGGGCGCCCCAACCATTAGGCTTAGGGAGCCCCTGACCTGGTGCGCCCCAGCCTTTATGCTTAGGGAACACCAGGCCTGTGGCGCCCCAGCCCTTAGGCTTAGGGAGCCAGAGGCTGGGGGCGCCCAGCCCTTAGGCTTTGGGAGAGACAGGCCTGGGACGCCCGGCCCTTAGGCTTTTGGTCCCCAGGCCTGGGGCGCCCAGGCCCATAGGCTTTGGGAGGCACAGGCCTGGGTCGCCACGTCTCTTAGGCTTTGGGAGTCCAAGGCCTGATGTGCCCCGGCCCATAGGCTTTTGGAGCCTCAGGACTGGGGCGCCCCTGCCCTTAGGCTTTGGGAGCCCCAGGCCTGGGGCACCCCGGCCCTTAGGCTTAGAGAGGCCCAGGCTTGGGGCGACCCATACCTTAGGCTTTGTAAATCCCAGGCCTGCGGAGCCCCCGCCCTTAGGCTTAGAGAGGCCCTGGCCTGGAAAACCCCTACCCTTAGGCTTTGGGATCCACTGGCCTGGGAAGCCCCAGCCCTTACACTTTGGGAGCCCCAGGCCAGGGGAGACCTAGCCCTTAGGCTTAGGGAGACCCAGTCCAGGGGCGCCCCAACCTTTAGGCTTAGGGAAATCCAGGCCTGGGGCGCTCCAGCCCTTAGGCTTAGGGAGACCCAGGCCTGAGGCGCACCAGGCCTTAGGCTTAGGGAGCCCCAGGCCTCAGGCGCCACAGCCATTAGGCTTAGGGAGCCCCAGTCCTGGGGAGCCCTTAGGCTAAGGGAGCCCCAAGCCTGGGGAGCCCGAGCCCTTAGGCTTAGGGAGCCCGAGGCCTGGAGCGCCCCAGCCCTTATGCTTTGGGTGTCCCAAGCCTTGGGGGTCCCAGCCTTTAGGCTTTGGGAGCCACAGGCCTGGGTTGCCCCAACACTTAGGCTTAGGGAGGCCCAGGACTGGGGTACCCCAGCCCTTAGGCTAAGGGAGGCCCAGGACTGGGGCGCCCCAGTCCTTAGGCTTTGGGAGCCACAGGCCTGGGTCGTCCCAGCCCTTAGGTTTTGGGAGGCCAAGGCCTGGGGCGCCACAGCACTTAGGCTTTGGGAGACCCAAGCCTGGGCCGCCCCAGCCCTTAGGCTTAGGGAGGCACAGGCCTCTGGCGCCCCAGCTCTTAGGCTTAGGGTGCCCCAGGCTGGGGCGCCCCATCCCTTAGGCTTAGGGAGCCCCAGTCCGGTGGCGCCCCAGCCCTTACGTTTAGGGAACCACTGGCCTGGGGCGCCCCAGCCCTTATGCTCTGGGATCCCAAGGACTGGGGCGCTCCAGCCCTTAGGCTTAGGGAGCCCCAGGCCTGGGGCGACCCAGCCCTTAGGCTTAGGGAGCCGCAGGCCTGGGGCGCCCCAGCCCTTAGGATTAGGGAGCCACAGGCCTGGGGCGCCCTAGCCCTTATGCATTGGGAGCCCTAAGCCTGGGGCGCCCCAGCTTTTAGGCTTTGGGAGCCACAGGCCTGGGACGCCCCCGCCCTTAGGCTTTTGGTCCCCAGGCCTGGGGCACCCCAGCCCTTAGGCTTTGGAAGCCCCAGGACTGGGTCTCCTCTTCTCTTAGGCTTTGGGAGCCCAAGGCCTGGGGCGCCCCGACCCATAGGCTTTGGGAGCCTCAGGCCCGGGGCACTCCAGCCCTTAGGCTTAGGGAGCCCTAGGCCTATGGTGCCCCAGCCCTTAGGCTTAGGGAGCACCAGGCCTGGGACACCACAGCTCTTAGGCTTTGGAAGCCGCAGGCCTGGGGCGCACCAGCTATAGGATTAGGGAGGGCCAGGACTGGGGCGCCCCAACCCTTGGGCTTAGGGAGCCTCTGACCTGGCGCGCCCCAGCCTTTATGCTTTGGGAACCCCAGGCCTGTGGCGCCCCAGCCCTTAGGCTTAGGGTGCCCTAGGCCGGGGGCGCCCCAGCCCTTAGGCTTTGGGAGCCACAGGCCTGGGACGCCCGGCCCTTAGGCTTTTGGACCCCAGGCCTGGGGCGCCCCGGCCCATAGGCTTTGGGAGGCACAGGCCAGGGTCGCCCCGTCTCTTAGGCTTTGGGAGCCCAAGGCCTGGTGTGCCCCGGCCCATAGGCTTTTGGAGCCTCAGGACTGGGGCGCCCCTGCCCTTAGGCTTTGTGAGCCCCAGACCTGGGGCACCCCGGCCCTTAGGCTTAGAGAGGCCCAGGCTTGGGGCGACCCATCCCTTAGGCTTTGTAAACCCCGGGCCTGCGGAGCACCAGCCCTTAGACTTAGAGAGGCCCTGGCCTGGAAAACCCCTACCCTTAGGCTTTGGGATCCCCTGGCCAGGGAAGCCCCAGCCCTTAGACTTTGGGAGCCCCAGGCCAGGGGAGCCCTAGACCTTAAGCTTAGGGAGACCCAGTCCAGGGGCGCCCCAAACTTTAGGCTTAGGGAGCTAAAGGCCTGGGGCGCTCCAGCCCTTAGGCTTAGGGAGACCCAGGCCTGAGGCGCACCAGGCCTTAGGCTTAGGGAGCCCCAGGCCTCAGGCGCCACAGCCATTAGGCTTAGGGAGACCCAGGCGTGGGGCGCCACAGCCCTTAGGCTTAGGGAGCCCCAGTCCTGGGGAGCCCTTAGGCTAAGGGAGCCCCATGCCTGGGGAGCCCGAGCCCTTAGGCTTAGGGGAGCGGCATGCCTGGGGAGCCCGAGCCCTGAGGCTTAGGGAGCCCGAGGCCTGGGGCGCCCCAGCCCTTATGCTTTGGGAGCCCCATGCCTTGGGGGCCCCAGCCTTTAGGCTTTGGGAGCCACAGGCCTGGGTCGCCCCAGCACTTAGGCTTAGGGAGACCCAGGACTGGGGTGCCCCAGCTCTTAGGCTAAGGGAGGCCCAGGACAGGGGCGCCCCAGCCCTTAGGCTTTGGGAGCCACAGGCCTGGGTCGTCCCAGCCCTTAGGCTTAGGGAGGCCCAGGACTGGGCGCCCCAGCCCTCAGGCTTAGGGAGCCCCAAGCCTGGGGTGCGCCAGCCCTTAGGTTTTGGGAGGCCAAGGCCTGGGGCGCCCCAGCACTTAGGCTTTGGGAGGCCCAAGCCTGGGCCGCCCCAGCCCTTAGGCTTAGGGAGGCACAGGCCTCTGGCGCCCCAGCCCTTAGGCTTAGGGTTCCCCAGGCTGGGGTGCCCCAGCCCTTAGGCTTAGGGAGCCCCAAGCCGGTGGCGTCCCAGCCCTTAAGTTTAGGGAGCCACTGGCCTGGGGCGCCCCAGCCCTTATGCTCTGGGATCCCAAGTACTGGGGCGCCCTAGCTCTTAGGCTTAGGGAGCCTCAAGCTCGGGGCGCCCCAGCCCTTACGTTTAGGGCCCACAGGCCTGGGGTGCCCCAGCCCTTATGCTCTGGGAGCCCCTAGCCTGGGGCGCCCCAGCCTGTAGCCTTAGAGAGGCCCACTGCTGGAGAGCCCTTGCCCTTAGGCTTTGGGAGCCCCAGGCCAGGGGAGCCCCAGCCCTTTTGCTTACAGAGACCCAGGCTAGGGGCGCCCCTGCCCTTAGGCTTAGGGAGCCCCAGGCCTGGGGCGCCCCAGCCCTTAGGCTTAGGGAGCCCCAGGCCAGGGGAGCCCTTAGGCTAAGGGAGCCCCAAGCCTGGGGAGCCCGAGCCCTTAGGCTTAGGGAGCCGCTGGCCTGGGGAGCCAGAGCCCTTAGGCTTAGGGAGCCCCAGGTCTGGGGAGGCTGAGCCATTAGGATTAAGGAGCCACAGGCCTGGGGAACCCGAATCCTTAGGCTTAGTGAACCCCAGGGCTGGAGAGCCCTACCCCTTAGGCTTAGGGAGCCCCAGGCCTTGGGAGCCCGAGCCCATAGGCTTAGGGAGCCCCAGGCCTGGGGCTCCCCTGCCCTTAGGCTTAGGGAACCCCAGGCCTTGGAGCCTGAGCCCTTAGGCTTAAGGAGCCCCAGGCCTGGGGAACCCGAATCCTTAGGCTTAGTGAGCCCTAGGCCTGGAGAGCCCGAGCCCTTAGGCTTAGGGGGCCCCAGGCCGGGGAGCCCGAGCCCTTAGGCTTAGGGAGGCCCAGGACTGGGTGCCCCAGCCCATAGGCTTAGGGAGCCGAGACCTGGGGCGCCCCAGCCCTTAGGCTTAGGGAGCACCAGGCCTGGCGCGCCCCAGCCCTTAGGCTTATGGAGCCCCAGTCCTGGGGTGCCCCAGCTGTTAGGCTTAGGGAGCCCGAGGCCTGGGGCGCCCCAGCCCTTATGCTTTGGAAGCCCCATGCCTTGGGCGCCACAGCCTTTAGGCTTTGGGAGCCACAGACCTAGGACACCCCAGCCCTTAGACTTTGGGAGCGCCAGTCATGGGGCGCCCCAGCCCTTAGTCTTTGGGAGGCCCAGGCCTAGGTCGCCCTAGCACTTAGGCTTAGGGAGGCCCAGGATTGGGGCTCCCCAACCCTTAGGCTTAGGGAGGCCCAGGACTGGAGCGCCCCAACCCTTAGGCTTAGGGAACCCCAGGCCCGAGGCGCCCCAGCACTTAGGCTTAGGGAACCCCAGGCCTGGGTTACGCCAGCCCTTAAGATTTGGGAGGCAAAGGCCTGAGGCGACCCAGCCATTAGGCGTAGGGAGCCCCAGGCCTGGGGCGCGCCAGCCCTTAGGATTTGGGAGGCCCAGGCCTGGGCCGCCACAGCCCTTAGGATTAGGGAGGCCCAGGACTGGGGCGCCCCAGCCCTTAGGCTTAGGGAGCCCCAGGCCTGGGTCGCCCCAGCCCTTAGTCTTAGGGAGCCCCAGGCCTGGAGCGCCCCAGCCCTTAGGCTTAGGGAGCCCCTGGCCTGGCGCGCCCCAGCCCTTAGGCTTAGGGAGCCCCAGGCCTGGGGAGCCTGAGCCCTTAGGCTTAAGGAACCACAGGCCTGGGGAGCCGGAATCCTTAGGCTTAGTGAGCCGCAGGCCTGGAGAGCCCTAGACCTTAGGCTTAGGGAGCCCCAGGCCTGGGAAGCTCGAGCCCTTAGGCTTAGGGAGCCCCAGGCCTTGGAGCCTGAGCCCTTAGGCTTAGGGAGCCCCAGGCCTGGGGAGCCCGAGCCCTTAGGCTTAGGGGAGCGGCAGGCCTGGGGAGCCCGAGCCCTAAGGCTTAGGGAGCCCGAGGCCTGGGGCGCCCCAGCCCTTATGCTTTGGGAGCCCCAAGCCTTGGGGGCCCCAGCCTTTAGGCTTTGGGAGCCACAGGCCTGGGTCGCCCCAGCACTTAGGCTTAGGGAGACCCAGGACTGGGGTGCCCCAGCTCTTAGGCTAAGGGAGGCCCAGGACAGGGGCGCCCCAGCCCTTAGGCTTTGGGAGCCACAGGCCTGGGTCGTCCCAGCCCTTAGGCTTAGGGAGGCCCAGGACTGGGCGCCCCAGCCCTCAGGCTTAGGGAGCCCCAAGCCTGGGGCGCGCCAGCCCTTAGGTTTTGGGAGGCCAAGGCCTGGGGCGCCCCAGCACTTAGGCTTTGGGAGGCCCAAGCCTGGGCCGCCCCAGCCCTTAGGCTTAGGGAGGCACAGGCCTCTGGCGCCCCAGCCCTTAGGCTTAGGGTTCCCCAGGCTGGGGTGCCCCAGCCCTTAGGCTTAGGGAGCCCCAGGCCGGTGGCGTCCCAGCCCTTAAGTTTAGGGAGCCACTGGCCTGGGGCGCCCCAGCCCTTATGCTCTGGGATCCCAAGTACTGGGGCGCCCTAGCCCTTAGGCTTAGGGAGCCCCACGCTCGGGGCGCCCCAGCCCTTAGGTTTAGGGCCCACAGGCCTGGGGCGCCCCAGCCCTTATGCTCTGGGAGCCCCTAGCCTGGGGCGCCCCAGCCTGTAGCCTTAGAGAGGCCCACGGCTGGAGAGCCCCAGCCCTTAGACTTTGGGAGCCCCAGGCCAGGAGAGCCCTAGACCTTAAGCTTAGGGAGACCCAGTCCAGGGGCGCCCCAAACTTTAGGCTTAGGGAGCTAAAGGCCTGGGGCGCTCCAGCCCTTAGGCTTAGGGAGACCCAGGCCTGAGGCGCACCAGGCCTTAGGCTTAGGGAGCCCCAGGCCTCAGGCGCCACAGCCATTAGGCTTAGGGAGACCCAGGCGTGGGGCGCCACAGCCCTTAGGCTTAGGGAGCCCCAGTCCTGGGGAGCCCTTAGGCTAAGGGAGCCCCATGCCTGGGGAGCCCGAGC
This sequence comes from Tenrec ecaudatus, assembly GCF_050624435.1. Taxonomy (NCBI): domain Eukaryota; kingdom Metazoa; phylum Chordata; class Mammalia; order Afrosoricida; family Tenrecidae; genus Tenrec; species Tenrec ecaudatus. The sequence continues at coordinate 116,514,960 of NC_134542.1, read as the reverse complement.
CCTTAGGCTTAGGGGAGCGGCAGGCCTGGGGAGACCGAGCCCTAAGGCTTAGGGAGCCCGAGGCCTGGGGCGCCCCAGCCCTTATGCTTTGGGAGCCCCAAGCCTTGGGGGCCCCAGCCTTTAGGCTTTGGGAGCCACAGGCCTGGGTCGCCCCAGCACTTAGGCTTAGGGAGACCCAGGACTGGGGTGCCCCAGCTCTTAGGCTAAGGGAGGCCCAGGACAGGGGCGCCCCAGCCCTTAGGCTTTGGGAGCCACAGGCCTGGGTCGTCCCAGCCCTTAGGCTTAGGGAGGCCCAGGACTGGGCGCCCCAGCCCTCAGGCTTAGGGAGCCCCAAGCCTGGGGCGCGCCAGCCCTTAGGTTTTGGGAGGCCAAGGCCTGGGGCGCCCCAGCACTTAGGCTTTGGGAGGCCCAAGCTGGGGCGCGCCAGCCCTTAGGTTTTGGGAGGCACAGGCCTCTGGCGCACCAGCCCTTAGGCTTAGGGTTCCCCAGGCTGGGGTGCCCCAGCCCTTAGCCTTAGGGAGCCCCAGGCCGGTGGCGTCCCAGCCCTTAAGTTTAGGGAGCCACTGGCCTGGGGCGCCCCAGCCCTTATGCTCTGGGATCCCAAGTACTCGGGCGCCCTAGCCCTTAGGCTTAGGGAGCCCCAAGCTCGGGGCGCCCCAGCCCTTACGTTTAGGGCCCACAGGCCTGGGGCGCCCCAGCCCTTATGCTCTGGGAGCCCCTAGCCTGGGGCGCCCCAGCCTGTAGCCTTAGAGAGGCCCACGGCTGGAGAGCCCTTGCCCTTAGGCTTTGGGAGCCCCAGGCCAGGGGAGCCCCAGCCCTTTGGCTTACGGAGACCCAGGCCAGGTGCGCCCCTGCCCTTAGGCTTAGGGAGCCCCAGGCCTGGGGCGCCCCAGCCCTTAGGCTTAGGGAGCCCCAGGCCAGGGGAGCCCTTAGGCTAAGGGAGCCCCAAGCCTGGGGAGCCCGAGCCCTTAGGCTTAGGGAGCCGCTGGCCTGGGGAGCCAGAGCCCTTAGGCTTAGGGAGCCCCAGGTCTGGGGAGGCTGAGCCCTTAGGATTAAGGAGCCACAGGCCTGGGGAACCCGAATCCTTAGGCTTAGTGAACCCCAGGCCTGGAGAGCCCTACCCCTTAGGCTTAGGGAGCCCCAGGCCTTGGGAGCCCGAGCCCATAGGCTTAGGGAGCCCCAGGCCTGGGGCTCCCCTGCCCTAAGGCTTAGGGAACCCCAGGCCTTGGAGCCTGAGCCCTTAGGCTTAAGGAGCCCCAGGCCTGGGGAACCCGAATCCTTAGGCTTAGTGAGCCCAGGCCTGGAGAGCCCGAGCCCTTAGGCTTAGGGGGCCCCAGGCCTGGGGAGCCCGAGCCCTTAGGCTTAGGGAGGCCCAGGACTGGGTGCCCCAGCCCATAGGCTTAGGGAGCCCAGACCTGGGGCGCCCCAGCCCTTAGGCTTAGGGAGTCCCAGGCCTGGGGCGCCCCAGCCCTTAGGCTTAGGGAGCACCAGGCCTGGCGCGCCCCAGCCCTTAGGCTTATGGAGCCCCAGACCTGGGGTGCCCCAGCTGTTAGGCTTAGGGAGCCCGAGGCCTGGGGCGCCCCAGCCCTTATGCTTTGGGAGCCCCATGCCTTGGGCGCCACAGCCTTTAGGCTTTGGGAGCCACCGACCTAGGACACCCCCGCCCTTAGACTTTGGGAGCGCCAGTCATGGGGCGCCCCAGCCCTTAGTCTTTGGGAGGCCCAGGCCTAGGTCGCCCTAGCACTTAGGCTTAGGGAGGCCCAGGATTGGGGCTCCCCAACCCTTAGGCTTAGGGAGGCCCAGGACTGGAGCGCCCCAACCCTTAGGCTTAGGGAACCCCAGGCCCGAGGCGCCCCAGCACTTAGGCTTAGGGAACCCCAGGCCTGGGTCACGCCAGCCCTTAAGATTTGGGAGGCAAAGGCCTGAGGCGACCCAGCCATTAGGCGTAGGGAGCCCCAGGCCTGGGGCGCGCCAGCCCTTAGGATTTGGGAGGCCCAGGCCTGGGCCGCCACAGCCCTTAGGATTAGGGAGGCCCAGGACTGGGGCGCCCCAGCCCTTAGGCTTAGGGAGCCCCAGGCCTGGGTCGCCCCAGCCCTTAGTCTTAGGGAGCCCCAGGCCTGGAGCGCCCCAGCCCTTAGGCTTAGGGAGCCCCTGGCCTGGCGCGCCCCAGCCCTTAGGCTTAGGGAGCCCCAGGCCTGGGGAGCCTGAGCCCTTAGGCTTAAGGAGCCACAGGCTTGGGGAGCCCGAATCCTTAGGCTTAGTGAGCCGCAGGCCTGGAGAGCCCTAGACCTTATGCTTAGGGAGCCCCAGGCCTGGGGAGCTCGAGCCCTTAGGCTTAGGGAGCCCCAGGCCTTGGAGCCTGAGCCCTTAGGCTTAGGGAGCCCCAGGCCTGGGGAGGCTGAGCCCTTAGGCTTAAGGAGCCACAAGCCTGGGGAGCCCAAATCCTTAGGCTTAAGGAGCCCCAGGCTGAGGAGCCCAAACCCTTAGGCTTAGGTAGCCCCAGGCCTTGGAGCCCGAGCCCTAAGGCTTAAGGAGCCCCAGGCCTGGGGAACCCGAATCCTTAGGCTTAGTGAACCCCAGGCCTGGATAGCCCGAGCCCTTAGGCTTAGGGGGCACCAGGGTGGGGAGCCCGAGCCCTTAAACTTAGGGAGGCCCAGGACTGGGCGCCACAGCCCTTAGGCTTAGGGAGGCCCAGGACTGGGGCGCCCCAGCCCTTAGGCTTAGGGAGACCCAGGCTTGGGGCGCGCCAGTCCTTAGGCTTCAGGAGCCCCAGGCCTGGGGCGCCACAGCCCTTAGGCTTAGGGAGCACCAGGCCTGGGGCACCACAGCTCTTAGGCTTTGGAAGCCGCAGGCCTGGGGCGCACCAGCCCTTATTATTAGGGAGGCCCAGGACTGGGGCGCCCCAACCCTTAGGCTTAGGGAGCCCCTGACCTGGCGCGCCCCAGCCTTTATGCATAGGGAACCCCAGGCCTGTGGCGCCCCAGCCCTTAGGCTTTGGGAGCCACAGGTTGGGACGCCCGGCCCTTAGGCTTTTGGTCCCCAGGCCTGGGGCGCCCCGGCCCATAGGCTTTGGGAGGCACAGGCCTGGGTTGCCCCGTCTCTTAGGCTTTGGGAGCCCAAGGCCTGGTGTGCCCCGGCCCATAGGCTTTTGGAGCCACTGGACTGGGGCGTCCCTGCCCTTAGGCTTTGGGAGCCCCAGGCCTGGGGCGCCCCGTTCCTTAGGCTTAGAGAGGCCTATGCCTGGAGAACCCCTACCCTTAGGCTTTGGGATCCCCAGGCCTTTGAAGCCCCAGCCCTTAGACTTAGGGAGCCCCAGGCCAGGGGCGCTCCAGCGCTTATGCTTAGGGAGCCCCAGGCCTCTGGCGCCCCAGCCCTTAGGCTTACGGAGACCCAGGCCTGGGGCGCCACAGCCCTTAGGCTTAGGGAGCCCCAGGCCAGGGGAGCCCTTAGGCTAAGGAAGCCCCAAACCTGGGGAGCCCGAGCCCTTAGGCTTAGGGAGCCGCAGGCCTGGGGAGCCCGAGCCCTTAGGCTTAGGGAGCCCCAGGCCTGGGGCGCACTAGCCCTTATGCTTTCTGAGGCCCAGGACTGGGGCGCCCCAGCCCTTAGGCTTAGGGAGCCCCAGGACGGGGGTGCTCCTGCCCTTTGGTTTAGGGAGCCACAGGCCTGGGGCGCCCCAGCCCTCAAGCTCTGGGAGCCCTAGGCATGGGGCGCCCCGGTCCTTAGGCTTTGGGAGCCCCAGGCTTGGGGTGCCCCGGCCGTTAGGCTTAGGGACCCCCAGGCCTGGGAGCCCGAGCCCTTAGGCTTAGGGCGCCCCAGGCCTGGGGCGCCACAGCCTTTAGGCTTAGAGAGCCCCTGGCCAGGGGCCGCCCAGCCCTTAGGCTTTGGGAGCCCAAGGCCTGGGGCGCCCCAGCCATTAGGCTTAGGGAGCCCCAGGCCTGGGGTGCCCAAGCCCTTACGGTTAGGGAGGCCCAGGACTGGGGCGCCCCACCCTTAAGCTTAGGGAGCCCCAGACCTGGGGTGCCCCGGCCCTTAGGCATAGGGACCCCCAAGCCTGCTATCCCCCAGCCCTTAGGCTTATGGAGCCCCAGGACTGGGGAGCCCCAGCCTTAGGCTTTGGGAGCCCAAGGCCGGGGGCGCCTCAGCCCTTAGGTTTAGGGAACCCCAGGCCTGTGGTGCCCCAGCCCTTAGGCTTTGGGAGCCCCAAGATTGGGGCGCCCCAGCCCTTAGGCTTAGGGAGCCCCAGACCTCGGGCGCCCTAGCCCTAAGGCTTAGGGAGTCCCAGCCCTTGGGCGCCCCAGCCCTTAGGCTTAGGGAGCACCAGGCCTGGCGCGCCCCAACCCTTAGGCTTAGGCAACCCCAGGCCTGGGGCGCCCCAGCCCGTAGTCTTAGGGAGCCCCAGACAGGGGGCGCCCCAGCCCTAGGATTAGGGAGCCCCAGGCCTGGGGAGCCCCAGCCCTTTGGCTTTGGAATCCGCCGGCCTGGGGAGCACCAGCCCTTAGGATTAGGGAGGCCCAGGACTGGGGCGCCCCAACCCTTAGGCTTAGGGAGCCCCTGGCCTGGCGTGCCCCAACCTTTAGGCTTAGGGAACCCCAGGCGTGTGGCGCCCCAGCCCTTAGGCTTTGGGAGCCACAGGCCTGGGACGCCCGGCCCTTAGGCTTTTGGTCCCCAGGCCTGGGGCGCCCCGGCCCATAGGTTTTGGGAGTCACAGGCCTGGGTAGCCCCGTCTCTTATGCTTTGGGAGCCCAAGGCCTGGGGTGCCCCGGCCCATAGGCTTTTGGAGCCTCAGGCCTGGGGCGCCCCTGGCCTTAGGCTTTGGGAGCCCCAGGCCTGGGGCGCCCCGGCCCTTAGGCTTAGAGAGGCCCATGCCTGGAGAACCCCTGCCCTTAGGCTTTGGGATCCCAAGGCCTTTGAAGCCCCAGCCCTTAGACTTAGGGAGCTCCAGGCCAGGGGCGCTCCAGCGCTTATGCTTAGGGAGCACCAGGCCTCGGGCGCCCCAGCCCTTAGGCTTAGGGAGACCTAGGCCTGGGGCGTCACAGCCCTTAGGCTTAGGGAGCCCCAAGTCTGGGGAGCCCGAGCCCTTAGGCTTAGGGAGCCGCAGGCCTGGGGAGCCCGAGCCCTTAGGCTTAGGGAGCCCCAGGCCTGGGGCGCCCCAGCCCTTATGCTTTCGGAGGCCCATGACTGGGGCTCCCCAGCTCTTAAGCTTAGGGAGGCCCAGGGCTGGGGCGCTCCAGCCCTTAGGCTTAGGGAGCCCCAGTCCAGGGGCGCCCCAATCCTTAGGCTTAGGGAGCCCCAGCCTGGGGCGCCCCAATCCTTAGGCTTATTGAGCCCCAGGCCTGGGGCACCCCAGCCCTTAGGCTTAGTGAGCCCCAGGCTTGGGGAACCTGAGCCCTTAGGCTTAAGGAGCCCCAGGCCTGGGGAGCCCGTATCCTTAGGCTTAGTGAGCCCCAGGCCTGGATAGCCCGACCCCTTAGGCTTATGGAGGCCCAGGACTGGGCGCCCCAGCCCTTAGGTTTGGGAGCCCCAGGATTGGGGCGCCCCAGCCCTTAGGCTTAGGGAGCCCCAGACCTCGGGCGCCCTAGCCCTAAGGCTTAGGGAGGTCCAAGCCTGGGGTGCCCCAGCCCTTAGGCTTAGGGAGCACCAGGCCTGGCGCACCCCAACCCTTAGGCTTAGGGAAACCCAGGCCTGGGGCGCCCTAGCCCTTATGCTTTGGGAGTCCTAAGCCTCTGGCGCCCCAGCCTTTAGGCTTTGGGAGCCACAGGCCTGGTACGCCCCGGCCCTTAGGCTTTTGGTCCCCAGGCCTGGGGCACCCCAGCCCTTAGGCTTTGGAAGCCCCGGGACTGGGTCGCCTCTTCTCTTAGGCTTTGGGAGCCCAAGGCCTGGGGCGCCCCGACCCATAGGCTTTGGGAGCCTCAGGCCCGGGGCACTCCAGCCCTTAGGCTTAGGGAGCCCTAGGCCTATGGTGTCCCAGCCCTTTGGCTTAGGGACACCAGGCCTGGGATGCCACAGCTCTTAGGCTTTGGAAGCCGCAGGCCTGGGGCGCACCAGCCCTTAGGATTAGGGAGGCCCAGGACTGGGGCGCCCCAACCCTTAGGCTTAGGGAGCCCCTGACCTGGCGGGCCCCAGCCTTTATGCTTAGGGAACCCCAGGCCTGTGGCGCCCCAGCCCTTAGGCTTAGGGAGCCCCAGGCCGGGGGCGCCCCAGCCCTTAGGCTTTGGGAGCCCAAGGCCTGGTGTGCCCCAGCCCATAGGCTTTTGGAGCCTCAGGACTGGGGCGCCCATACCCTTAGGCTTTGGGAGCCCCAGGCCTGGGGCACCCCGGCCCTTAGGCTTAGAGAGGCCCAGGCTTGGGGCGACCCATCCCTTAGGCTTTGTAAACCCCAGGCCTGCGGAGCCCCAGCCCTTAGGCTTAGAGAGGCCCTGGCCTGGAAAACCCCTACCCCTTGGCTTTGGGATCCCCTGGCCTGGGAAGCCCCAGCCCGTAGACTTTGGGAGCCCCAGGCCAGGAGAGCCCTAGACCTTAGTATTAGGGAGACCCAGTCCAGGGGCGCCCCAAACATTAGGCTTAGGGAGCTAAAGGCCTGGGGCGCTCCAGCCCTTAGGCTTAGGGAGACCCAGGCCTGAGGCGCACCAGGCCTTAGGCTTAGGGAGCCCCAGGCCTCAGGCGCCACAGCTATTAGGCTTAGGGAGACCCAGGCGTGGGTCGCCACAGCCCTTAGGCTTAGGGAGCCCCAGTCCTGGGGAGCCCTTAGGCTAAGGGAGCCCCAAGCCAGGGAGCCCGAGCCCTTAGGCTTAGGGGAGCGGCAGGCCTGGGGAGCCCGAGCCCTAAGGCTTAGGGAGCCCAAGGCCTGGGGTGCCCCAGCCCTTATGCTTTGGGAGCCCCAAGCCTTCGGGGCCCCAGCCTTTAGGCTTTGGAAGCCACAGGCCTGGGTCGCCCCAGCACTTAGGCTTAGGGAGGCCCAGGACTGGGGTGCCCCAGCCCTTAGGATAAGGGAGGCCCAGGACTGGGGCGCCCCAGCCCTTAGGCTTTGGGAGCCACAGGCCTGGGTCGTCCCAGCCCTTAGGCTTAGGGAGGCCCAGGACTGGGCGCCCCAGCCCTTAGGCTTAGGGAGCCCCAAGCCTGGGGCGCGCCAGCCCTTAGGTTTTGGGAGGCCAAGGCCTGGGGCGCCCCAGCACTTAGGCTTTGGGAGGCCCAAGCCTGGGCCGCCCCAGCCCTTAGGCTTAGGGAGGCACAGGCCTCTGGCGCCCCAGCCCTTAGGCTTAGGGTGCCCCAGGCTGGGGCGCCCCAGCCCTTAGGCTTAGGGAGCCCCAGGCCGGTGGCGCCCCAGCTCTTAAGTTCAGGGAGCCACTGGCCTGGGGCGCCCCAGCCCCTATGCTCTGGGATCCCAAGGACTGGGGCGCCCTAGCCCTTAGGCATAGGGAGCCCCAAGCTCGGGGCGCCCCAGCCCTTAGATTTAGGGAGCCACAGGCCTGGGGCGCCCCAGCCCTTATGTTCTGGGAGCCCCTAGCCTGGGGCGCCCCAGCCTGTAGCCTTAGAGAGGCCCACGGCTGGAGAGCCCTTGCCCTAGGGTTTAGGAGCCCCAGGCCAGGGGAGACCCAGCCCTTTGGCTTACGGAGACCCAGGCCAGGGGCGCCCCTGCCCTTAGGCTTAGGGAGCCCCAGGCCTCAGGCGACCCAGCCCTTAGGCTTAGGGAGACCCAGGCCTGGGGCGCCGCAGCCCTTTGGCTTAGGGAGCCCCAGGCCAGGGGAGCCCTTAGGCTAAGGGAGCCCCAAGCCTGGGGAGCCCGAGCCCTTAGGCTTAGGGAGCCGCTGGCCTGGGGAGCCAGAGCACTTAGGCTTAAGGAGCCACAGGCCTGGGGAACCCGAATCCTTAGGATTAGTGAACCCCAGGCCTGGAGACCCCTACCCCTTAGGCTTAGGGAGCCCCAGGCCTTGGGAGCCCGAGCCCATAGGCTTAGAGAGCCCCAGTCCTGGGGGTCCCCAGCCCTTAGGCTTAGGGAGCCCCAGGCCTTTTAGCCTGAGCCCTTAGGCTTAAGGAGCCCCAGGCCTGGGGAACCCGAATCCTTAGGCTTAGTGAGCCCCAGGCCTGGAGAGCCCGAGCCCTTAGGCTTAGGGGGCCCCAGGCCTGGGGAGCCCGAGCCCTTAGGCTTAGGGAGGCCCAGGACTGGGCGCCCCAGCCCATTGGCTTAGGGAGCCCCAGACCTGGGGCGCCCCAGCCCTTAGGCTTAGGGATTCCCAGGCCTGGGGCGCCCCAGTACTTAGGCTTAGGGAGCACCAGGCCTGGCGCGCCCCAGCCCTTAGGCTTAGGGAGCCCCAGACGTGGGGTGCCCCAGCTGTTAGGCTTAGGGAGCCCCAAGCCTGGGGTGCTCCAGCCCTTATGCTTTGGAAGCCCCATGCCTTGGGCGCCACAGCCTTTAGGCTTTGGGAGCCACAGACTTGGGACACCCCAGCCCTTAGACTTTGGGAGCGCCAGGCATGGGGCGCCCCGGCCCTTAGTCTTTGGGAGGCCCAGGCCTAGGTCGCCCTAGCACTTAGGCTTAGGGAGGCCCAGGACTGGGGCTCCCCAACCCTTAGGCTTAGGGAGGCCCAGGACTGGAGCGCCCCAACCCTTAGGCTTAGGGAACCCCAGGCCTGAGGCGCCCCAGCACTTAGGCTTAGGGAACCCCAGGCCTGGGTCACGCCAGCCCTTAAGATTTGGGAGGCCCAGGCCTGAGGCGACCCAGCCATTAGGCGTAGGGAGGCCCAGGCCTGGGGCGCGCCAGCCCTTAAGATTTGGGAGGCCCAGGCATGGGCCGCCACAGCCCTTAGGATTAGGGAGGCCCAGGACTGGGGCGCCCCAGCCCTTAGGCTTAGGGAGCCCCAGGCCTGGGTCGCCCCAGGCCTTAGTCTTAGGGAGCTCCAGGCCTGGAGCGCCCCAGCCCTTAGGCTTAGGGAGCCCCTGGCCTGGCGCGCCCCAGCCCTTAGGCTTAGGGAGCCCCAGGCCTGGGGAACCCGAATCCTTAGGCTTAGTGAACCCCAGGCCTGGAGAGCCCGAGCCCTTAGGCTTAGGGGGCACCAGGGTGGGGAGCCCGAGCCCTTAAACTTAGGGAGGCCCAGGACTGGGCGCCACAGCCCTTAGGCTTAGGGAGGCCCAGGACTGGGGCGCCCCAGCCCTTAGGCTTAGGGAGACCCAGGCTTGGGGCGCGCCAGTCCTTAGGCTTCAGGAGCCCCAGGCCTGGGGCGCCACAGCCCTTAGGCTTAGGGAGCACCAGGCCTGGGGCACCACAGCTCTTAGGCTTTGGAAGCCGCAGGCCTGGGGCGCACCAGCCCTTATTATTAGGGAGGCCCAGGACTGGGGCGCCCCAACCCTTAGGCTTAGGGAGCCCCTGACCTGGCGCGCCCCAGCCTTTATGCATAGGGAACCCCAGGCCTGTGGCGCCCCAGCCCTTAGGCTTTGGGAGCCACAGGTTGGGACGCCCGGCCCTTAGGCTTTTGGTCCCCAGGCCTGGGGCGCCCCGGCCCATAGGCTTTGGGAGGCACAGGCCTGGGTTGCCCCGTCTCTTAGGCTTTGGGAGCCCAAGGCCTGGTGTGCCCCGGCCCATAGGCTTTTGGAGCCACTGGACTGGGGCGTCCCTGCCCTTAGGCTTTGGGAGCCCCAGGCCTGGGGCGCCCCGTTCCTTAGGCTTAGAGAGGCCTATGCCTGGAGAACCCCTACCCTTAGGCTTTGGGATCCCCAGGCCTTTGAAGCCCCAGCCCTTAGACTTAGGGAGCCCCAGGCCAGGGGCGCTCCAGCGCTTATGCTTAGGGAGCCCCAGGCCTCTGGCGCCCCAGCCCTTAGGCTTACGGAGACCCAGGCCTGGGGCGCCACAGCCCTTAGGCTTAGGGAGCCCCAGGCCAGGGGAGCCCTTAGGCTAAGGAAGCCCCAAACCTGGGGAGCCCGAGCCCTTAGGCTTAGGGAGCCGCAGGCCTGGGGAGCCCGAGCCCTTAGGCTTAGGGAGCCCCAGGCCTGGGGCGCACTAGCCCTTATGCTTTCTGAGGCCCAGGACTGGGGCGCCCCAGCCCTTAGGCTTAGGGAGCCCCAGGACGGGGGTGCTCCTGCCCTTTGGTTTAGGGAGCCACAGGCCTGGGGCGCCCCAGCCCTCAAGCTCTGGGAGCCCTAGGCATGGGGCGCCCCGGTCCTTAGGCTTTGGGAGCCCCAGGCTTGGGGTGCCCCGGCCGTTAGGCTTAGGGACCCCCAGGCCTGGGAGCCCGAGCCCTTAGGCTTAGGGCGCCCCAGGCCTGGGGCGCCACAGCCTTTAGGCTTAGAGAGCCCCTGGCCAGGGGCCGCCCAGCCCTTAGGCTTTGGGAGCCCAAGGCCTGGGGCGCCCCAGCCATTAGGCTTAGGGAGCCCCAGGCCTGGGGTGCCCAAGCCCTTACGGTTAGGGAGGCCCAGGACTGGGGCGCCCCACCCTTAAGCTTAGGGAGCCCCAGACCTGGGGTGCCCCGGCCCTTAGGCATAGGGACCCCCAAGCCTGCTATCCCCCAGCCCTTAGGCTTATGGAGCCCCAGGACTGGGGAGCCCCAGCCTTAGGCTTTGGGAGCCCAAGGCCGGGGGCGCCTCAGCCCTTAGGTTTAGGGAACCCCAGGCCTGTGGTGCCCCAGCCCTTAGGCTTTGGGAGCCCCAAGATTGGGGCGCCCCAGCCCTTAGGCTTAGGGAGCCCCAGACCTCGGGCGCCCTAGCCCTAAGGCTTAGGGAGTCCCAGCCCTTGGGCGCCCCAGCCCTTAGGCTTAGGGAGCACCAGGCCTGGCGCGCCCCAACCCTTAGGCTTAGGCAACCCCAGGCCTGGGGCGCCCCAGCCCGTAGTCTTAGGGAGCCCCAGACAGGGGGCGCCCCAGCCCTAGGATTAGGGAGCCCCAGGCCTGGGGAGCCCCAGCCCTTTGGCTTTGGAATCCGCCGGCCTGGGGAGCACCAGCCCTTAGGATTAGGGAGGCCCAGGACTGGGGCGCCCCAACCCTTAGGCTTAGGGAGCCCCTGGCCTGGCGTGCCCCAACCTTTAGGCTTAGGGAACCCCAGGCGTGTGGCGCCCCAGCCCTTAGGCTTTGGGAGCCACAGGCCTGGGACGCCCGGCCCTTAGGCTTTTGGTCCCCAGGCCTGGGGCGCCCCGGCCCATAGGTTTTGGGAGTCACAGGCCTGGGTAGCCCCGTCTCTTATGCTTTGGGAGCCCAAGGCCTGGGGTGCCCCGGCCCATAGGCTTTTGGAGCCTCAGGCCTGGGGCGCCCCTGGCCTTAGGCTTTGGGAGCCCCAGGCCTGGGGCGCCCCGGCCCTTAGGCTTAGAGAGGCCCATGCCTGGAGAACCCCTGCCCTTAGGCTTTGGGATCCCAAGGCCTTTGAAGCCCCAGCCCTTAGACTTAGGGAGCTCCAGGCCAGGGGCGCTCCAGCGCTTATGCTTAGGGAGCACCAGGCCTCGGGCGCCCCAGCCCTTAGGCTTAGGGAGACCTAGGCCTGGGGCGTCACAGCCCTTAGGCTTAGGGAGCCCCAAGTCTGGGGAGCCCGAGCCCTTAGGCTTAGGGAGCCGCAGGCCTGGGGAGCCCGAGCCCTTAGGCTTAGGGAGCCCCAGGCCTGGGGCGCCCCAGCCCTTATGCTTTCGGAGGCCCATGACTGGGGCTCCCCAGCTCTTAAGCTTAGGGAGGCCCAGGGCTGGGGCGCTCCAGCCCTTAGGCTTAGGGAGCCCCAGTCCAGGGGCGCCCCAATCCTTAGGCTTAGGGAGCCCCAGCCTGGGGCGCCCCAATCCTTAGGCTTATTGAGCCCCAGGCCTGGGGCACCCCAGCCCTTAGGCTTAGTGAGCCCCAGGCTTGGGGAACCTGAGCCCTTAGGCTTAAGGAGCCCCAGGCCTGGGGAGCCCGTATCCTTAGGCTTAGTGAGCCCCAGGCCTGGATAGCCCGACCCCTTAGGCTTATGGAGGCCCAGGACTGGGCGCCCCAGCCCTTAGGTTTGGGAGCCCCAGGATTGGGGCGCCCCAGCCCTTAGGCTTAGGGAGCCCCAGACCTCGGGCGCCCTAGCCCTAAGGCTTAGGGAGGTCCAAGCCTGGGGTGCCCCAGCCCTTAGGCTTAGGGAGCACCAGGCCTGGCGCACCCCAACCCTTAGGCTTAGGGAAACCCAGGCCTGGGGCGCCCTAGCCCTTATGCTTTGGGAGCCCTAAGCCTCTGGCGCCCCAGCCTTTAGGCTTTGGGAGCCACAGGCCTGGTACGCCCCGGCCCTTAGGCTTTTGGTCCCCAGGCCTGGGGCACCCCAGCCCTTAGGCTTTGGAAGCCCCGGGACTGGGTCGCCTCTTCTCTTAGGCTTTGGGAGCCCAAGGCCTGGGGCGCCCCGACCCATAGGCTTTGGGAGCCTCAGGCCCGGGGCACTCCAGCCCTTAGGCTTAGGGAGCCCTAGGCCTATGGTGTCCCAGCCCTTTGGCTTAGGGACACCAGGCCTGGGATGCCACAGCTCTTAGGCTTTGGAAGCCGCAGGCCTGGGGCGCACCAGCCCTTAGGATTAGGGAGGCCCAGGACTGGGGCGCCCCAACCCTTAGGCTTAGGGAGCCCCTGACCTGGCGGGCCCCAGCCTTTATGCTTAGGGAACCCCAGGCCTGTGGCGCCCCAGCCCTTAGGCTTAGGGAGCCCCAGGCCGGGGGCGCCCCAGCCCTTAGGCTTTGGGAGCCCAAGGCCTGGTGTGCCCCAGCCCATAGGCTTTTGGAGCCTCAGGACTGGGGCGCCCATACCCTTAGGCTTTGGGAGCCCCAGGCCTGGGGCACCCCGGCCCTTAGGCTTAGAGAGGCCCAGGCTTGGGGCGACCCATCCCTTAGGCTTTGTAAACCCCAGGCCTGCGGAGCCCCAGCCCTTAGGCTTAGAGAGGCCCTGGCCTGGAAAACCCCTACCCCTTGGCTTTGGGATCCCCTGGCCTGGGAAGCCCCAGCCCGTAGACTTTGGGAGCCCCAGGCCAGGAGAGCCCTAGACCTTAGTATTAGGGAGACCCAGTCCAGGGGCGCCCCAAACATTAGGCTTAGGGAGCTAAAGGCCTGGGGCGCTCCAGCCCTTAGGCTTAGGGAGACCCAGGCCTGAGGCGCACCAGGCCTTAGGCTTAGGGAGCCCCAGGCCTCAGGCGCCACAGCTATTAGGCTTAGGGAGACCCAGGCGTGGGTCGCCACAGCCCTTAGGCTTAGGGAGCCCCAGTCCTGGGGAGCCCTTAGGCTAAGGGAGCCCCAAGCCAGGGAGCCCGAGCCCTTAGGCTTAGGGGAGCGGCAGGCCTGGGGAGCCCGAGCCCTAAGGCTTAGGGAGCCCAAGGCCTGGGGTGCCCCAGCCCTTATGCTTTGGGAGCCCCAAGCCTTCGGGGCCCCAGCCTTTAGGCTTTGGAAGCCACAGGCCTGGGTCGCCCCAGCACTTAGGCTTAGGGAGGCCCAGGACTGGGGTGCCCCAGCCCTTAGGATAAGGGAGGCCCAGGACTGGGGCGCCCCAGCCCTTAGGCTTTGGGAGCCACAGGCCTGGGTCGTCCCAGCCCTTAGGCTTAGGGAGGCCCAGGACTGGGCGCCCCAGCCCTTAGGCTTAGGGAGCCCCAAGCCTGGGGCGCGCCAGCCCTTAGGTTTTGGGAGGCCAAGGCCTGGGGCGCCCCAGCACTTAGGCTTTGGGAGGCCCAAGCCTGGGCCGCCCCAGCCCTTAGGCTTAGGGAGGCACAGGCCTCTGGCGCCCCAGCCCTTAGGCTTAGGGTGCCCCAGGCTGGGGCGCCCCAGCCCTTAGGCTTAGGGAGCCCCAGGCCGGTGGCGCCCCAGCTCTTAAGTTCAGGGAGCCACTGGCCTGGGGCGCCCCAGCCCCTATGCTCTGGGATCCCAAGGACTGGGGCGCCCTAGCCCTTAGGCATAGGGAGCCCCAAGCTCGGGGCGCCCCAGCCCTTAGATTTAGGGAGCCACAGGCCTGGGGCGCCCCAGCCCTTATGTTCTGGGAGCCCCTAGCCTGGGGCGCCCCAGCCTGTAGCCTTAGAGAGGCCCACGGCTGGAGAGCCCTTGCCCTAGGGTTTAGGAGCCCCAGGCCAGGGGAGACCCAGCCCTTTGGCTTACGGAGACCCAGGCCAGGGGCGCCCCTGCCCTTAGGCTTAGGGAGCCCCAGGCCTCAGGCGACCCAGCCCTTAGGCTTAGGGAGACCCAGGCCTGGGGCGCCGCAGCCCTTTGGCTTAGGGAGCCCCAGGCCAGGGGAGCCCTTAGGCTAAGGGAGCCCCAAGCCTGGGGAGCCCGAGCCCTTAGGCTTAGGGAGCCGCTGGCCTGGGGAGCCAGAGCACTTAGGCTTAAGGAGCCACAGGCCTGGGGAACCCGAATCCTTAGGATTAGTGAACCCCAGGCCTGGAGACCCCTACCCCTTAGGCTTAGGGAGCCCCAGGCCTTGGGAGCCCGAGCCCATAGGCTTAGAGAGCCCCAGTCCTGGGGGTCCCCAGCCCTTAGGCTTAGGGAGCCCCAGGCCTTTTAGCCTGAGCCCTTAGGCTTAAGGAGCCCCAGGCCTGGGGAACCCGAATCCTTAGGCTTAGTGAGCCCCAGGCCTGGAGAGCCCGAGCCCTTAGGCTTAGGGGGCCCCAGGCCTGGGGAGCCCGAGCCCTTAGGCTTAGGGAGGCCCAGGACTGGGCGCCCCAGCCCATTGGCTTAGGGAGCCCCAGACCTGGGGCGCCCCAGCCCTTAGGCTTAGGGATTCCCAGGCCTGGGGCGCCCCAGTACTTAGGCTTAGGGAGCACCAGGCCTGGCGCGCCCCAGCCCTTAGGCTTAGGGAGCCCCAGACGTGGGGTGCCCCAGCTGTTAGGCTTAGGGAGCCCCAAGCCTGGGGTGCTCCAGCCCTTATGCTTTGGAAGTCCCATGCCTTGGGCGCCACAGCCTTTAGGCTTTGGGAGCCACAGACTTGGGACACCCCAGCCCTTAGACTTTGGGAGCGCCAGGCATGGGGCGCCCCGGCCCTTAGTCTTTGGGAGGCCCAGGCCTAGGTCGCCCTAGCACTTAGGCTTAGGGAGGCCCAGGACTGGGGCTCCCCAACCCTTAGGCTTAGGGAGGCCCAGGACTGGAGCGCCCCAACCCTTAGGCTTAGGGAACCCCAGGCCTGAGGCGCCCCAGCACTTAGGCTTAGGGAACCCCAGGCCTGGGTCACGCCAGCCCTTAAGATTTGGGAGGCCCAGGCCTGAGGCGACCCAGCCATTAGGCGTAGGGAGGCCCAGGCCTGGGGCGCGCCAGCCCTTAAGATTTGGGAGGCCCAGGCATGGGCCGCCACAGCCCTTAGGATTAGGGAGGCCCAGGACTGGGGCGCCCCAGCCCTTAGGCTTAGGGAGCCCCAGGCCTGGGTCGCCCCAGGCCTTAGTCTTAGGGAGCTCCAGGCCTGGAGCGCCCCAGCCCTTAGGCTTAGGGAGCCCCTGGCCTGGCGCGCCCCAGCCCTTAGGCTTAGGGAGCCCCAGGCCTGGGGAGCCCGAGCCCTTAGGCTTAAGAAGCCACAGGCCTGGGGAGCCCGAATCCTTAGGCTCAGTGAGCCGCAGGCCTGGAGAGCCCTAGACCTTAGGCTTAGGGAGCCCCAGGCCTTGGAGCCCGAGCCCTTAGGCTTAGGGAGCGCCAGGCCTGGGGAGGCTGAGCCCTTAGGTTTAAGGAGCCACAAGCTTGGGGAGCCCGAATCCTTAGGCTTAGTGAGCCCCAGGCCTGGAGAGCCCTAGCCCTTAGGCTTAGGGATCCCCAGGCCTTTGAAGCCCCAGCCCTTAGACTTAGGGAGCTCCAGGCCAGGGGCGCTCCAGCGCTTATGCTTAGGGAGCACCAGGCCTCAGGCGCCCCAGCCCTTAGGCTTAGCGAGACCCAGGCCTGGGGCGCCACAGCCCTTAGGCTTAGGGATCCCCAGGCCAGGGGAGCCCTTAGGCTAAGGGAGCCCCAAGCCTGGGGAGCCCGAGCCCTTAGGCTTAGGGGAGCGGCCGCCTGGGGAGCCCAAGCCCTTAGGCTTAGGGAGGCCCAGGCCTGGGGCGCACCAGCCCTTATGCTTTCGGAGGCCCATGACTGGGGCGCCCCAGCTCTTAAGCTTAGGGAGGCCCAGGACTGGGGCGCTCCAGCACTTAGGCTTAGGGAGACCCAGGCCTGGGGCGTCACAGCCCTTAGGCTTAGGGAGCCCCAAGTCTGGGGAGCCCGAGCCCTTAGGCTTAGGGAGCCGCAGGCCTGGGGAGCCCGAGCCCTTAGGCTTAGGGAGCCCCAGGCCTGGGGCGCCCCAGCCCTTATGCTTTCGGAGGCCCATGACTGGGGCGCCTCAGCTCTTAAGCTTAGGGAGGCCCAGGACTGGGGCGCTCCAGCCCTTAGGCTTAGGGAGCCCCAGGCCTGGTGCGACCCAGCCCTTAGACTTAGGGAGCCGCAGGCCTAGGGCACCCCAGCCCTTAGGATTAGGGAGCCACAGGCCTGGGGCACCCTAGCCCTTATGCTCTGGGAGCCCTAAGCCTGGGGCGCCCCAGCCTTTAAGCTTTGGGAGCCACAGGCCTGGGACGCCCCGGCCCTTAGGCTTTTGGTCCCCAGGCCTGGAGCACCCCAGCCCTTAGGCTTTGGTAGCCCCAGGACTGGGTCGCCTCTTCTCTTAGGCTTTGGGAGCCCAAAGCCTGGGGCGCCCCGACCCATAGGCTTTGGGAGCCTCAGGCCCGGGGCACTCCAGCCCTTAGGCTTAGGGAGCCCTAGGCCTAGGGTGCCCCAACCCTTAGGCTTAGGGAGCACCAGGCCTGGGACGCCACAGCTCTTAGGCTTTGGAAGCCGCAGGCCTGGGGCGCACCAGCCCTTAGGATTAGGGAGGCCCAGGACTGGGGCGCCCCAACCCTTAGGCTTAGGGAGCCCCTGACCTGGCGCGCCCCAGCCTTTATGCTTAGGGAACCCCAGGCCTGTGGCGCCCCAGCCCTTAGGCTTAGGGAGCCCCAGGCCGGGGGAGCCCCAGCCCTTAGGCTTTGGGAGCCACAGGCCTGGGACGCCCGGCCCTTAGGCTTTTAGTCCCCAGGCCTGGGGCGCCCCGGCCCATAGGCTTTGGGAGGCACAGGCCTGGGTCGCCCCGTCTCTTAGGCTTTGGGAACCCAAGGCCTGGTGTGCCCCGGCCCATAGGCTTTTGGAGCCTCAGGACTGGGGCGCCCCTGCCCTTAGGCTTTGGGAGCCCCAAGCCTGGGGCACCCCGGACCTTAGGCTTAGAGAGGCCCATGCCTGGAGAACCCCTGCCCTTAGGCTTTGGGATCCCCAGGCCTTTGAAGCCCCAGCACTTAAACTTAGGGAGCCCTGGGCCAGGGGCGCTCCAGCGCTTATGCTTAGGGAGCACCAGGCCTCAGGCGCCCCAGCCCTTAGGCTTAGCGAGACCCAGGCCTGGGGTGCCACAGCCCTTAGGCTTAGGGAGCCCCAGGCCAGGGGAGCCCTTAGGCTAAGGGAGCCCCAAGCCTGGGGAGGCCGAGCCCTTAGGCTTAGGGGAGCGGCAGGCCTGGGGAGCCCGAGCCCTTATGCTTAGGGAGCCCCAGGCCTGGGGCGCCTCAGCCCTTAGGCTTCGGGAGCCCCAGGACGTGGGTGCTCCAGCCCTTAGGTTTAGGGAGCCACAGGCCTGGGGCGCCACAGCCTTTAGGCTTAGGGAGACCCAGGCCAGGGGCAGCCCAGCCCTTAGGCTTTGGGAGCCCCAGGCCTGGGGTGCCCCGACCCTTAGGCTTAGGGACACCCAGGCCTGGGAGCCCCCAGCCCTTAGGCTTAAGGAGCCCCAGGCCTGGGGCGCCACACCCTTTAGGCTTAGAGAGACCCAGGCCAGGGGCCGCCCAGCCCTTATGCTCTGGGAGCCCTAAGCCTGGGGCGCCCCAGCCTTTAAGCTTTGGGAGCCCCAGGCCTGGGGTGCCCCGGCCCTTAGGCTTAGGGACCCCCAAGCCTGCTAGCCCCCAGCCCTTAGGCTTAGGGAGCCCCAGGCCTGGGGCGCCACAACCTTTAGGCTTAGAGAGCCCCAGGCCTGGGGTGCCCCAGCCCTTACGGTTAGGGAGGCCCAGGACTGGGGCGCCCCACCCTTAAGCTTAGGGAGGCCCAGGACTGGGGCGCCCCAGCCCTTAGGCTTTGGGAGCCCCAGGCCGGGGACGCCTCAGCCCTTAGGTTTAGGGAGCCCCAGGCCTGGGCTGCCCCAGCTCTTAGGCTTAGGGAGCCCCAGTCCATGGGCGCCCCAATCCTTAGGCTTAGGGAGCCCCAGCCTGGGGTGCCCCAATCCTTAGGCTTAGGGAGCGCCAGGCCTGGGGCGCCCCATCCCTTAGGCTTAGTGAGCCCCAGGCTTGGGGAACCTGAGCCCTTAGGCTTAAGGAGCCCCAGGCCTGGGGAGCCCGAATCCTTAGGCTTAGTGAGCCCCAGGCCTGGATAGCCCGACCCCTTAGGCTTAGGGAGCCCCAGGCCTGGGGAGCCCGAGCCCTTAGGCTTACGGAGGCCCAGTACTGGACGCCCCAGCCCTTAGGCTTTCGGAGCCCCAGGATTGGGGCGCCCCAGCCCTTAGGCTAAGGGAGCCCCAGACCTCGGGCACCCCAGCCCTTAGGCTTAGGGAGCACCAGGCCTGGCGCGCCCCAGTCCTTAGTCTTAGGGAGCCCCAGACCGGGGGCGCCCCAGCCCTTAGGCTTAGGGAGCCCCAGGCCTGGGGAGCCCCAGCCCTTTGGCTTTGGAAGGCGCATGCCTGGGGAGCACCAGCCCTTAGGATTAGGGAATCCCAGGACTGGGGCGCCCCATCCCTTAGGCTTAGGGAGCCCCTGGCCTGGCGCGCCCCAGCCTTTAGGCTTAGGGAACCCCAGGCCTGGGGCGCCCCAGCCCTTAGGCTTAGGGAGCCCCAGACCTGGGGCGCGCCAGCCCTTAGGCTTAGGGAGCCCCAGGAATGGGGCGCCACAGCCTTTAGGCTTAGAGAGCCCCAGGACTGGGGCCGCACAGCCCTTAGGATTAGGGAGCTCCAGGCCTGGAGTTCCCCAGCCCTTACCGTGATGGAGGCCCAGGACTGGTGCGCCCCACCCTTAAGCTTAGGGAGGCGCAGGACTGGGGCGCCCCCGCCCTTAGGCTTTGGGAGCCCCAGGCCGGGGGTGCCTCAGCCCTAAGGTTTTGGGAGCCCCAAGCCTGCGGTGCCCCAGCTCTTAGGCTTAGGGAGCCCTAGTCCAGGGGCGCCCCAATCCATAGTCTTAGGGAGCCCCAGGCTTGGGGAACCTGAGCCCTTAGGCTTAAGGAGCCCCAGGCCTGGGGAGCCCGAATCCTTAGGCTTAGTGAGCCCCAGGCCTGGATAACCCGAGCCCTTAAGCTGAGGGAGCCCCAGGCCTGGGGAGCCCGAGCCCTTAGGCTTACGGAGGCCCAGTACTGTGCGCCCCAGCCCTTAGGCTTTGGGAGCCCCAGGAATGGGGCGCCCCAGCCCTTAGGCTTAGGGAGCCCCAGACCTCGGGCGCCCCAGCCCTTAGGTTTAGGGAGCCCCAGGCCGGGGGCGCCCCAGCCCTTAGGTTTTGGGAGCCACAGGCCTGGGACTCCCGGCCCTTAAGCTTTTGTTCCCCAGGCCTGGGGCGCCCCGGCCCATAGGCTGTGGGAGGCACAGGCCTGGGTCGCCCCGTCTCTTAGGCTTTGGGAGCCCAAGGCCTGGTGTGCCCCGGGCCATAGGCTTAGAGAGGCCCATGCCTGGAAAACCCCTACCCTTAGGTTTTGGGATCCCCAGGCCTTTGAAGCCCCAGCCCTTAGACTTAGGGAGCCCCAGGCCAGTGGCGCTCCAGCGCTTATGGTTAGGGAGCCCCAGGCCTCAGGCGCCCCAGCCCTTAGGCTTAAGGAGACCCAGGACTGGGGCGCCACAGCCCTTAGGGTTAGGGAGCCCCAGGCCAGGGGAGCCTTAGACTAAGGGAGCCCCAAGCCTGGGGAGCCCGAGCCCTTAGGCTTAGGGAGCCCCAGGCCTGCGGCGCCCCAGCCCTTATGCTTTCGGAGGCCCTGGACTGGGGCGCCCCAGCCCTTAGGCTTAGGGAGCCCCAGGACGGGGGTGCTCCAGCTCTTAGGTTTAGGGAGCCACAGGCCTGGGGCGCCCCAGCCCTTAAGCTCTGGGAGCCCCAGGCATGGGGCGCCCCGGTCCTTAGGCTTAGGGAGTCCCAGGCCTGGGGCGACCCAGCCCTTAGGCTTAGGGAGCACCAGGCCTGGCGTGCCCCAGCCCTTAGGCGCCCCAGCCCTTAGGTTTAGGGAGCCCCAGCCTGGGGTACCCCAGTCCTTATGCTTTGGGAGCCCCAAGCCTTGGCCGCCACAGCCTTTAGGCTTTGGGAGCCACAGGCCTAGGACACCCCAGCCCTTAGACTTTGGGAGCGCCAGGCATGGGGCGCCCCGGCCCTTAGTCTTTGGGAGGCCCAGGCCTAGGTCGCCCTAGCACTTAGGCTTAGGGAGGCCCAGGACTGGGGCTCCCCAACCCTTAGGCTTAGGGAGGCCCAGGACTGGAGCGCCCCAACCCTTAGGCTTAGGGAACCCCAGGCCTGAGGCACCCCAGCACTTAGGCTTAGGGAACCCCAGGCCTGGGTCACGCCAGCCCTTAAGATTTGGGAGGCCCAGGCCTGAGGCGACCCAGCCATTAGGCGTAGGGAGGCCCAGGCCTGGGGCGCGCCAGCCCTTAGGATTTGGGAGGCCCAGGCCTGGGCCGCCACAGCCCTTAGGATTAGGGAGGCCCAGGACTGGGGCGCCCCAGCCCTTAGGCTTAGGGAGCCCCAGGCCTGGGTCGCCCCAGCCCTTAGTCTTAGGGAGCTCCAGGCCTGGAGCGCCCCAGCCCTTAGGCTTAGGGAGCCCCAGGCCTGGGGAGCCCGAGCCCTTAGGCTTAAGAAGCCACAGGCCTGGGGAGCCCGAATCCTTAGGCTCAGTGAGCCGCAGGCCTGAAGAGCCCTAGACCTTAGGCTTAGGGAGCCCCAGGCCTTGGAGCCCGAGCCCTTAGGCTTAGGGAGCGCCAGGCCTGGGGAGGCTGAGCCCTTAGGCTTAAGGAGCCACAAGCTTGGGGAGCCCGAATCCTTAGGCTTAGTGAGCCCCAGGCCTGGAGAGCCCTAGCCCTTAGGCTTAGGGATCCCCAGGCCTTTGAAGCCCCAGCCCTTAGACTTAGGGAGCTCCAGGCCAGGGGCGCTCCAGCGCTTATGCTTAGGGAGCACCAGGCCTCAGGCGCCCCAGCCCTTAGGCTTAGCGAGACCCAGGCCTGGGGCGCCACAGCCCTTAGGCTTAGGGATCCCCAGGCCAGGGGAGCCCTTAGGCTAAGGGAGCCCCAAGCCTGGGGAGCCCGAGCCCTTAGGCTTAGGGGAGCGGCAGGCCTGGGGAGCCCAAGCCCTTAGGCTTAGGGAGGCCCAGGCCTGGGGCGCACCAGCCCTTATGCTTTCGGAGGCCCATGACTGGGGTGCCCCAGCTCTTAAGCTTAGGGAGGCCCAGGACTGGGGCGCTCCAGCACTTAGGCTTAGGGAGACCCAGGCCTGGGGCGTCACAGCCCTTAGGCTTAGGGAGCCCCAAGTCTGGGGAGCCCCAGCCCTTAGGCTTAGGGAGCCGCAGGCCTGGGGAGCCCGAGCCCTTAGGCTTAGGGAGCCCCAGGCCTGGGGCGCCCCAGCCCTTATGCTTTCGGAGGCCCATGACTGGGGCGCCTCAGCTCTTAAGCTTAGGGAGGCCCAGGACTGGGGCGCTCCAGCCCTTAGGCTTAGGGAGCCCCAGGCCTGGTGCGACCCAGCCCTTAGACTTAGGGAGCCGCAGGCCTGGGGCGCCCCAGCCCTTAGGATTAGGGAGCCACAGGCCTGGGGTGCCCTAGCCCTTATGCTCTGGGAGCCCTAAGCCTGGGGCGCCCCAGCCTTTAAGCTTTGGGAGCCACAGGCCTGGGACGCCCCGGCCCTTAGGCTTTTGGTCCCCAGGCCTGGAGCACCCCAGCCCTTAGGCTTTGGTAGCCCCAGGACTGGGTCGCCTCTTCTCTTAGGCTTTGGGAGCCCAAAGCCTGGGGCGCCCCGACCCATAGGCTTTGGGAGCCTCAGGCCCGGGGCACTCCAGCCCTTAGGCTTAGGGAGCCCTAGGCCTAGGGTGCCCCAACCCTTAGGCTTAGGGAGCACCAGGCCTGGGACGCCACAGCTCTTAGGCTTTGGAAGCCGCAGGCCTGGGGCGCACCAGCCCTTAGGATTAGGGAGGCCCAGGACTGGGGCGCCCCAACCCTTAGGCTTAGGGAGCCCCTGACCTGGCGCGCCCCAGCCCTTAGGCTTAGGGAGCCCCAGGCCGGGGGAGCCCCAGCCCTTAGGCTTTGGGAGCCACAGGCCTGGGACGCCCGGCCCTTAGGCTTTTAGTCCCCAGGCCTGGGGCGCCCCGGCCCATAGGCTTTGGGAGGCACAGGCCTGGGTCGCCCCGTCTCTTAGGCTTTGGGAACCCAAGGCCTGGTGTGCCCCGGCCCATAGGCTTTTGGAGCCTCAGGACTGGGGCGCCCCTGCCCATAGGCTTTGGGAGCCCCAAGCCTGGGGCACCCCGGACCTTAGGCTTAGAGAGGCCCATGCCTGGAGAACCCCTGCCCTTAGGCTTTGGGATCCCCAGGCCTTTGAAGCCCCAGCCCTTAGACTTAGGGAGCCCTGGGCCAGGGGCGCTCCAGCGCTTATGCTTAGGGAGCACCAGGCCTCAGGCGCCCCAGCCCTTAGGCTTAGCGAGACCCAGGCCTGGGGCGCCACAGCCCTTAGGCTTAGGGAGCCCCAGGCCAGGGGAGCCCTTAGGCTAAGGGAGCCCCAAGCCTGGGGAGCCCGAGCCCTTAGGCTTAGGGGAGCGGCAGGCCTGTGGAGCCCAAGCCCTTATGCTTAGGGAGCCCCAGGCCTGGGGCGCCTCAGCCCTTAGGCTTAGGGAGCCCCAGGACGGGGGTGCTCCAGCCCTTAGGTTTAGGGAGCCAAAGGCCTGGGGCGCCACAGCCTTTAGGCTTAGGGAGACCCAGGCCAGGGGCAGCCCAGCCCTTAGGCTTTGGGAGCCCCAGGCCTGGGGTGCCCCGACCCTTAGGCTTAGGGACACCCAGGCCTGGGAGCCCCCAGCCCTTAGGCTTAAGGAGCCCCAGGCCTGGGGCGCCACACCCTTTAGGCTTAGAGAGACCCAGGCCAGGGGCCGCCCAGCCCTTATGCTCTGGGAGCCCTAAGCCTTGGGCGCCCCAGCCTTTAAGCTTTGGGAGCCCCAGGCCTGGAGTGCCCCGGCCCTTAGGCTTAGGGACCCCTAAGCCTGCTAGCCCCCAGCCCTTAGGCTTAGGGAGCCCCAGGCATGGGGCGCCACAACCTTTAGGCTTAGAGAGCCCCAGGCCTGGGGTGCCCCAGCCCTTACGGTTAGGGAGGCCCAGGACTGGGGCGCCCCACCCTTAAGCTTAGGGAGGCCCAGGACTGGGGCGCCCCAGCCCTTAGGCTTTGGGAGCCCCAGGCCGGGGACGCCTCAGCCCTTAGGTTTAGGGAGCCCCAGGCCTGGGCTGCCCCAGCTCTTAGGATTAGGGAGCCCCAGTCCATGGGCGCCCCAATCCTTAGGCTTAGGGAGCCCCAGCCTGGGGTGCCCCAATCCTTAGGCTTAGGGAGCCCCAGGCCTGGGGCGCCCCATCCCTTAGGCTTAGTGAGCCCCAGGCTTGGGGAACCTGAGCCCTTAGGCTTAAGGGGCCCCAGGCCTGGGGAGCCCGAATCCTTAGGCTTAGTGAGCCCCAGGCCTGGATAGCCCGACCCCTTAGGCTTAGGGAGCCCCAGGCCTGGGGAGCCCGAGCCCTTAGGCTTACGGAGGCCCAGTACTGGGCGCCCCAGCCCTTAGGCTTTCGGAGCCCCAGGATTGGGGCGCCCCAGCCCTTAGGCTAAGGGAGCCCCAGACCTCGGGCACCCCAGCCCTTAGGCTTAGGGAGCACCAGGCCTGGCGCGCCCCAACCCTTAGGCTTAGGGAACCCCAGGCCTGGGGCGCCCCAGTCCTTAGTCTTAGGGAGCCCCAGACCGGGGGCGCCCCAGCCCTTAGGCTTAGTTAGCCCCAGGCCTGGGGAGCCCCAGCCCTTTGGCTTTGGAAGGCGCATGCCTGGGGAGCACCAGCCCTTAGGATTAGGGAGGCCCAGGACTGGGGCGCCCCATCCCTTAGGCTTAGGGAGCCCCTGGCCTGGCGCGCCCCAGCCTTTAGGCTTAGGGAACCCCAGGCCTGGGGCGCCCCAGCCCTTAGGCTTAGGGAGCCCCAGACCTGGGGCGCGCCAGCCCTTAGGCTTAGGGAGCCCCAGGAATGGGGCGCCACAGCCTTTAGGCTTAGAGAGCCCCAGGACTGGGGCCGCACAGCCCTTAGGATGAGGGAGCTCCAGGCCTGGGGTTCCCCAGCCCTTACCGTGATGGAGGCCCAGGACTGGTGCGCCCCACCCTTAAGCTTAGGGAGGCCCAGGACTGGGGCGCCCCCGCCCTTAGGCTTTGGGAGCCCCAGGCCGGGGGTGCCTCAGCCCTAAGGTTTTGGGAGCCCCAAGCTTGCGGTGCCCCAGCTCTTAGGCTTAGGGAGCCCTAGTCCAGGGGCGCCCCAATCCATAGTCTTAGGGAGCCCCAGGCTTGGGGAACCTGAGCCCTAAGGCTTAAGGAGCCCCAGGCCTGGGGAGCCCGAATCCTTAGGCTTAGTGAGCCCCAGGCCTGGATAACCCGAGCCCTTAAGCTGAGGGAGCCCCAGGCCTGGGGAGCCCGAGCCCTTAGGCTTACGGAGGCCCAGTACTGTGCGCCCCAGCCGTTAGGCTTTGGGAGCCCCAGGAATGGGGCGCCCCAGCCCTTAGGCTTAGGGAGCCCCAGACCTCGGGCGCCCCAGCCCTTAGGCTTAGGGAGCCCCAGGCCGGGGGCGCCCCAGCCCTTAGGTTTTGGGAGCCACAGGCCTGGGACGCCCGGCCCTTAAGCTTTTGTTCCCCAGGCCTGGGGCGCCCCGGCCCATAGGCTGTGGGAGGCACAGGCCTGGGTCGCCCCGTCTCTTAGGCTTTGGGAGCCCAAGGCCTGGTGTGCCCCGGGCCATAGGCTTAGAGAGGCCCATGCCTGGAGAACCCCTACCCTTAGGTTTTGGGATCCCCAGGCCTTTGAAGCCCCAGCCCTTAGACTTAGGGAGCCCCAGGCCAGTGGCGCTCCAGCGCTTATGGTTAGGGAGCCCCAGGCCTCAGGCGCCCCAGCCCTTAGGCTTAGGGAGACCCAGGCCTGGGGCGCCACAGCCCTTAGGCTTAGGGAGCCCCAGGCCAGGGGAGCCTTAGACTAAGGGAGCCCCAAGCCTGGGGAGCCCGAGCCCTTAGGCTTAGGGAGCCCCAGGCCTGCGGCGCCACAGCCCTTATGCTTTCAGAGGCCCTGGACTGGGGCGCCCCAGCCCTTAGGCTTAGGGAGCCCCAGGACGGGGGTGCTCCAGCTCTTAGGTTTAGGGAGCCACAGGCCTGGGGCGCCCCAGCCCTTAAGCTGTGGGAGCCCCAGGCATGGGGCGCCCCGGTCCTTAGGCTTAGGGAGTCCCAGGCCTGGGGCGACCCAGCCCTTAGGCTTAGGGAGCACCAGGCCTGGCGTGCCCCAGCCCTTAGGCTTAGGGAGCCCCAGGCCTGGGGCGCCCCAGCCCTTAGGTTTAGGGAGCCCCAGCCTGGGGTACCCCAGTCCTTATGCTTTGGGAGCCCCAAGCCTTGGCCGCCACAGCCTTTAGGCTTTGGGAGCCACAGGCCTAGGACACCCCAGCCCTTAGACTTTGGGAGCCCCAGACATGGGGCGCCCCGGCCCTTAGGCTTTGGGAGGCCCAGGTCTAGGTCGACCCAGCACTTAGGCTTAGGGAGGCCCAGGACTGGGTCTCCCCAACCCTTAGATTTAGGGAGGCCCAGGACTGGAGCGCCCCAACCCTTAGGCTTAGGGAACCCCTGGCCTGGGTTGCCCCTGCCCTTAAGATTTGGGAGGCCCAGGCCTGAGGTTCCCCAGCCCTTAGGCGTAGGGAGCCCCAGGCCTGGGGCGCGCAGGCCCTTAGGATTTGGGAGGCCCAGGACTGGGTCGCCCCAGCCCTTAGTCTTAGGGAGCCCCAGGCCTGGAGCACCCCAGCCCTTAGGCTTAGGGAGCCCCTGGCCTGGCGCGCCCCAGCCCTTAGGCTTAGGGAGCCCCAGGCCTGGGGAGCCTGAGCCCTTAGGCTTAAGGAGCCACAGGCCTGGGGGCCCGAATCTTTAGGCTTAGAGAGCCGCAGGCCTGGAGAGCCCTAGACCTTAGGCTAAGGGAGCCCCATGCCTGGGGAGCTGGAGCCCTTAGGCTTAGGGAGCCCCAGGCCTTGGATCCCGAGCCCTTAGGATTAGGGAGCCCCAGGCCTGGGGAGGCTGAGCCCTTAGGCTTAAGGAGCCCCAGGCCTGGGGAGCCCGAATCCTTAGGCTTAGTGAGCCCCAGGCCTGGATAGCCCGAGCCCTTAGGCTTAGGGAGCCCCAGGCCTGGGGGGCCCGAGCCCTTAGGCTTACGGAGGCCCAGGACTGGGCGCCCCAGCCCTTAGGCTTTGGGAGCCCCAGAATTGGGGCGCCCCAGCCCTTAGGCTTAGGGAGCCCCAGACCTCGGGGGCCCTAGCCCTAAGGCTTAGGGAGGTCCAGGCCTGGGGCGCCCCAGCCCTTAGGCTTAGGGAGCACCAGGCCTGGCGCGCCCCAACCCTTAGGTTTAGGGAGCACCAGGCCTGGGGCGCCTAAGCCCTTAGTCTTAGGGAGCCCCAGACCGGGGCCGCCCCAGCCCTTAGGCTTAGGGAGCCCCAGGCCTGGGGAGCCCCAGCCCTTTGGATTTGGAAGCCGCAGGCCTGGGGAGCACCAGCCCTTAGGATTAGGGAGGCACAGTACTGGGGCGCCCCAACACTTAGGCTTAGGCAGTCCCTGGCCTGGCACGCCCCAGCCTTTAGGCATAGGGAACCCCAGGCCTGTGGCGCCCCAGCCCTTAGGCTTAGGGAGCCAGGGGCCGGGGGCGCCCCAGATCCTTAGGCTTTGGGAGCCCAAGGCCTGGTGTGCCCCGGCCCATAGGCTTTTGGAGCCTCAGGCCTGGGGCGCCCCTGCCCTTAGGCTTTGGGAGCCCCAGGCCTGGTGCGCCCCGGCCCTTAGGCTTAGAGAGGCCCATGCCTGCAGAACCCCTACCCTTAGGCTTTGGGATCCCCAGGCCTTTGAAGCTCCACCCCTTAGACTTAGGGAGCCCCAGGCGAGGGGCGCTCCAGCGCTTATGCTTAGGGAGCCCCAGGCCTCGGGCGCCCCCGCCCTTAGGCTTAGGGAGACCCAGGCCTGGGACGCCACTGCCCTTAGGCTTAGGGAGCCCCAAGCCTGGGGAGCCCGAGCCCTTAGGCTTAGGGAGCCGCAGGCCTGGGGAGCCCTAGCCCTTAGGCTTAGGGAGCCCCAGGCCTGGGGCGCCCCAGCCCTTATGCTTTCGGAGGCCCAGGACTGGGGCGCCCCAGCTCTCCAGCTTAGGGAGGCCCAGGACTGGGGCGCTCCAGCCCTTAGGCTTAGGGAACCCCAGGCCTGGGGCGCCCCAGCCCTTAGGCTTAGTGAGCCCCAGGCCTGGGGCGCGCCAGCCCTTAGGCTTAGGGAGGCCCAGGACAGGGGCGCCCCAGCCCTTAGGCTTTTTGTCCCCAGGCCTGGGGCACCCCGGCCTTTAGGTTTTGGAAGCCCCAGGACTGGGTCGCCTCTTCTCTTAGGCTTTGGGAGCCCAAGGCCTGGGGCGCCCCGACCCATAGGCTTTGGGAGCCTCAGGCCCGGGGCACTCCAGCCCTTAGGCTTAGGGAGCCCTAGGCCTGGGGCGCCCCAGCCCTTAGGTTTAGGGAGCCCCAGGCCAAGAGAGCCCTTAAGCCAAGGGAGCCCCAAGCCTGGGGAGCCTGAGCCGTTAGGCTTAGGTAGTCGCAGGCCTGGAGAGCTCGAGCCCTTAGGCTTAGGGAGCCCCAGGCCTGGGGAGCCTGAGCCCTTAGGCTTACGGAGTCCCAGGCCTGGGGAGCCCGAATCCTTAGGCTTAGTGAGCCCCAGGCCTGGATAGCCCGAGCCCTTAGGCTTAGGGAGCCCAAGGCCTGGGGAGCCCGAGCCCTTAGGCTTACGGAGGCCCAGGACTGGGCGCCCCAGCCCTTAGGCTTTGGGAGCCCCTGGATTGGGGCGCCCCAGCCCTTAGGCTTAGGGAGCCCCAGACCTCTGGTGCCCTAGCCCTAAGGCTTAGGGAGGCCCAGGCCTGGGGCGTCCAAGCCCTTAGGCTTAGGGAGCACCAGGCCTGGCGCGCCCGAGTCCTTAAGCTTAGGGAACCCCAGGCCTGGGGCGCCCCAGCCCTTAGTCTTAGGGAGCCCCAGACCGGGGGCGCCCCAGCCCTTAGGCTTAGGGCGCCCCAGGCCTGGGCAGCCTGAGCCCTTAGGCTTAAGGAGCCCCAGGCCTGGTGAGCCCGAATCCTTAGGCTTAGTGTGTCCCAGGGCTAGAGAGCCCGAGCCCTTAGGCTTAGGTAGCCCCAGGCCAGGGGAGCCCGAGCCCTTAGGCTTACGGAGGCCCAGGACTGGGCGCCCCAGCCCTTAGGCTTTGGGAGTCCCTGGATTGGGGAGCCCCAGCCATTAGGCTTAGGGAGCAGCAGACCTCGGGTGTCCTAGCCCTAAGGCTTAGGGAGGCCCAGGCCTAGGGCGTCCAAGCCCTTAGGCTTAGGGAGCACCAGGCCTGGCGCGCCCGAGCCCTTAAGCTTAGGGAACCCCAGGCCTGGGGCGCCCCAGCCCTTAGTCTTAGGGAGCCCCAGACCGGGGGCGCCCCAGTCCTTAGGCTTAGGGAGCCCCAGGCCTGGGCAGCCTGAGCCCTTAGGCTTAAGGAGCCCCAGGCCTGGGGAGCCCGAATCCTTAGGTTTAGTGTGTCCCAGGCCTAGAGAGCCCGAGCCCTTAGGCTTAGGGAGCCCCAGGCTTAGGGAGCCCGAGCCCTTAGGCTTAGGGAGGCCCAGGACTGGGCGCCCCAGCCCTTAGGCTTAGGGAGGCCCAGGACTGGGGCAGCCCTGCGCTTAGGCTTAGGGAACCTTAGACCTGGGGCGCCCCAGCCCTTAGGCTTAGGGAGCCCCCGGCCGGCGGCGACCCAGCCCTTAGGTTTCGGGAGCCGCAGACCTTGGGCGCCCCACGCTTAGGCTTAGGGAGCCCCAGGCCGGGGGCGCCCCAGAGCTTAGGTTTCGGGAGCCCAAGGCCTGGGCCGCCCCAGCCCTTAGGCTTAGGGATCCCCAGGCCTGGGGTGCCCCGGCCCTTAGGCTTAGGGACCCCCAGGCCTGGGACCCCCCAGCACTTAGGCTTAGAGAGCCCCAGGCCTGGGGCCGCCCAGCCCTTAGGCTTTGGGAGCCCAAGGTCTGGGGCGCCCCAGCCATTAGGCTTAGGGAGCCCCAGGCCTGAGGTGCCCCAGCCCTTAGGCTAAGGGAGGCCGGGGACTGGGGCGCCCCACCCTTAAGCTTAGGGAGGCCCAGGACTGGGGAGCCTCAGCCCTTAGCTTAGGGAGCCCCAGGCCTGGGGTGCCCCAGCTCTTAGGCTTAGGGAGCCCCAGGCCAGTGGCGCCCCAATCCTTAGGCTTAGGGAACCCCAGGCCTGGGGCACCACAGCCCTTAGGCTTAGTGAGCCCCAAGCCTGAGGAACCTGAGCCCTTAGGCTTAAGGAGCCCCAGGCCTGGGGAGCCCGAATCCTTAGGCTTAGTGAGCCCCAGGCCTAGAGAGCACGAGCCCTTAGGTTTAGGGAGCCCCAGGCCTGGGGACACCGAGCCCTTAGGCTTAGGGAAGCCCAGGACTGGGCGCCCCAGCCCTTAGGTTTAGGGAGGCCCAGGACTGGGGATCCCCAGCCCTTAGGCTTAGGGAGCCCCAGACCTGGGGCGCCCCAGCCCTTAGGCTTAGGAAACCCCAGGCCTGGGCCGCCCTAGCCCTTAGGCTTAAGGAGCACCAGGCCTGGCACGCCCCAGCCCTTAGGCTTAGGGAACCCCAGGCCTGGGGCGCCCCAGCCCTTAAGCTTAGGGAGCCCCAAGTCTTGGGCGCCCCACCCTTTATGCTTTGGGAACCACAGGCCTGGGACACCCCAGCCCTTAGAATTTGGGAGCCCCAGGCATGGGTCGCCCCTGCCCTTAGGCTTAGGGAGCCCCAGGCCTGGGGAGCCTGAGCCCTTAGGCTTAAGGAGCTACAGGCCTGGGGAGCCCGAATCCTTAGGCTTAGTGAGCCCCAGGCCTGGAGAGCCCGAGGACTTAGGCTTAGGGAGCCCCAGGCCTGGGGAGCCCGAGCCCTTAGGCTTAGGGAGGCCCAGGAATGGGCGACCCAGCCCTTAGGCTTAGGGAGTCCCAGGACTGGCGCGCCCAAGCCCTTAGGCTTAGGGAGCCCCAGGCCGGGGGTGCCACAGCCCGTAGGTTTAGGGAGCCCCGGGCCTGGGGTGCCCCAGCTCTTATGCTTTGGGAGCCCCAAGTCTTGGGCGCCCCAACCTTTAGGCTTTGGGAGCCACAGGCCTGGGACACCCCAGCCCTTAGACTTTGGGAGCCCCAGGCATGGGGCGCCCCGGCCCGTAGGCTTAGGGAGCCCCAGGCCTTGGAGCCAGAGACCTTAGGCTTAAGGAGCCCCAGGCCTGGGGAACCCGAAAACTTAGTCCTTGGGAGCCTCAGGCCTAGGACACCCCAGCCCTTAGATTTTGGGAGCCCCACGCTGGGGCGCCCCAGCACTTATGCTCTGGGAGCCCCAGGCCTGGGTCGCTCCACCCCTTAGTCTTATGGAGCCCCAGGCCTGGAGCGCCACAGCCCTTAGTCTTAGGGAGCCGCTGGCCTGGCACGCCCCAACCCTTAGGCTTAGGGAGCCCCAGGCCTGGAGAGCCCGAGCCCTTAGGTTTAGGGAGCCCCAGGCCTGGAGAGCCCGAGCCCTTAGGCTTAGGGGGCCCCAGGCATGGGGAGCCCAAGCCCTTAGGCTTAGGGAGGCCCAGGACTGGGTGCCCCAGCCCATAGGCTTAGGGAGCCCCAGACCTGGGGCGCCCCAGCCCTTAGGCATAGGAACCCCAGGCCTGGGGCGCCCCAGCCCTTAGGCTTAGGGAACCCCAGGCCTGGCGCGCCCAAGCCCTTAGGCTTAGGGAACCCCAGGCCTGGTGCGCCCCAGCCCTTAGGCATAGGAACCCCAGGCCTGGGGCGCCCCAGCCCTTAGGCTTAGGGAACCCCAGGCCTGGCGCGCCCAAGCCCTTAGGCTTAGGGAGCCCCAAGCCTGGGGCGCCCCAGCCCTTAGGCTAGGGAGTCCCAGGCCTGGGGCGCCTCAGCCCTTAGGATTAGGGAGCACCAGGCCTGGCGCGCACCAGCCCTTAGGCTTAGGGAGCCCCAGGCCTGGGGCGCACCAGCCCTTAGGCTTAGGGAGCCCCAGGCCTGGGGCGCCCCAGCTCTTAGGCTACGGGAGCCCCAAGCCTGGGGCGCCCCAGCCCTTAGGCTTAGGGAGTCCCAGGCCTGGGGCGCCTCAGCCCTTAGGCTTAGGGAGCACCAGGCCTCGCGCGCCTCAGCCCTTAGGCTTAGGGAGCCCCAGGCCTGGGGCGCACCAGCTCTTAGGCTACGGGAGCCCCAGGCTGGGGGCGCCCCACCCCTTAGGTTTAGGGAGCCCCAGGCCTGGGGTGCCCCAGCCCTTATGCTTTGGCAGCCCCAAGCCTTGGGCGCCACAGCCTTTAGGCTTTGGGAGCCACAGACCTAGGACACCCCAGTCCTTAGACTTTGGGAGCCCCAGGCTGGGGCGCCCCAACCCTTATGCTCTGGGAGCCCCAGGCCTGGGTCGCCCCAGCCCTTAGTCTTAAGGGGCCCCAGGCCTGGAGCGCCACAGCCCTTATGCTCTGGGAGCCCCAGGCCTGTGTCGCCCCAGCCCTTAGTCTTAGGGAGCCCCAGGCCTGGCTCGCCCCAGCCCTTAGGCTTAGGGAGCCCCAGGCCTGGGGAGCCTGAGCCCTTAGGCTTAAGTAGCCACAGGCCTGGGGAGCCCTAGCCCTTAGGCTTAGGGAGCCCCAGTCCTGGAGAGCCCTAGCCCTTAGGCTTAGGGAGCCCCAGGCCTTGGAGTCCGAGCCCTTAGGCTTAGGGAGCCCCAGGCCTTGGAGCCCGAGCCCTTAGGCTTAAGGAGCCCCAGGCCAGGGGAACCCAAATCCTTAGGCTTAGTGAGCCAAAGGCCTGGAGAGCCCGAACCCTTAGGCTTAGTGAGCCCCAGGCCTGGAGAGTCCGAACCCTTAGGCTTAGGGGGCCCCAGGGTGGGGAGCCCGAGCCCTTAGGCTTAGGGAGGCCCAGGACTGGGACTCCCCAGCCCTTAGGCTTAGGGAGGCCCAGGACTGGGGCGCCCCAGCCCTTAGGCTTAGGGAGCCCCAGGCCTGGGGCGCCACAGCCCTTAGGCTTAGGGAGCCCCAGGCCTGGGGAGACGGAGCCCTTAGGCTTAGGGAGCACCAGGCCTGGGGCGCCACAGCTCTTAGGCTTAGGGAGCCCCAGGCTGGGGGCGCCCCAGCCCTTTGGCTTAGGGATGCCCAGGACTGGGTCTCCCCAGCCCTTAGGCTTAGGGAGGCCCAGGACTTGGCGCCCCAGCCCTTAGGTTTAGGGAGCCCCAGGACTGGTGTGCCCCAGCCCTTATGCTTTGGGAGACCCAAGCCTTGGGCACCACAGCCTTTAGACTTTGGGAGCCTCAGGCCTGGGAAACCCCAGCCTTTAGGCTTTGGGAGCCACAGGCCTGGGACGCCCCGGCCCTTTGGCTTTTGGTCCCCAGGCCTGGGGCACCCCAGCCCTTAGGCTTTGGGAGCCCAAGGACTGGGTCGCCTCTTCTCTTAGGCTTTGGGAGCCCAAGGCCTGGGGCGCCCCGACCCATAGGCTTTGGGAGCCTCAGGCCTGGGGCGCCCCTGCCCTTAGGCTTTGGGAGCCCCAGGCCAAGGAAGCCCCAGCCCTTAAGCTTACGGAGACCCAAGCCAGGGGCGCCCCATCCCTTAGGCTTAGGGAGCCCTAGGCCTTGGGCGCCCCAGCCCTTAGGCTTAGGGAGCCCCAGGCCAGGGGAGCCCATAGGCTAAGGGAGCCCCAAGCCTGGGGAGCCCGAGCCCTTAGGCTTAGGGAGTCGCAGGCCTGGAGAGCCCGAGCTTTAGGCTTAGGGAGCCCCAGGCCTGGGGAGCCTGAGCCCTTAGGCTTACGGAGCCACAGGCCTGGAGAGCCTGAGCCCTTAGGCTTACGGAGCCACAGGCCTGGGGAGCCCGAATCGTTAGGTTTAGTGATCCCCAGGCCTGAACAGCCCTAGCCCTTAGGCTTAGGGAGCCCCAGGCCTGGGGAGCCCGAGCCCTTAGGCTTAGGGAGCCCCAGGCTTGGGGCGCCCCAGCCCTTAGCCTTACAGAGTCCCAGGCCTTGCGTGCCCCAGCCCTTAGCCTTAGGGAGCCCAAAGCCTGGGGCGGCCCAACCCTTAAGCTAGGGAGGCCCATGACTGGGCGCCCCAGCCCTTAGGCTTAGGGAGCCCCAGGTCAGGGGAGGTCCAGCCCTTAGGATAGGGAGGCCCAGGCCTGGGGCGCCCCTGCCTTTAGGCTTAGGGAGGCCCAGGACTGGGAGCCCCAGCCCTTAGGCTTAGGGAGCCCCAGGCCTGGGGAGGAACAGCCCTTAGGTTTAGGGAGCCCCAGGCTGGGGGCGCCCCAGCCCTTTTGCTTTGGGAGCCCCAAGCCTGGCTTGCCCCAGACTTTAGGCTTTGGGAGACACAGGCATGGGGAGCCACAGCCCTTAGGCTTAGGGAGCCCCAGGCCTGGGGTGCCCCAGCGCTTAGGATTAGGGGGCCCCAGGCCTGGGGAGGTCCAGCCCTTAGGATAAGGAGGCCCAGGCCTGGGATGCCCCAGCCCTTAGACTTTGGGAGCCCCAGGGATGGGGCGCCCCGGCCCTTAGGCTTTGGGAGCCCCAGACCTGGGTCGGCCCAGCCCTTAGTCTTAGGGAGCCCCAGGCCGGGGGCGCCCCAGCCCTTAGGCTTTGGAAGCCACAGGCCTGGGGCGCACCAGCCCTTAGGATTAGGGAGGCCCAGGACTGGGGCGCCCCAACCCTTAGGCTTAGGGAGCCCCTGGCCTGGCGCGCCCCAGCCTTTATGCTTTGGGAACCCCAGGCCTGTGGCACCCCAGCCCTTAGGCTTAGGGAGTCCCAGGCTGGGGGCGCCCCAGCCCTTAGGCTTTGGGAGTCACAAGCCTGGGACGCCCGGCCCTTAGGCTTTTGGTCCCCAGGCCTGGGGCGCCCCGGCCCATAGGCTTTGGGAGCCACAGGCCTGGGTCGCCCCGTCTCTTAGGCTTTGGGATCCCAAGGCCCTTTTGGTGCCCCGACCCTTAGGCTTAGAGAGGCCCATGCCTGGAGAACCCCTGCCCTTACGCTTTGGGATCCCCAGGCCTGGGAAGGCCCAGCCCTTAGATTTAGGAAGCCCCAGGCCGGGGGCGCTCCAGCCCTTTGGTTTAGGGAGCCACAGGCCTGGGGCGCCCCAGCCCTTAAGCTCTGGGACCCCTAAGCCTGGGGCGCCCCACCCTTTAGGCTTTGGGAGCCACAGGCCTGGGACGCCACGGCCCTTTGGCTTTTGGTCCCCAGGCCTGGGGCACCCCGGCACTTAGGCTTTGGGAGCCCTAGGACTGGATCGCCTCTTCTCTTAGGCTTTGGGAGCCCAAGGCCTGGGGCGCCCCGACCCATAGGCTTTGGGAGCCCCAGGCCAAGGGAGCCCCAGCCCTTAGGCTTACGGAGACCCAGGCCAGGGGCGCCCCATCCCTTAGGCTTAGGGAGCCCTAGGCCTTGGGCGCCCCAGCCCTTAGGCTTAGGGAGCCCCAGGCCAGGGGAGCCTTTAGGCTAAGGGAGCCCCAAGCCTGGGGAGCCCGAGCCCTTAGGCTTTGGGAGTCGCAGGCCTGGAGAGCCTGAGCCCTTAGGCTTACGGAGCCACAGGCCTGGGGAGCCTGAGCCCTTAGGCTTACGGAGCCACAGGCCTGGGGAGCCAGAATCGTTAGGCTTAGTGATCCCCAGGCCTGAAGAGCCCTAGCCCTTAGGCTTAGGGAGCCCCAGGCCTGCGGAGCCCGAGCCCTTAGGCTTAGGGAGCCCCAGGCCTGGGGCGCCCCAGCCCTTAGCCTTACAGAGTCCCAGGCCTTGCGTGCCCCAGCCCTTAGCCTTAGGGAGCCCAAAGCCTGGGGCGGCCCAACCCTTAAGCTAGGGAGGCCCATGACTGGGCGCCCCAGCCCTTAGGCTTAGGGAGCCCCAGGCCTGGGGAGGTCCAGCCCTTAGGATAGGGAGGCCCAGGCCTGGGGCGCCCCTGCCCTTAGGCTTAGGGAGGCCCAGGTCTAGGGCGCCCCAGCCCTTAGGCTTAGGGAGCCCAAGGCCTGGGGAGGAACAGCCCTTAGGTTTAGGGAGCCCCAGGCTGGGGGCGCCACAGCCCTTTTGCTTTGGGAGCCCCAAGCCTGGGTTGCGCCAGACTTTAGGCTTTGGGAGACACAGGCATGGGGAGCCACAGCCCTTAGGCTTAGGAAGCCCCAGGCCTGGGGTGCCCCAGCGCTTAGGATTAGGGAGCCCCAGGCCTGGGGAGGTCCAGCCCTTAGGATAAGGAGGCCCAGGCCTGGGATACCCAAGCCCTTAGACTTTGGGAGCCCCAGGGATGGGGCGCCCCGGCCCTTAGGCTTTGGGAGCCCCAGACCTGGGTCGGCCCAGCCCTTAGCCTTAGGGAGCCCCAGGCCTGGGGCGGCCCAGGCCTGATGCTTAGGGAGCCCCAGGCCTGGGGAGCTCCAAACATTAGACTTAGGGAGCCCCAGGCATGGGGAGCCACAGCCCTTAGGCTTAAGGAGCCCCAGGCCTGGGGTGCCCCAGCGCTTAGGCTTAGGGAGCCCCAGACCTGTGGAGCCCCAGCCCTTAGGCTTAGGGAGCCCCAGGACTGTGGAGCCCCAGCCCTTAGGCTTAGGGAGCCCCAGACCTGGGGCGCCCGAGTCCTAAGGATTACGGCGCCACTGGCTTTAGGTTTATGGAGCCCCAGGCCTGGGGCGCCCCAGCCCTTAGGCTTAGGGATCCCCAGGCCTTGGGCACTCGACAATTTAGTTTTAGGTTGCCCCAGGCCTGGGGAGCCCCAGCACTTTTGCTTAGGGAGCCCCTGGCCTGGGCGCCCCCGCCCTTAGGCATAGGGTGCCCCAGCCCTTACGCTTAGGGAGCCAAAGCCTGGGATGACCCAGCCCTAAGGCTTAGGGAGCCCTAGGACTGGAGCGACCCAGCCCTTAGGCTTGGGGCGCCCCAGCCCTTAGGCTTAGGGAGCCCTAGGCCTGTGGGGCCCCAGCCCATAGGTTTAGGGGACCCCAGGCCTGGGGAGCCCGAGCCCTTAGGTTTATGGAGCCCGAGCCTGGGGAGCTCCAAACATTAGGCTTAGGGAGCCCCAGGCCTGGGTAGCCCCAGCACTTAGGCTTAGAGAGCCCCAGACCTGGGGCACCCCAGGCCTTAGGCTTAAGGAGCCCAGGCCTGGGGCTCCCCAGCCCTTATGCTTAAGGAGTGCCAGGCCTAGGTCGCACCAGCCCTGACGCATAGGGAGGCCCAGGCCTGGGGCGCCCCAGCCCTGAGGCTTAGGGAGCTCCAGGCTTGGGGTGCCCGAGCTCTTAGGGTTAGGGAGCCCCAGGCCTGGGGAGGCCCAGCCCTTAGGCTTGGGAGGTCCAGGCCTGGGGCGGCCCTGCCCTTACTCTTAGGGAGGCCCAGGTCTGGGGTGCCCCAGCCCCCAGGCTTAGGGAGGTCAAGGACTGGGGCGCCCCAGCCCTAATGCTTTCGGAGTCCCAAGCCTGGGGCACCCCAGCTTTTTGGCTTTGGGAGCCCCAGGCCGGGGGCGTCCCAGCCCTTAGGTTTAGGGAGCCCCAGGCCTCGGGCGCCCCAGCCCTTATGCTTTGGGAGCCCCAAGCCTGGGTCGCCACAGGCTTTAGGCTTTGGGAGCCCCAGGCCTGGGACGCCCCAGCCCTTAGACTTTGGGAGCCCCAAGCATGGGCGCCCCAGCCCTTAGGCTTAGAATACCCCAGCCCTTAGGCTTAGGCAGCCCAAGCCTGGGGCGCCCCAGCCCTAAGGCTTAGGGAGCCATAGCCTGGGGCGCCCCAGCCCTAAGGCTTAGGGAGCCCCAGGCCTGGGGCGACCCAGCCCTTAGGCTTAGGGCGCCCCTGCCCTTAGGCTTAGGGAGTCCGAGGCCTGGGGCGCTCCAGCCCTTAGGTTAGGGAGCCCCAGACCTGTGGTTTCCCAGCCCTTAGGCGTAGGGAGCCCCAATCCTGGGGCACCTCCGCCCTTATGCTTAGGGAGCCCCAAGCCTGGGGTGCCCCAGCCCTTAGGCTTAGGGAACCCCAGTCCTCCTGGAACCCAGCCCTTAGGATTAGGGAGCCCCAGGCCTGGGTTACCCCAACCCTTAGGCTTATGGAGCCCCAGGCGTGTGGCGCCGCAGCATTTAGGCTTAAGGAGCCCCAAGCCTGGAGCGCCCCAGCCCTTAGGCTTTGGGAGCCCCAGTCCATGGGAGTCCCACCCTTAGGCTTAGGGAGCCCCAGGCCTGGGGGCCCCAGCCCTTAGGCTCAGTGAGCCACAGGCCTCGGCTCCCCAGCACTGAGGCTTAGGGAGCCGCAGGCCAGGGGCGCCCCAGCCCTGTGCTTTCGGAGCCCCAGGCCTGGGGCGCCCCAGCCCTGAGTCTTAGGGAGCCCCAGGCCTGGGGCGCCCAGCCCAGAAGCTTAGGGAGCCCCAGGCTTGGAGAGCCCGAGCCTTTAGGCTTATGGAGTCCCAGCCCTCGGGAGCCCTAGACTTAGGGAGCCCCAGGCCTGGGTATCCCTGGCTTAGGGAGCCCGAGGCCTTGGGAGCCCCAGCCCTCTGGCTTAGGGATCCCCACGCCTGGGGCGCCCCAGCCCTTAAGCTTAGGGAGCCCCAGGCCTGAGGCTTAGGGATCACGAGGCCTTGGGCGCCCAAGCCCTTAGGTATAGGGAGCCCCTGTCCTAGGGCGGCCGAGCCCTGAGGCTTAGGGAGCCCCAAGCCTGAGGCGACCCAGCCCTGATTATTAAGAGCTCCAGGCCTGGGGCGCCCCAGCCCTTAGGCTTAGGGTGCCCCAGTCCTGGGGCTCCCCAGCCCCTAGGCTTAGGTATCGCCAGGACTTTGGCGCCCCAGCCCTTAGGCTTAGGGAGCCCCAGACCTGGGTCGGCCCAGCCCTTAGCCTTAGGGAGCCCCAGGCCTTGGGCGGCCCAGGCCTGATGCTTAGGGAGCCCCAGGCCTGGAGAGCTCCAAACATTAGACTTAGGGAGCCCCAGGCATGGGGAGCCACAGCCCTTAGGCTTAGGGAGCCCCAGGCCTGGGGTACCCCAGCGCTTAGGCTTAGGGAGCCCGAGACCTGTGGAGCCCCAGCCCTTAGGCTTAGGGAGCCCCAGGACTGTGGAGCCCCAGCCCTTAGGCTTAGGGAGCCCCAGACCTGGGGCGCCCGAGTCCTAAGGATTACGGCGCCACTGGCTTTAGGTTTATGGAGCCCCAGGCCTGGGGTGCCCCAGCCCTTAGGCTTAGGGATCCCCAGGCCTTGGGCACTCGACAATTTAGTTTTAGGTTGCCCCAGGCCTGGGGAGCCCCAGCACTTTTGCTTAGGGAGCCCCTGGCCTGGGCGCCCCAGCCCTTAGGCATAGGGTGCCCCAGCCTTTACGCTTAGGGAGCCAAAGCCTGGGACGACCCAGCCCTAAGGCTTAGGGAGCCCTAGGACTGGAGCGACCCAGCCCTTAGGCTTGGGGCGCACCTGCCCTTAGGCTTAGGGAGCCCCAGGCCTGTGGCGCCCCAGCCCTTAGGCTTAGGGAACCCCAGGCCTGGGGAGCCCGAGCCCTTAGGTTTATGGAGCCCGAGCCTGGGGAGCTCCAAACATTAGGCTTAGGGAGCCACAGGCCTGGGTGGCCCCAGCACTTAGGCTTAGAG
Source organism: Tenrec ecaudatus (assembly GCF_050624435.1). Lineage (NCBI taxonomy): Eukaryota > Metazoa > Chordata > Mammalia > Afrosoricida > Tenrecidae > Tenrec > Tenrec ecaudatus. Next base: position 116,476,234 of record NC_134542.1, on the reverse strand, counting down.
AGCCCCAGACCTGGGGCACCCCAGGCCTTAGGCTTAAGGAGCCCAGGCCTGGGGCTCCCCAGCCCTTATGCTTAAGGAGCGCCAGGCCTAGGTCGCACCAGCCCTGACGCATAAGGAGGCCCAGGCCTGGGGCGCCCCAGCCCTGAGGCTTAGGGAGCTCCAGGCTTGGGGTGCCCGAGCTCTTAGGGTTAGGGAGCCCCAGGCCTGGGGAGGCCCAGCCCTTAGGCTTGGGAGGTCCAGGCCTGGGGCGGCCCTGCCCTTACACTTAGGGAGGCGCAGGTCTGGGGCGCCCCAGCCCCCAGGCTTAGGGAGGTCAAGGACTGGGGCGCCCCAGCCCTAATGCTTTCGGAGTCCCAAGCCTGGGGCACCCCAGCTTTTAGGCTTTGGGAGCCCCAGGCCGGGGGCGTCCCAGCCCTTAGGTTTAGGGAGCCCCAGGCCTGGGGCGCCCCAGCCCTTATGCTTTGGGAGCCCCAAGCCTGGGTCGCCACAGGCTTTAGGCTTTGGGAGCCCCAGGCCTGGGACGCCCCAGCCCTTAGACTTTGGGAGCCCCAAGCATGGGCGCCCCAGCCCTTAGGCTTAGAATACCCCAGCCCTTAGGCTTAGGCAGCCCAAGCCTGGGGCGCCCCAGCCCTAAGGCTTAGGGAGCCATAGCCTGGGGCGCCCCAGCCCTAAGGCTTAGGGAGCCCCAGGCCTGGGGCGACCCAGCCCTTAGGCTTAGGGCGCCCCTGCCCTTAGGCTTAGGGAGTCCGAGGCCTGGGGCGCTCCAGCCCTTAGGTTAGGGAGCCCCAGACCTGTGGTTTCCCAGCCCTTAGGCGTAGGGAGCCCCAATCCTGGGGCACCTCCGCCCTTATGCTTAGGGAGCCCCAAGCCTGGGGTGCCCCAGCCCTTAGGCTTCGGGAACCCCAGTCCTCCTGGAACCCAGCCCTTAGGATTAGGGAGCCCCAGGCCTGGGTTGCCCCAACCCTTAGGCTTATGGAGCCCCAGGCGTGTGGCGCCGCAGCATTTAGGCTTAAGGAGCCCCAAGCCTGGAGCGCCCCAGCCCTTAGGCTTTGGGAGCCCCAGTCCATGGGAGTCCCACCCTTAGGCTTAGGGAGCCTCAGGCCTGGGGCGCCCCAGCCCTTAGGCTTAGGGAGCCCCAGGCCTGGGGGCCCCAGCCCTTAGGCTCAGTGAGCCACAGGCCTCGGCTCCCCAGCACTGAGGCTTAGGGAACCGCAGGCCAGGGGCGCCCCAGCCCTGTGCTTTCGGAGCCCCAGGCCTGGGGCGCCCCAGCCCTGAGTCTTAGGGAGCCCCAGGCCTGGGGCGCCCAGCCCAGAAGCTTAGGGAGCCCCAGGCTTGGAGAGCCCGAGCCTTTAGGCTTATGGAGTCCCAGCCCTCGGGAGCCCTAGACTTAGGGAGCCCCAGGCCTGGGTATCCCTGGCTTAGGGAGCCCGAGGCCTTGGGAGCCCCAGCCCTCTGGCTTAGGGATCCCCACGCCTGGGGCGCCCCAGCCCTTAAGCTTAGGGAGCCCCAGGCCTGAGGCTTAGGGATCACGAGGCCTTGGGCGCCCAAGCCCTTAGGCATAGGGAGCCCCTGTCCTAGGGCGACCGAGCCCTGAAGCTTAGGGAGCCCCAAGCCTGAGGCGACCCAGCCCTGATTATTAAGAGCTCCAGGCCTGGGGCGCCCCAGCCCTTAGGCTTAGGGTGCCCCAGTCCTGGGGCTCCCCAGCCCCTAGGCTTAGGTATCGCCAGGACTTTGGCGCCCCAGCCCTTAGGCTTAGGGAGCCCCAGACCTGGGTCGGCCCAGCCCTTAGCCTTAGGGAGCCCCAGGCCTTGGGCGGCCCAGGCCTGATGCTTAGGGAGCCCCAGGCCTGGGGAGCTCCAAACATTAGACTTAGGGAGCCCCAGGCATGGGGAGCCACAGCCCTTAGGCTTAGGGAGCACCAGGCCTGGGGTACCCCAGCGCTTAGGCTTAGGGAGCCCGAGACCTGTGGAGCCCCAGCCCTTAGGCTTAGGGAGCCCCAGGACTGTGGAGCCCCAGCCCTTAGGCTTAGGGAGCCCCAGACCTGGGGCGCCCGAGTCCTAAGGATTAGGGCGCCACTGGCTTTAGGTTTATGGAGCCCCAGGCCTGGGGTGCCCCAGCCCTTAGGCTTAGGGATCCCCAGGCCTTGGGCACTCGACAATTTAGTTTTAGGTTGCCCCAGGCCTGGGGAGCCCCAGCACTTTTGCTTAGGGAGCCCCTGGCCTGGGCGCCCCAGCCCTTAGGCATAGGGTGCCCCAGCCTTTACGCTTAGGGAGCCAAAGCCTGGGACGACCCAGCCCTAAGGCTTAGGGAGCCCTAGGACTGGAGCGACCCAGCCCTTAGGCTTGGGGCGCACCTGCCCTTAGGCTTAGGGAGCCCCAGGCCTGTGGCGCCCCAGCCCTTAGGCTTAGGGAACCCCAGGCCTGGGGAGCCCGAGCCCTTAGGTTTATGGAGCCCGAGCCTGGGGAGCTCCAAACATTAGGCTTAGGGAGCCCCAGGCCTGGGTGGCCCCAGCACTTAGGCTTAGAGAGCCCCAGACCTGGGGCACCCCAGGCCTTAGGCTTAAGGAGCCCAGGCCTGGGGCTCCCCAGCCCTTATGCTTAAGGAGCGCCAGGCCTAGGTCGCACCAGCCCTGACGCATAAGGAGGCCCAGGCCTGGGGCGCCCCAGCCCTGAGGCTTAGGGAGCTCCAGGCTTGGGGTGCCCGAGCTCTTAGGGTTAGGGAGCCCCAGGCCTGGGGAGGCCCAGCCCTTAGGCTTGGGAGGTCCAGGCCTGGGGCGGCCCTGCCCTTACTCTTAGGGAGGCCCAGGTCTGGGGCGCCCCAGCCCCCAGGCATAGGGAGGCCAAGGACTGGGGCGCCCCAGCCCTAATGCTTTCGGAGTCCCAAGCCTGGGGCACCCCAGCTTTTAGGCTTTGGGAGCCCCAGGCCGGGGGCGGCCCAGCCCTTAGACTTTGGGAGCCCCAAGCATGGGCGTCCCAGCCCTTAGGCTTAGAATACCCCAGCCCTTAGGCTTAGGCAGCCCAAGCCTGGGGCGCCCCAGCCCTAAGGCTTAGGGAGCCAGGGCCTGGGGTGCCCCAGCCCTAAGCCTTCGGGAGCCCCAGGCCTGGAGCGACCCAGCCCTTAGGCTTAGGGCGCCCCTGCCCTTAGGCTTAGGGAGTCCGAGGCCTGGGGCGCTCCAGCCCTTAGGTTAGGGAGCCCCAGACCTGTGGTTCCCCAGCCCTTAGGCGTAGGGAGCCCCAATCCTGGGACACCTCCGCCCTTATGCTTAGGGAGCCCCAAGCCTGGGGTGCCCCAGCCCTTAAGCTTAGGGAACCCCAGTCCTGCTGGGCCCCAGCCCTTAGGATTAGGGAGACCCAGGCCTGGGTTGCCCCAACCCTTATGCTTATGGAGCCCCAGGCCTGTGGCGCCCCACCATTTAGGCTTTTGGAGCCCCAAGCCTGGAGCGCCCCAGCCCTTAGGCTTTTGGAGCCCCAGTCCATGGGAGTCCCACCCTTAGGCTTAGGGAGCCTCAGGCCTGGGGCGCCCCAGCCCTTAGGCTTAGGGAGCCCCAGGCCTGGGGGCCCCAGCCCTTAGGCTCAGTGAGCCACAGGCCTCGGCTCCCCAGCACTGAGGCTTAGGGAGCCGCAGGCCAGGGGCGCCCCAGCCCTGGTGCTTTCGGAGCCCCAGGCCTGGGGCGCCCCAGCCCTGAGTCTTAGGGAGCCCCAGGCCTGGGGCGCCCAGCCCAGAAGCTTAGGGAGCCCCAGGCTTGGAGAGCCCGAGCCTTTAGGCTTATGGAGTCCCAGCCCTCGGGAGCCCTAGACTTAGGGAGCCCCAGGCCTGGGTATCCCTAGGTTTAGGGAGCCCTAGGCCTTGGGAGCCCCAGCCCTCTGGCTTAGGGATCCCCACGCCTGGGGCGCCCCAGCCCTTAAGCTTAGGGAGCCCCAGGCCTGAGGCTTAGGGAGCACGAGGCCTTGGGCGCCCAAGCCCTTAGGCATAGGGAGCCCCTGTCCTAGGGCGGCCAAGCCCTGAGGCTTAGGGAGCCCCAAGCCTGAGGCGACCCAGCCCTGATTATTAAGAGGTCCAGGCCTGGGGCGCCCCAGCCCTAAGGCTTACGGTGCCCCAGGCCTGGGGCTCCCCAGCCCCTAGGCTTAGGTATCGCCAGGACTTTGGCGCCCCAGCCCTTAGGCTTAGGGAGCCACAGGCCTGGGGTGCTCCAGCCCTTAAGCTTAGGGAGCCCCAGGCCTGGGGTGCCATAGCCCTTAGGCTTAGGGAGCCCTAGGCCTGGGAAGCCCCAGCCCTTAGGCTTAGGTAGCCCCAGGCCAGAGAACCCGAACACTTAGGCTTAGGGAGCACCAGGCCTGGGGAGCCCCAGTCCTTAGGCTTAGGGAGCCCCAGGCCTGGGGAGCCCTAGTCCTTAGGCTTAGGGAGCCCCAGGCCTCGGGAGCCCTAGAATTAGGGAGCCCCAGGCCTGGGTAGCCCTAGGCTTTGGAGCCCTAGGCCTTGGGAACCCAGCCCTTTTGCTTAGGGATCCCCACGCCTGGGGCTCCCCAGCCCTTAAGCTTAAGGAACCCCAGGCCTGAGGCTTACGGAGCACGAGGCCTGGGGCACCCAAGGCCTTAGGCATTGGGAGCCCCTGGCCTGAAACTGCCTAGCCCTGAGGCTTAGGGAGACCCAAGCCTAGGGCGACCCAGCCCTGATAATTAGGGAGGCCCAGGCTGGGGCGCCCCAGCCCTTAGGCTTAGGGAGCCCCAGGCCTGGGGAGCCCCAGCCCTTAGACTTAGGGTGCCCCAGCCCTTAGACTTAGGGAGCCCCAGGCCTGGGGCTCCTCAGCCCTTAGGCATAGGGAGCCCCTGGCCTGGGTCGGCCTAGCCCTGAGGCTTAGGGAGCCCCAAAGCAGGGGCTACCCAGCCCTGATTATTAGGGAGCTCCAGGCCTGGGGTGCCCCATCCCTAAGGCTTAGGGAGGCCCAGGCCTGGGGAGCCCCAGCCCTTAGGCTTAGAGTGCCCCAGGCCTGGGGAGCTCCAGCCCTTAGACTTAGGGTGCCCCAGCCCTTAGATTTAGGGAGGCCCAGGCCTGGGGCGCCCCAGCCCTTAGGCTTAGGGGGCCACAGGCCTGGGGCGCCCCAGCCCATAGGCTTAGGGTGCCTCCGCCCTTAGGCTTACGGAGCCCCAGGCCTGGGGCACTCCAGGCCTTAGGCTTAGGCAGCCCCAGGCTTTGGGCCGCCCAGCCCTTTTGCTTTGGGAGCGCCAAGCCTGGGTCGCCCCAAACTTTAGGCTTTGGGAGACACAGGCCTGGGAGGCCCCAGCCCTTAGGCTTAGGTATCCCCAGGCCAGAGAACCCCAACCCTTAGGCTTAGGGAGCCCCATGCCTGGGGAGCCCCAGCCCTTAGGCTTAGGGAGCCCCAGGACTGGGGAGCCCTAGTCCTTAGGCTTAGGGAGCCCCAGGCTTCGGGAGCCCTGGACTTTGGGAGCCCCAGGCCTGGGTCGGCCCAGCCCTTAGCCTTAGGGAGGCCCAGGCCTGGGGCACCCAAGGCCTGAGGCTTAGAGAGCCCCAGGCCTGGGGAGCTCCAAACATTAGGCTTAGGGAGCCCCAGGCATGGGGAGCCACAGCCCTTAGGCTTAGGGAGCCCCAAGCCTGGGGTGCCCCAGCGCTTAGGCTTAGGGAGCCCCAGGCCTGTGGAGCCCCAGCCCTTAGGCTTAGTGTGCCCCAGGCCTGGGGATCCCCAGCCCCTAGGCTTAGATCTCCCCAGGACTTTGGCGCCCCAGCCCTTAGGCGTAGGGAGCCACAGGCCTGGGGCGCCCCAAGCCTTGGCTTAGGGAGCCCCATGTCTGGGGTGCCATAGCCCTTAGGCTTAGGGAGCCCTAGGCCTGGGGAGCCCCAGCCCTTAGGCTTAGGTAGCCCCAGGCCAGAGAACCCCAACCCTTAGGCTTAGGGAGCCCCATGCCTGGGGAACCCCAGCCCTTAGGCTTAGGGAGCCCCAGGACTGGGGAGCCCTAGTCCTTAGGCTTAGGGAGCCCCAGGCTTCGGGAGCCCGGGACTTAGGGAGCCCCAGGCCTGGGTAGCCCTAGGCTTAGGGAGCCCTAGGCCTTGGGAGCCCCAGCCCTCTGGCTTAGGGATCCCCACGCCTGGGGCGCCCCAGCCCTTAAGCTTAGGGAGCCCCAGGCCTGAGGCTTAGGGTTGCACGAGGCCTGGGGCGCCCAAGGCCTTAGGCATTGGGAGACCTTGGCCTGGGGCAGCCTAGCCCTGAGGCTTAGGGAGCCCCAAGCCTGGGGCGACCCAGCCCTGATAATTAGGGAGCCCCAGGCCGGGGGCGCCCCAGCCCTTAGGCTTAGGGAGACCTAGGCCTGGGGCGCCCCAGCCCTTAGGCTTAGAGAGGCCCAGGCTTGGGGCGCCCCTGCCCTTTGGCTTAGGGAGCCCCAGGCCTGGGTCGCCCCAGCCCTTAGTCTTAGGGTGCCCCAGCCCTTAGATTTAGGGAGCCCCAGGCCTGGGGCTCCCCAACCCTAAGGCATAGGGAGCCCCTGGCCTGGGTCGGCCTAGCCCTGAGGCTTAGGGAGCCCCAAGCTTGGGGCTACCCAGCCCTGATTATTAGGGAGCTCCAGGCCTGGGGCGCCCCAGCCCTTGGGCTTAGGGAGCCCCAGGACTGGGGCGCCCCAGCCCTTAGATTTAGGGTGCCCCAGCCCTTAGTCTTAGGGAGGCCCAGGCCTGGGGCGCCCCAGCCCATAGACTTAGGGAGCCACAGGCCTGGGGCGCCCCAGCCCATAGGCTTAGGGAGGCCCAGGCCTGGGGAGCCCCAGCCCTTTGGCTTATGGAGCCCCAGGCCTGGGGCTCCCCAGCCCTAGGGCTTAGGGAGTCCTAGGCCTGAGGCGCCCCAGCCCTTAGGCTTAGGGAGGCCCAAGCTTGGGGAGCCCCAGCCCTTAGACTTAGGGAGCCCTAGGCTTGGGGAGCCCCAGCCCTTAGACTTAGGGTGCGCCAGCCCTTGGACTTAGGGAGGCCCAGGCCTGGTGCGCCACAGCCCTTAGACTTAGGGAGCCCCAGGACTGGGGAGCCCCAGCCCTTAGGCTTAGGGTGCCCCAGGCCTTGGGCTCCCCAGTCCCGAGGCTTAGGGATCCCCAGGCATGGGGCGCCCCAGCCCCTAGGCTTAGGGATCCCCAGTCCTGGGGCACCCCAGACCTTAGGATTAGGGAGCCCCAGGCTTGGGGTGCCCCAACCTTTAGGCTTAGGGAGCCCCAAGCCTGGAGCGCCAAAGCCCTTAGGCTTTGGGAGCCCCAGTCAATGGGAGTCCCACCCTTAGGCTTACGGAGCCTCAGGCCTGGGGCGCCCCAGCCCTTAGGCTTAGGGAGCCCCAGGCCTGGGAGCCCCAGTCCTTAGGCTCAGTGAGCCACAGGCCTCGGCGCCCCAGCACTGAGGCTTAGGGAGCCGCAGGCCTGGGGCGCCCCAGCCCTGGTGTTTTGGGAGCCCCAGGCCTGGGGCGCCCCAGCCCTGAGTCTTAGGGAGCCCCAGGCCTGGGGCGCCCAGCACAGAAGCTTAGGGAGCCCCAGGCTTGGAGAGACCGAGCCCTTAGGCTTAGGGAGCCCTAGGCCTGAGGCGCCCCAGCCCTTGGGCCTAGGGAGGCCCAGGCCAGGGGCGCCCCAGCCCTTAGACGTAGGGAGCACCAGGCCATAGATCGCCAACCCTTAGGCTTAGGGAGCCCCAGGCCAGGGGCGCCCCAGCCCTTAGACTTAGGGAGCCCTACGCCTGGGAAGCCCCAGCCCTTAGGCTTAGGTAGCCCCAGGCCATAGAACGACAACCCTTAGGCTTAGGGAGCCCCAGGCCTGGGGAGCCCCAGCCCTTAGGCTTAGGGAGCCCCAGGCCTGGGGAGCCCTAGTCCTTAGGCTTCGGGAGCCCCAGGCCTCGGGAGCCCTGGACTTAGGGAGCCCCAGGCCTGGGTAGCCCTAGGCTTAGGGAGCCCTAGGCCTTGGGAGCCCCAGCCCTCTGGCTTAGGGAACCCCACGCCTGGGGCGCCCAGCCCTTATGCTTAGGGAACCCCAAGCCTGAGGCTTAGGGAGCACGAGGCCTGGGGCGCCCAAGGCCTTAGGCATTGGGAGCGCTGGCCTGGGGCGGCCTAGACCTGAGGCTTAGGGAGCCCAGACCTGGGGCGACCCAGCCCTGATAATTAGGGAGCCCCAGGCCTGGGGCGCCTCAACCCTTAGACTTAGGGAGCCCCAGGCCTGGTGCGCCCCAGCCCTTAGAATTAGGGAGCCCCAGGACTGGGGAGCCCCAGCACTTAGGCTTAGGGTGCCCCAGGCCTGGGGCGCCCCAGCCCCTAGGCTTAGGGATCCCCATGCCTGGGGCGCCCAAGCCCTGAGGCTAAGGGAGCCCCAGCCCTTTGGCTTAGGGAGCCCCAGGTCTGGGGTGCCATAGCCCTTAGGATTAGGGAGCCCCAGGCCTGGGGAGCCCCAGCCCTTAGGCTTATGGAACCCAGACCTGGGGAGCACTAGTCCTTAGGTTTAGGGAGCCCCAGGTCTGTGGCGCCACAGCCCTTAGGCTTAGGGAGCCCCAGGCCTGGGGATCCCCAGACCTTAGGCTTAGGGAGCCCCAAGCCTGAGGCGACCCAGCCCTGATTATTAAGAGCTCCAGGCCTGGGGCGCCTCAGCCCTTAGGCTTAGGGTGCCCCAGGCCTGGGGCTCCCAAGCCCCTAGGCTTAGGTATCGCCAGGACTTTGGCGCCCCAGCCCTTAGGCTTAGGGAGCCCCAGGCCTGGGGTGCCATAGCCCTTAGGCTTAGGGAGCCCTAGGCCTGGGAAGCCACAGCCCTTAGGCTTAGGTAGCCCCAGGCCAGAGAACCCCAACACTTAGGCTTAGGGAGCCCCAGGCCTGGGGAGCCCCAGTCCTTAGGCTTAGGGAGCCCCAGGCCTGGGTAGCCCTAGGCTTTGGAGCCCTAGGCCTTGGGAACCCAGCCCTCTTGCTTAGGGATCCCCACGCCTGGGGCGCCCCAGCCCTTAAGCTTAAGGAACCCCAGGCCTGAGGCTTACGGAGCACGAGGCCTGGGGCCCCCTAGGCCTTAGGCATTGGGAGCCCCTGGCCTGGGGCTGCCTAGCCCTGAGGCTTAGGGAGACCCAAGCCTGGGGCGACCCAGCCCTGATAATTAGGGAGGCCCAGACTGGGGCGCCCCAGCCCTTAGGCTTAGGGAGCCCCAGGCCTGGGGAGCCCCAGCCCTTAGACTTAGGGTGCCCCAGCCCTTAGACTTAGGGAGCCCCAGGCCTGGGGCTCCCCAGCCCTTAGGCATAGGGAGCCCCTGGCCTGGGTCGGCCTAGCCCTGAGGCTTAGGGAGCCCCAAGCCTGGGGCTACCCAGCCCTGATTATTAGGGAGCTCCAGGCCTGGGGCGCCCCAGCCCTACGGCTTAGGAAGGCCCAGGCCTGGGGAGCCCCAGCCCTTAGGCTTAGGGAGCCCCAGGCCTGGGGCGCTCCAGCCCTTAGACTTAGGGTGCCCCAGCCCTTACACTTAGGGAGGCCCAGGCCTGGAGCGCCCCAGCCCCTAGGCTTAGAGAGCCCCAGGCCTGGGGCGCCCCAGCCCTTAGGCTTAGGGGGCCACAGGCCTGGGGCGCCCCAGCCCATAGGCTTAGGGTGCCTCCGCCCTTAGGCTTACGGAGCCCCAGGCCTGGGGCACTCCAGGCCTTAGGCTTAGGCAGCCCCAGGCTTTGGGCCGCCCAGCCCTTTTGCTTTGGGAGCCCCAAGCCTGGGTCGCCCAAAACTTTAGGCTTTGGGAGACACAGGCCTGGGACGCCCTAGCCGTTAGACTTTGGGAGCCCCAGGCCTGGGTCAGCCCAGCCCTTAGCCTTAGGGAGGCCCAGGCCTGGGGCACCCAAGGCCTGAGGCTTAGGGAGCCCCAGGCCTGGGGAGCTCCAAACATTAGGCTTCGGGAGCCCCAGGCATGGGGAGCCACAGCCCTTAGGCTTAGGGAGCCCCAAGCCTGGGGTGCCCCAGCGCTTAGGTTTAGGGAGCCCCAGGCCTGTGGAGCCCCAGCCCTTAGGCTTAGTGTGCCCCAGGCCTGGGGCTCCCCAGCCCCTAGGCTTAGATCTTCCCAGGACTTTGGCGCCCCAGCCCTTAGGTGTAGGGAGCCCTAGGCCTGGGGCGCCCCAGCCCTTAAGCTTAGGGAGCCCCAGGCCTGAGGTTTAGGGAGCACGAGGCCTGGGGCGCCCAAGGCCTTAGGCATTGGGAGCCCCTGGCCTGGGGCGGCCTAGCCCTGAGGCTTAGGGAGCCCCAAGCCTGGGGAGACCCAGCCCTGATAATTAGGGAGCCCCAGGCTGGGGGCGCCCCAGCCCTTAGGCTTAGGGAGCCCTAGGCGTGGGGCGCCCCTGCCCTTAGGCTTAGAGAGGCCCAGGCTTGGGGCGCCCCTGCCCTTTGGCTTAGGGAGCCCGAGGCCTGGGTCGCCCCAGCCCTTAGTCTTAGGGTGCCCCAGCCCTTAGACTTAGGGAGCCCCAGGCCTGGGGCTCCCCAACCGTAAGGCATAGGGAGCCCCTGGCCTGGGTCGGCCTAGCCCTAAGGCTTAGGGAGCCCCAAGCTTGGGGCTACCCAGCCCTGATTATTAGGGAGCTCCAGGCCTGGGGCGCCCCAGCCCTTGGGCTTAGGGAGCCCCAGGACTGGGGCGCCCCAGCCCTTAGACTTAGGGTGCCCCAGCCCTTAGTCTTAGGGAGTCCCAGGCCTGGGGCGCCCCAGCCCTTAGCCTTAGGGAGCCACAGGCCTGGGGCTCCCCAGCCCTAGGGCTTAGGGAATCCTAGGCCTGGGGCGCCCCAGCCCTTAGGCTTAGGGAGGCCCAGGCTTGGGGCGCCCCAGCCCTTAGACTTAGGGAGCCCTAGGCTTGGGGCACCCCAGCCCTTAGACTTAGGGTGCGCCAGCCCTTGGACTTAGGGAGGCCCAGGCCTGGTGCGGCACAGCCCTTAGACTTAGGGAGCCCCAGGACTGGGGAGCCCCAGCCCTTAGGCTTAGGGTGCCCCAGGCCTGGGGCTCCCCAGCCCCTAGGCTTAGGGATCCCCAGTCCTGGGGCACCCCAGTCCTTAGGATTAGGGAGCCCCAGGCCTGGGGTGCCCCAACCTTTAGACTTAGGGAGCCCCAAGCCTGGAGCGCCAAAGCCCTTAGGCTTTGGGAGCCCCAGTCAATGGGAGTCCCACACTCAGGCTTATGGAGCCTCAGGCCTGGGGCGCCCCAGCCCTTAGGCTTAGGGAGCCCCAGGCCTGGGGGCCCCAGCCCTTAGGCTCAGTGAGCCACAGGCCTCGGCGCCCCAGCACTGAGGCTTAGGGAGCCGCAGGCCTGGGGCACCCCAGCCCTGGTGTTTTGGGAGCCCCAGGCCTGGGGCGCCCCAGCCCTGAGTCTTAGGGAGCCCCAGGCCTGAGGCGCCCCAGCACTTGGGCCTAGGGAGGCCCAGGCCAGGGGCGCCCCAGCCCTTAGACTTAGGGAGCCCTAGGCCTGGGAAGCCCCAGCCCTTAGGCTTAGGTAGCCCCAGGCCATAGAACGGCAACCCTTAGGCTTAGGGAGCCCCAGGCCAGGGGTGCCCCAGCCCTTAGACTTAGGGAGCCCTAGGCTTGGGAAGCCCAAGCCCTTAGGCTTAGGTAGCCCGAGGCCATAGAACGCCAACCCTTAGGCTTAGGGAGCCCCAGGCCTGGGGAGCCCCAGCCCTTAGGCTTAGGGAGCCCCAGGCCTGGGGAGCCCTAGTCCTTAGGCTTCGGGAGCCCCAGGCCTCGGGAGCCCTGGATGTAGGGAGCCCCAGGCCTGGGTAGCCCTAGACTTAGGGAGCCCTAGGCCTTGGGAGCCCCAGCCCTCTGGCTTAGGGAACCCCACGCCTGGGGCGCCCCAGCCCTTAAGCTTAGGGAACCCCAGGCCTGAGGCTTAGGGAGCACGAAGCCTGGGGCGCCCAAGGCCTTAGGCATTGGGAGCCCCTGGCCTGGAGCGGCTTAGCCCTGAGGCTTAGGGAGCCCAGACCTGGGGCGACCCAGCCCTGATAATTAGGGGGCCCCAGGCCTGGGGCGCCCCAGCCCTTAGACTTAGGGAGCCCCAGGCTTGGTGCGCCCCAGCACTTAGACTTAGGGAGCCCCAAGACTGGGGAGCCCCAGCACTTAGGCTTAGGGTGCCCCAGGCCTGGGGCTCCCCAGCCCCAAGGCTTAGGGATCCCCAGGCCTGGAGCGCCCCAGCCCCTAGGCTTAGGGATCCCCATGCCTGGGGCACCCCATCCTTGAGGCTAAGGACGCCCCAGCCCTTTGGCTTAGGGAGCCCTAGGCCTGGGGTGCTCCAGCCCTTAGGCTTAGGGAGCCCCAGGCCTGGGGCGCCCCAAGTCTTTGGCTTAGGGAGCCCCAGGTCTGGGGTGCCATAGCCCTTAGGATTAGGGAGCCCCAGGCCTGGGGAGCCCCAGCCCTTAGGCTTATGGAACCCAGACCTGGGGAGCACTAGTCTTTAGGTTTAGGGAGCCCCAGGTCTGTGGCACCACAGCCCTTAGGCTTAGGGAGCCCCAGGCCTGGGGAGCCCCAGCCCTTAGGCTAAGGGAGCCCGAGGCCTGGGTCGCCCCAACCCTGAGGCTTAGGGAGCACGAGGCCTGGGGCGCCCCAGCACTTAGGCTTAGGGATCCTAGGCCTGGTGTGCCCCAGCCCTGAGGCTTTGGGAGTCCCACGCCAGGGGCGCCCCAGCCCTGAGGCTTAGGGAGACCCAGGCCTGGGGTGCCACATCCCTGAGGATTATGGAGCCCCAGGCCTGGGGCGCCAGAGCCCTGAGGCATAGGGCGGCCCAGGCCTGGGGCGGCACAGTCCTTAGGCTTTGAGAGCCCCAGGCCTGGGGCGCCCCAGCCCTGAGGCATAGGGAGGCCCAGGCCTGGGGGGCCCCAACCCTGACGCTTAGGGAGCCCCAGGCTTCGGGAGCCCGAGCGCTTAGGCTTACGGAGCCCCAGGCTTGGGAAGCCCTAGTCTTCGGGAGCCCGAGGCCTAGGTAACCCTCGGCTTAGGGAGCCCGAGGCCTGGGGAGCCCCACCCCTAAGGCTTAGGGCGCCCCAGGCCTGGGGCGTTCCAGCCCTTAGGCTTAGGGATCCCCAGGCCTAGGGCTACCCAGCCCTTAGGCTTAGGGAGCCCCAGGCCTGGGAAGCCCGTGCCCTTAGGCTTATGGAGCTCGAGGCCTGGGGAGCTCCAAACATTAGGCTATGGAGCCGCCGGCCTGGGGCGCCCCAGCACTTAGACATAGAGTGCCCCAGACCTGTGGCACCCAGGGCCTTAGGCTTAATGAGCCCCAGGCCTGGGATTCCCCAGCCCTTATGCTTTGGGAGCCCCAGGACTGGGGCGCCCCAGCCCATATGCTTAGGGAGCCCCAGGCCTGGGGCGCCCCAGCGCTGGTGCTTTGGGATCTCCAGGATTGGGCCGCCCCAGCCCTGACAGTACGGAGGTCCAGGCCTGGGGCGCCCCAGCCCTGAGGCTTAGGGAGCGCCAGGCCTAGGTCGCACCAGCCCTGACGCTACGGAGGCCCAGGCCTGGGGCGCACCAGCCCTGAAGCTTAGGGAGCCCCAGGCTTGGGGTGCTCGAGCTCTTATGCTTAGGGAGCCCCAGGCCTGGTTTGGCCCAGCCCTTAGGCTGGGGAGGCCCAGGCCTTTGGCGCCCTTGCCCTTAGTCTTAGGGAGGCCCAGATCTGGGGCGCCCCAGTCCTTAGGCTTAGGGAGGCCAAGGACTGGGGCGACCCAGCCCTAATGCTTTCGGAGCCCCAAGCCTGGGGCACCCCAGCTTTTAGGCTTTTGGAGCCCCAGGCAGGGGACGCCCCAGCCCTTAGGTTTAGGGAGCACCAGGCCTGGGGCGCCCCAGCCCTTATGCTTTGGGAGCCCCAAGCTTGGGGCGCCCCAGCCTTTGAGCTTTGGGAGCCCCAGGCCTGGGACGGCCCAGCCCTTAGTTTTTGGGAGCCCCAGGCATGGGCACCCCAGCCCTTAGGCTTAGAATACCCCAGCCCTTGGGCTTAGCGAGCCCAAGCTTGGGGCGCCCCAGCCCTAAGGCTTAGGGAGCCCCAGGCCTGGGGCGTCCCTGCCCTGAGGCTTAGGGCACCCCTGCCCTTAGGCTTAGGGAGTCCGAGGCCTGGGGCGCTCCAGCCCTTAGATAAGGGAGCCCCAGACCTGTGGCGCCACAGCCCTTAGGCTTAGGGAGCCCCAGTCCTGGGGCACCTCCGCCCTTATGCTTAGGGAGCCCCAAGCCTGGGGTGCCCCAGCGCTTAGGCTTAGGGAACCCCAGTCCTGGGGCACCCCAACCCTTAGGATAAGGGAGCCCCAGGCCTGGGGCACATCCGCCCTTATGCTTAGGGAGCCCCACGCCTAGGGTGCCCAAGCCCTCTGCTTAGGGAACCCCAGTCCTGGGGCACACCAGCCCTTAGGATTAGGGAGCCCCAGGCCTGGGGCACCTCTGCCCTTATGATTAGGGAGCCCCAAGCCTGGGGTGCCCCAGCCCTCTGCTTAGGGAACCCCAGTCCTGAGGCACCCCAGCCCTTAGGATTACGGAGCCCCAGGCCTGGGGCGCCCCAGCCTTTAGACTTAGGGAGTCCCAGGCCTGTGGGGCCCCAGCATTTAGGCTTAGGGAGCCCCAAGTCTGGGGCGACCCAGCCCTGATTATTAGGGAGCTCCAGGCCTGGGGCGCCCCAGCCCTTAGGCTTAAGGAGCCCTAAGCCTGAGGCGCCCCAGCCCTTAGGCTTAAGGACCCCCAGGCCTGGGGCTCACCAGCCCTTATGCTTAGGGAGCCCCAGGCCTGGGGCGCCCCAGCACTTAGGCTTAAGGAGCCCAAGTCCTGGGGCTCCCCAGCCCTTTGCTTAGGGATCCCCAGGCCTGGGGCGCCCCAGCCCTGGTGCTTTGGGAGCTCCAGGATTGGGCGGACCCAGCCTTATGCTTAGGGAGCTCCAGGCCTGGGGCGCCCCAGCCCTGAGGCTTAGGGAGCGCCAGGCCTAGGTCGCACCAGCCCTGACGCTTAGGGAGGCCCAGGCCTGGGGCGCCCCAGCCCTGAAGCTTAGGGAGCCCCAGGCTTGGGGTGCCCGAGCTCTTAGGCTTAGGGAGCCCCAGGCCTGGGGAGGCCCAGCCCTTAGGCTACGAGGCCCAGGCCTGTGTCGCCCCTGCCCTTAGGCTTAGGGAGCCCCAGTCCTGGGGCACCTCCGCCCTTATGCTTAGGGAGCCCCAAGCCTGGGGTGCCCCAGACCTTAGGCTTAGGGAACCACAGTCCTGGGGCACCCCAGCCCTTAGGATTAGGGTGCCCCAGGCTTGGGGCACCTCCGCCCTTATGCTTAGGGAGCCCCAAGAATGGGGTGCCCCAGCCCGTAGGCTTAGGGAACCCCAGTCCTGGGGCACCTCAGCCCTTAGGATTAGGGAGCCCCAGGCCTGGGGCGCCCCAGCCTTTAGGCTTAGGGAGCCCCTATACTGGGGTGCCCCAACACTTAGGCTGATGGTGCCCCAGGCCTGTGGCGCCCCAGCATTTAGGCTTAGGAAACCCAAAGCCTGGAGCGCCCCAGCCCTTAGTCTTTGGGAGCCCCAGTCCATGGGAGTCCCACCCTTAAGCTTAGGGAGCCTCAGGCCTGGGGAGCCCCAGCCCTTAGGCTTAGGGAGCCCCAGGCCTGGGGGCCCCAGCCCTTAGGCTCAGTGAGCCACAGGCCTCGGCGCCGCAGCACTGAGGCTTAGGGAGCCCTAGGCCTGAGGCGCCCCAGCCCTTAGGCTTAATGAGCCCCAGACCTGGGGCTCCCCAGCCCTTATGCTTAGGGAGCCCCAGGCCTGGGGCGCCTCTGCACTTAGGCTTTAGGAGCCCAAGGCCTGGGGCTTCCCAGCCCTTATGCTTAGTGAGCCCCAGGCCTGGGGCGCCCCAGCCCTGGAGCTTTGGGAGCTCCTGGATTGGGCCGCCCCCGCCCTTATGCTTAGGAAGCTCCAGGCCTGGGGCGCCCCAGCCCTGAGGCTTAGGGAGCGCCAGGCCTAGGTCGCACCAGCCCTGACGCTTAGGGAGGCCCAGGCCTGGGGCGCCCCAGCCCTGAGGCTTAAGGAGCCCTAGGCCTGAGGCGCCCCAGCCCTTAGGCTTAAGGAGCCCAAGGCCTGGGGCACCCCAGCCCTTATGCTTAGGGAGCCCCAGGCCTGGGGCACCTCCGCCCTTATGCTTAGGGAGCCCCAAGCCTGGGGTGCCCCAGCCCTCAGGCTCAGGGAACCCCAGTCCTGGGGCACCCCAGCCCTTAGGATTAGGGAGCCCCAGGCCTGGGGCACCTCTGCTCTTATTCTTAGGGAGCCCCAAGCCTGGGCTGCCCCAACACGTAGGCTTAGGGTACCTCAGTCCTGGGGCACCCCAGCCCTTAGGATTAGGGAGCCCCAGGCCTGTGGCGCCCCAGCATTTTGGCTTAGGGAGCCCCAAGCCTGGAGAGCCCCAGCCCTTAGGCTTTGGGAGCCCCAGTCCATGGGAGTCCCACCCTTAGGCTTAGGGAGCCTCAGGCCTGGGGCGCCCCAGCCCTTAGGCTTAGGAAGCCCCAGGTCTGGGAGCCCCAACCCTTAGGCTCAGTGAGCCACAGGCCTCGGCGCCCCAGCACTGAGGCATAGGGAGCCGCAGGCCTGGGGCGCCCCAGCCCTGGGGCTTTGGGAGCCACAGGCTGGGGCCCCCGAGCCCTGAGTCTTAGGGAGCCTCAGGCCTGGGGCGCCCAGCCCAGAAGCTTAGGGAGCCCCAGGCTTGGAGAGCCCGAACCCTTAGGATTAGGGAGTCCCAGGCCTCAGGAGCCCTGGACTTAGGGAGCCCCCGGCCTGGGTAGCCCTAGGCTGACGGAGCCCTAGGCCTTGGGAGCCCCAGCCCTCTGGCTTAGCGATCCCCACGTCTGGGTCGCCCCAGCACTTAAGCTTAGGTAGCCCCAGGCCTGAGGCTTAGGGAGCACGAGGCCTGGGGCGCCCAAGCCCTTAGGCATAGGGAGCCCCTGTCCTGGGGCGGCCTAGCCCTGAGGCTTAGGGAGCCTCAAGCCTGGGGCGACCCAGCCCTGATTATTAGGGAGCTCCAGGGCAGGGGCGCCCCAGTCCTTAGTCTTAGGGAGCCCTAGGCCTCAGGCGCCCCAGCCCTTAGGCTTAGGGAGGCCCATGCCTGCGGCGCCCCAGCCCTTAGGCTTAGGGAGTCCCAGGCCTGTGGCGCCCCAGCCCTTAGACTTAGGGTGTCCCAGCCCTTAGACTTAGGGAGCCCCAGGCCTGGGGCGCCCCAGCCCTTAGACTTAGGGAGCCCCAGGACTGGGGAGCCCCAGCCCTTAGGCTTAGGGAGCCCCAGGCCAGAGAACCCCAACCCTTAGGCTTAGGAAGCCCCAGGCCTGGGGAGCCCCAGCCCTTAGGCTTAGGGAGCCCCAGTCTTCAGGAGCCCTGGACGTAGGGAGCCCCAGGCCTGAGTAGCCCTAGGCTTAGGGAGCCCTAGCCTTGGGAGCCGCAGCCCTCTGGCTTAGGGATCCCCACGCCTGGGGCGCCCCAGCCCTTAAGCTTAGGGAGCCCCAGGCCTGAGGCGTAGGGAGCACGAGGCCCGGGGCGCCCTAGGCCTTAGGCTTAGGTAGGCCCAGGCTTGGGGTGCCCCAGCCCTTAGACTTAGGGAGCCCCAGGCCTGGGGCGACCCAGCCCTGATAATTAGGGAGCCCCAGGCCTGGGGCGCCCCAGCCCTTAGGCTTAGGGAGCCCTAGGCCTGGGGCGACCCAGCCCTTAGGCTTAGGGAGGGCCAGGCTTGGGGTGCCCCGGCCCTTTGGCTTAGGGAGCCCCAGGCCTGGGTCGCCCCAGCCCTTAGTCTTAGGGTGCCCCAGCCCTTAGACTTAGGGAGCCCCAGTCTTGGGGCTCCCCAGCCCTTAGCCTTAGGGAGCCACAGGCCTGGGGCGCCCCAGCCCATAGGTTTAGGGAGGCCCAGGCCTGGGGAGCACCAGCCCTTTGGCTTATGGAGCGCCAGCCTGGGGCTCCCCAGCCCTAGGGCTTAGGGAGTCCTAGGCCTGCGGCACCCCAGCCCTTAGGCTTAGGGAAGCCCAGGCTAGGGGCGCTCCAGCCCTTAGACTTAGGAAGCCCCAGGCTTGGGGCGCCCCAGCCCTTAGACTTAGGGTGCGCCAGCCCTTGGACTTAGGGAGGCCCAGGCCTGGTGCGCCACAGCCCTTAGGCTTAGGGAGCCCCAGGCCTGGGGGCCCCAGCCCTTAGGCTCAGTGAGCCACAGGCCTCGGCGCCACAACACTGAGCCTTAGGGAGCCGCAGGCCAGGGGCGCCCCAGCTCTGGTGCTTTCGGAGCCCCAGGCTTGGGGCGCCCCAGCCCTGAATCTTAGGGAGCCCCAGGCCTGGGGCGCCCAGCCCAGAAGCTTAGGGAGCCCCAGGCTTGGAGAGCCCGAGCCCATAGGCTTATGGAGTCCCAGCCCTCGGGAGCCCTAGATTTAGGGAGGCCCAGGCTTGGGGTGCCCCGCAACTTTGGCTTAGGGAGACCCAGGCCTGGGTCGCCCCAGCCCTTAGTCTTAGGGTGCCCCAGCCCTTAGGCTTAGGGAGCCCCAGGCCTGGGGCTCCCCAGCCCTTAGCCTTAGGGAGCCACAGGCCTGGGGCGCCCCAGCCCATAGGCTTAGGGAGGCCCAGGCCTGGGGAGCCCCAGCCCTTTGGCTTATGGAGCGCCAGCCTGGGGCTCCCCAGCCCTAGACTTAGGGAGCCCCAGGCCTGAGGCGTAGGGAGCACGAGGCCCGGGGCGCCCAAGGCCTTAGGCTTAGAGATCCCCACTCCTGGGGCGCCCCAGCCCTTAAGCTTAGGGAGCCCCAGGCCTGAGGCTTAGGGAGCACAAGGCCTTGGGCGCCCAAGCCCTTAGGCATAGGGAGCCCCTGTCCTGGGGCGGCCGAGCCCTGAGGCTTAGGGAGCCCCAAGCCTGAGGCGACCCAGCCCTGATTATTAAGAGCTCCAGGCCTGGGGCGCCCCAGCCCTTAGGCTTAGGGTGCCCCAGGCCTGGGGCTCCCCAGCCCCTAGGCTTAGGTATCGCCAGGAATTTGGCGCCCCAGCCCTTACGCTTAGGGAGCCACAGGCTGGGGTGCTCCAGCCCTTAAGCTTAGGGAGCCCCAGGCCTTGGGTGCCATAGCCCTTAAGCTTAGGTAGCCCCAGGCCAGAGAACCCCAACACTTAGGCTTAGGGAGCCCCAGGCCTGGGGAGCCCCAGTCCTTAGGCTTAGGGAGCCCCAGGCCTGGGGAGCACTAGTCCTTAGGCTTAGGGAGCCCCAGGGCTCGGGAGCCCTAGACTTAGGGAGCCCCAGGCCTGGGTAGCCCTAGGCTTTGGAGCCCTAGGCCTTGGGAACCCAGCCCTCTTGCTTAGGGATCCCCACGCCTGGGGCGCCCCAGCCCTTAAGCTTAAGGAACCCCAGGACTGAGGCTTACGGAGCACGAGGCCTTGGGCGCCCAAGGCCTTAGGCATTGGGAGCCCCTGGCCTGGGGCTGCCTAGCCCTGATGCTTAGGGAGACCCAAGCCTGGGGCGACCCAGCCCTGATAATTAGGGAGGCCCAGGCTGGGGCGCCCCAGCCCTTAGGCTTAGGGAGCCCCAGGCCTGGGGAGCCCCAGCCCTTAGACTTAGGGTGCCCCAGCCCTTAGACTTAGGGAGCCCCAGGCCTGGGGCTCCCCAGCCCTTAGGCATAGGGAGCCCCTGGCCTGGGTCGGCCTAGCCCTGAGGCTTAGGGAGCCCCAAGCCTGGGGCTACCCAGCCCTGATTATTCGGGAGCTCCAGGCCTGGGGCGCCCCAGCCCTAAGGCTTAGGGAGGCCCAGGCCTGGGGAGCCCCAGCCCTTAGGCTTAGGGAGCCCCAGGCCTGGGGCGCTCCAGCCCTTAGACTTAGGGTGCCCCAGCCCTTAGGCTTAGGGGGCCACAGGCCTGGGGCGCCCGAGCCCATAGGCTTAGGGTGCCTCCGCCCTTAGGCTTAAGGAGCCCAAGGCCTGGGGCACTCCAGGCCTTAGGGTTATGCAACCCCAGGCTTTGGGCCGCCCAGCCCTTTTGCTTTGGGAGCCCCAAGCCTGGGTCGCCCCAAACTTTAGGCTTTGGGAGACATAGGCCTGGGACGCCCCAGCCCTTAGACTTTGGGAGCCCCAGGCCTGGGTCGGCCCAGCCCTTAGCCTTAGGGAGCCCCAGGCCTGGGGCATCCAAAGCCTGAGGTTTAGGGAGCCCCAGGCCTGGGGAACTCCAAACATTAGGCTTAGGGAGCCCCAGGCATGGGGAGCCACAGCCCTTAGGCTTAGGGAGCCCCAAGCCTGGGGTGCCCCAGCGCTTAGGCTTAGGGAGCCCCAGGCCTGTGGAGCCCCAGCCCTTAGGCTTAGTGTGCCCCAGGCCTGGGGCTCCCCAGCCCCTAGGCTTAGATCTTCCCAGGACTTTGGCGCCCCAGCCCTTAGGCGTAGGGAGCCACAGGCCTGGGGCGCCCCAAGCCTTGGCTTAGGGAGCCCCATGTCTGTGGTGCCATAGGTCTTAGGCTTAGGGAGCCCTAGGCCTGGGGAGCCCCAGCCCTTAGGCTTAGGTAGCCTCAGGCCAGAGAACCGAACCCTTAGGCTTAGGGAGCCCCATGCCTGGGGAGCCCCAGCCCTTAGGCTTAGGGAGCCCCAGGACTGGGGAGCCCTAATCCTTAGGCTTAGGGAGCCCCTGGCTTCGGGAGCCCTGGACTTAGGGAGCCCGAGGCCTGGGTAGCCGTAGGCTTAGGGAGCCCTAGGCCTTGGGAGCCCCAGCCCTCTGGCTTAGGGATCCCCACGCCTGGGGCGCCCCAGCCCTTAAGCTTAGGGAGCCCCAGGCCTGAGGCTTAGGGAGCACGAGGCCTGGGGCGCCCAAGGCCTTAGGCATTGGGAGCCCCTGGCCTGGGGCGGCCTAGCCCTGAGGCTTAGGGAGCCCCAAGCCTGGGACGACCCAGCCCTGACAATTAGGGAGGCCCAGGCCTGGGGCGCCCCAGCCCCTAGGCTTAGGGAGCCCTAGGCCTGGGGCGCCCCAGCCCTTAGGCTTAGGGAGGCCCAGGCTTGGCGCGCCCCTGCCCTTTGGCTTAGGGAGCCCAGGCCTGGGTCGCCCCAGCCCTTAGTCTTAGGGTGCCCCAGCCCTTAGACTTAGGGAGCCCCAGGCCTGGGGCTCCCCAACCCTAAGGCATAGGAAGCCCCTGGCCTGGGTCGGCCTAGCCCTGAGGCTTAGGGAGCCCCAAGCTTGGGGCTACCCAGCCCTGATTATTAGGGAGCTCCAGGCCTGGGGCGCCCCAGCCCTTGGGCTTAGGGAGCCCCAGGACTGGGGCGCCCCAGCCCTTAGACTTAGGGTGCCCCACCCCATAGTCTTAGGGAGGCCCAGGCCTGGGGCGCCCCAGCCCTTAGGCTTAGGGAGCCACAGGCCTGGGGCGCCCCAGCCCATAGGCTTAGGGAGGCCCAGGCCTGGGGAGCCCCAGCCCTTTGGCTTATGGAGCCCCAGGCCTGGGGCTCACCAGCCCTAGGGCTTAGGGATTCCTAGGCTTGGGGCGCCCCAGCCCTAAGGCTTAGGGAGGCCCAGGCTTGGGGCGCCCCAGCCCTTAGACGTAGGGAGCCCTAGGCTTGGGGCGCCCCAGCCCTTAGACTTAGGGTGCGCCAGCCCTTGGACTTAGGGAGGCCCAGGCCTGGTGCGCCACAGCCCTTAGACTTAGGGAGCCCCAGGACTGGGGAACCCCAGCCCTTAGGCTTAGGGTGCCCCAGGCCTGGGGCTCCCCAGCCCCTAGGCTTAGGGATCCCCAGTCCTGGGGCACCCCAGTCCTTAGGATTAGGGAGCCCCAGGCCTGGGGTGCCCCAACCTTTAGGCTTAAGGAGCCCCAAGCCTGGAGCGCCAAAGCCCTTAGGCTTTGGGAGCCCCAGTCAATGGGAGTCCCACCCTTAGGCTTAGGGAGCCTCAGGACTGGGGCGCGCCAGCCCTTAGGCTTAGGGAGCCCCAGGCCTGGGGGCCCCAGCCCTTAGGCTCAGTGAGCCACAGGCCTCGGCGCCCCATCACTGAGGCTTAGGGAGCCACAGGCCTGGGGCGCCCCAGCCCTGGTGTTTTGGGAGCCCCAGGCCTGGGGCGCCCCAGCCCTGAGTCTTAGGGAGCCCCAGGCCTGGGGCGCCCAGCCGAGAAGCTTAGGGAGCCCCAGGCTTGTAGAGCCCGAGCCCTTAGACTTAAGGAGCCCTAGGCCTGAGGCGCCCCAGCCCTTCGGCCTAGGGAGGCCCAGGACAGGGGCGCCCCAACCCTTAGACTTAGGGAGCCCTAGGCCTGGGAAGCCCCAGCCCTTAGGCTTAGGTAGCCCCAGGCCATAGAACGACAACCCTTAGGCTTAGGGAGCCCCAGGCCTAGGGAGCCCCAGCCCTTAGGCTTAGGGAGCCCCAGGCCTGGGGAGCCCTAGTCCTTAGGCTTCGGGAGCCCCAGGCCTCGGGAGCCACGGACTTAGGGAGCCACAGGCTTGGGTAGCCCTAGGCTTAGGGAGCCCTAGGCCTAGGGAGCCCCAGCCCTCTGGCTTAGGGAACCCCACGCCTGGGGCGCCCCAGCCCTTAAGCTTAGGGAACCCCAGGCCTGAGGTTAAGGGAGCACGAGGCCTGGGGCGCCCAAGGCCTTAGGCATTGGGAGCCCCTGGCCTGGGGCGGCCTAGCCCTGAGGCTTAGGGAGCCCAGACCTGGGGCGACCCAGCCCTGATAATTAGGGAGCCCCACGCCTGGGGCGCCCCAGCCCTTAGACTTAGGGAGCCTCAGGCCTGGTGCGCCCCAGCCCTTAGACTTGCGGAGCCCCAGCACTTAGGCTTAGGGTGCCCCAGGCCTGGAGCTCCCCAGCCCCTAGGCTTAGGGATCCCCAGGTCTGGGGCGCCCCAGCCCCTAGGCCTAGGGATCCCCATGCCTGGGGCGCACCAGCCCTGAGGCTAAGGGCGCCCCAGCCCTTTGGCTTAGGGAGCCCCAGGCCTGGGGTGCTCCAGCCCTTAGGCTTAGGGAGCCCCAGGCCTGGGGCGCCCCAAGTCTTTGGCTTAGGGAGCCCCGGTCTGGGGTGCCATAGCCCTTAGGATTAGGGAGCCCCAGGCCTGGGGAGCCCCAGCCCTTAGGCTTATGGAACCCAGACCTGGGGAGCACTACTCCGTAGGTTTAGGGAGCCCCAGGTCTGTGGCGCCACAGCCCTTAGGCTTAGGGAGCCCCAGGCCTGGGGAGCCCCAGCCCTTAGGCTAAGGAAGCCCGAGGCCTGGGTCGCCCCAACCTTGAGACTTAGGGAGCACGAGGCCTGGGGCGCCCCAACACTTAGGCTTAGGGATCCTAGGCCTGGTGCGCCCCAGCCCTGAGGCTTTGGGAGTCCCAGGCCAGGGGCGCCCCAGCCCTGAGGCTTAGGGAGACCCAGGCCTGGGGTGCCCCATCCCTGAGGATTATGGAGCCCCAGGCCTGGGGCGCCAGAGCCCTGAGGCATAGGGCGGCCCAGGCCTTGGGCGGCACAGCCCTTAGGCTTTGAGAGCCACAGGCCTGGGGCGCCCCAGCCCTGAGGCATAGGGAAGTCCAGGCCTGGGGGGCCCCATCCCTGACGCTTAGGGAGCCCCAGTCTTCGGGAGCCTGAGCGCGTAGGCTTACGGAGCCCCAGGCTTGGGGAGCCCTAGGCTTCGGGAGCCCTAGGCCTAGGTAACCCTAGGCTTAGGGAGCCCGAGGCCTGGGGAGCCCCAGCCCTAAGGCTTAGGGAGCCCCAGGGCTGGGGCGCTCCAGCCCTTAAGCTTAGGGATCCCCAGGCCTAGGGCTACCCAGCCCTTAGGCTTAGGGAGCCCCAGGCCTGGGGAGCCCGAGCCCTTAGGCTTATGGAGCCCGAGGCCTGGGGAGTTCCAAACATTAGGCTTAGGGAGCGCCCGGCCTGGGGCGCCCCAGCACTTAGACATAGAGTGCCCCAGACCTGTGGCACCCCGGGCCTTAGGCTTAATGAGCCCCAGGCCTGGGACTCCCCAGCCCTTATGCTTTGGGAGCCCCAGGCCTGTGGCGCCCCAGCCCTGAGGGTTAGGGAGCCACAGGCCTGGGGCGCCCCCACCCTGAGGCCAAGGACGCCCCAGCCCTTAGGGTTAGGGAGCCCCAGGCCTGGGGAGCCCAAGCCCTTAGGCTTATGGAGCCCCAGGCCGGGGGAGCTCCAAACATTAGGCTTAGGGAGCCCCAGACATGGGGCGCCCCAGCACTTAGGCTTAAGGAGCCCCAGGCCTGGGGCTCCCCAGCCCTTATGCTTAGGGAGCACCAGGACTGGGGCACCCCAGCCCTGGTGCTTTGGGAGCTCCAGGATTGGGCCGCCCCAGCCCTGAGTCTCAGGGAGCTCCAGGCCTGGGGCGCCCCAGCCCTGACCCTTCGGAGGCCCAGGCCTGGGGCGCCCCAGCCCTGAAGCTTAGGGAGCCCCAGGCTTGGGGTGCTCGAGCTCTTAGGCTTAGGGAGCCCCAGGCCTGGGGTGGCCCAGCCCTTAGGCTAGGGAGGCCCAGGCCTTTGGCGCCCCTGCCCTTAGTCTTAGGGAGGCCCAGATCTGGGGCGCCCCAGCCCTTAGGCTTAGGGAGGCCAAGGACTGGGGCGACACAGCCCTAATGCTTTCGGAGCCCCAAGCCTGGGGCACCCCAGCTTTTAGGCTTTTGGAGCCCCAGGCAGGGGACGCCCCAGCCCTTAGGTTTAGGGAGCACCAGGCCTGGGGCGCCCCAGCCCTTATGCTTTGGGAGCCCCAAGCTTGGGGCGCCCCAGCCTTTAAGCTTTGGGAGCCCCAAGCCTGGGACGCCCCAGCACTTAGTCTTTGGGAGCCCCAGGCATGGGCAACCCAGCCCTTAGGCTTAGAATACCCCAGCCCTTGGGCTTAGCGAGCCCAAGCTTGGGGCACCCCAGCCCTAAGGCTTAGGGAGCCCCAGGCCTGGGGCGACCCAGCCCTGAGGCTTAGGGCACCCCTGCCCTTAGGCTTAGGGAGTCCGAGGCCTGGGGCGCTCCAGCCCTTAGGTTAGGAAGCCCCAGACCTGTGGCGCCACAGCCCTTAGGCTTAGGGAGCCCCAGTCCTGGGGCACCTCCGCCCTTATGCTTATGGAGCCCCAAGCCTGGGGTGCCCCAGCCCTTAGGCTTAGGGAACCCCAGTCCTGGGGCACCCCAACCCTTAGGATTAGGGAGCCCCAGGCCTGGGGCACCTCCGCCCTTATGCTTAGGGAGCCCCAAGCCTAGGGTGCCCAAGCCCTCTGCTTAGGGAACCCCAGTCCTGGGGCACCCCAGCCCTTAGGATTAGGGAGCCCCAGGCCTGGGGCACCTCCACCCTTATGATTAGGGAGCCCAAAGCCTGGGGTGCCCCAGCCCTCTGCTTAGGGAACCCCAGTCCTGGGGCACCCCAGCCCTTAGGATTAGGGAGCCCCAGGCCTGAGGCGCCCCAGCCTTTAGACTTAGGGAGCCCCAAGCCTGGAGCGCCCCAGCCCTTAGGCTTTGGGAGCCCCAGTCCATGGGAGTCCCACCCTTAGGCTTAGGGAGCCCCAGGCCTGGGGCGCCCAGCCCAGAAGCTTAGGGAGCCCCAGGCTTGGAGAGCCCGAGCCCTTAGGATTAGGGAGTCCCAGGCCTCAGGAGCCCTAGACATAGGGAGCCCCAGGCCTGAGTAGCCCTAGGCTTAGTGAGCCATAGGCCTTGGGAGCCCCAGCCCTCTGGCTTAGGGATCCCCACATCTGGGGCACCCCAGCCCTTAATCTTAGGTAGCCCCAGGCCTCAGGTTTAGGGAGCACTAGGCCTGGGGCGCCCAAGCCCTTTGGCATAGGGAGCCCCTGTCCTGGGGAGGCCTAGCCCTGAGGCTTAGGGAGCCCCAAGCCTGGGGCGACCCCGCCCTGATTATTAGGGAGCTCCAGGCCTGGGGCGCCCAAGCCCTTAGGCTTAGGGAGCCCTAGGCCTGAGGCGCCCCAGCCCTTAGGCTTAAGGAGCCCCAGGCCTGGTACAACCCAGCCCTTATGCTTAGGGAGCCCCAGGCCTGGGGCGCCCCAGCACTTAGGCTTAAGGAGCCCAAGGCCTGGGGCTCCCCAGCCCTTATGCTTAGGGATCCCCAGGCCTGGGGCGCCCCAGCCATGATGCTCTGGGAGCTCCAGGATTGGGCGGCCCCAGCCTTATGCTTAGGGAGCTCCAGGCCTGGGGCGCCCTAGCCCTGAGGCTTAGGGAGCGCCAGGCCTAGGTCGCACCAGCCCTGACGCTTAGGGAGGCCCAGGCCTGGGGCTCCCCAGCCCTTATGCTTAGGGAGCCCCAGGCCTGGGGCGCCCCAGCTCTTAGGCTTAAGGAGCCCAAGGCCTGGGGCACCCCAGCCCTTATGCTTAGGGAGCCCCAGGCCTGGGGAGCCCCAGCCAGGGTGCTTTGGGAGCTCCAGGATTAGCCCGCCCCAGCCCTTATGCTTAGGGAGCTCCAGGCCTGGGGCGCCCCAGCCCTGAGGCTTAGGAAGCGCCAGACCTAGGTCGCACCAGCCCTGACGATTAGGGAGGCCCAGGCCTGGGGCGCCCCAGCCCTGAGGCTTAGGGAGCCCCAGGCTTGAGGTGCCCGAGCTCTTAGGCTTAGGGAGCCCCAGGCCTGGGGAGGCCCAGCCCTTAGGCTACGAGGCCCAGGCCTGGTTCGCCCCTGCACTTAGGCTTAGGGAGCCCCAGTCCTGGGGCACCTCCGCCCTTATGCTTAGGGAGCCCCAAGCCTGGGGTGCCCCAGACCTTAGGCTTAGGGAACCCCAGTCCTGGGGCACCCCAGCCCTTAGGATTAGGGAGCCCCATTCCTGGGGCACCCCAGCCCTTAGGATTAGGGAGCCCCAGGCCTGGGGCGCCCCAGCCTTTAGGCTTAGGGAGCCCCAATACTGGGGTGCCCCAACCCTTAGGCTGATGGAGCCCCAGGCCTGTGGCGCCCCAGCATTTAGGCTTAGGGAACCCAAAGCCTGGAGCGCCCCAGCCCTTAGTCTTTGGGAGCCCCAGTCCATGGGAGTCCCACCCTTAGGCTTAGGGAGCCTCAGGCCTGGGGAGCCCCAGCCCTTAGGCTTAGGGAGCCCCAGGCCTGGGGGCCCCAGCCCTTAGGCTCAGTGAGCCACAGGCCTCGGCGCCCCAGCACTGAGGCTTAGGGAGCCCTAGGCCTGAGGCGCCCCAGCCCTTAGGCTTAAGGAGCCCCAGGCCTGGGACTCCCCAGCCCTTATGCTTAGGGAGCCCCAGGCCTGGGGCGCCCCAGCACTTAGGCTTAAGGAGCCCAAGGCCTGGGACTCCCCAGCCCTTATGATTAGGGAGCCCCAGGCCTGGGGCGCCCCAGCCCTGGTGCTTTGGGAGCTCCAGGATTGGGCCGCCCCGGCCCTTATGCTTAGGGAGCTCCAGGCCTGGGGCGCCCCAGCCCTGAGGCTTAGGGAGCGCCAGGCCTAGGTCGCACCAGCCCTGACGCTTAGGGAGGCCCAGGCCTGGGGCGCCCCAGCCCTGAGGCTTAGGGAGCCCTAGGCCTGAGGCGCCCCAGCCCTTAGGCTTAAGGAGCCCAAGCCCTGGGGCTCCCCAGCCCTTATGCTTAGGGAGCCCCAGGCCTGGGGCGCACCAGCCCTGGTGCTTTGGGAGCTCCAGGTTTGGGCCGCCCCAGCCCTTATCCTTAGGGAGCTCCAGGCCTGGGCCGCCCCAGCCCTGAGGCTTAGGGAGCGCCAGGCCTAGGTCGCACCAGCCCTGAAGCTTAGGGAGCCCCAGGCCTGGTGCGCCCCAGCCCTTAGACTTAGGGAGCCCCAGGACTGGGGAGCCCCAGCACTTAGGTTTCGGGTGCCCCAGGCCTGGGGCTCCACAGCCCCTAGGCTTAGGGATCCCCAGGCCTGGGGCGCCCCAGCCCCTAGGCCTAGGGATCCCCATGCCTGGGGCGCCCCAGCCCTGAGGCTAAGGGCGCCACAGCCCTTTGGCTTAGGGAGCCCCAGGCCTGGGGTGCTCCAGCCCTTAGGCTTAGGGAGCCCCAGGCCTGGGGCGCCCCAAGTCTTTGGCTTAGGGAGCCCCAGGTCTGGGGTGCCATAGCCCTTAGGATTAGGGAGCCCCAGGCCTGGGGAGCCCCAGCCCTTAGGCTTATGGAACCCAGACCTGGGGAGCACTACTCCGTAGGTTTAGGGAGCCCCAGGTCTGTGGCGCCACAGCCCTTAGGCTTAGGGAGCCCCAGGCCTGGTGAGCCCCAGCCCTTAGGCTAAGGAAGCCCGAGGCCTGGGTCGCCCCAACCCTGAGGCTTAGGGAGCACGAGGCCTGGGGCGCCCCAACACTTAGGCTTAGGGATCCTAGGCCTGGTGCGCCCCAGCCCTGAGGCTTTGGGAGTCCCAGGCCAGGGGCGCCCCAGCCCTGAGGCTTAGGGAGACCCAGGCCTGGGGTGCCCCATCCCTGAGGATTATGGAGCCCCATGCCTGGGGCGCCAGAACCCTGAGGCATAGGGCGGCCCAGGCCTTGGGCGGCACAGCCCTTAGGCTTTGAGAGCCCCAGTCCTGGGGCGCCCCAGCCCTGAGGCATAGGGAGGCCCAGGCCTGGGGGGCCCCATCCCTGACGCTTAGGGAGCCACAGGCTTCGGGAGCCCGAGCGCGTAGGCTTACGGAGCCCCAGGCTTGGGGAGCCCTAGGTTTCGGGAGCCCTAGGCCTAGGTAACCCTAGGCTTAGGGAGCCCGAAGCCTGGGGAGCCCCAGCCCTAAGGCTTAGGGAGCCCCAGGGCTGGGGCGCTCCAGCCCTTAAGCTTAGGGATCCCCAGGCCTAGGGCTACCCAGCCCTTAGGCTTATGGAGCCCGAGGCCTGGGGAGCTCCAAACATTAGGCTTAGGGAGCGCCCGGCCTGGGGCGCCCCAGCACTTAGACATAGAGTGCCCCAGACCTGTGGCACCCCGGGCCATAGGCTTAATGAGCCCCAGGCCTGGGACTCCCCATCGCTTATGCTTTGGGAGCCCCAGGCCTGGGGCGCCCCAGCCCTGAGGGTTAGGGAGCCACAGGCCTGGGGCGCCCCCACCCTGAGGCCAAGGACGCCCCAGCCCTTAGGGTTAGGGAGCCCCAGGCCTGGGGAGCCCGAGCCCTTAGGCTTATGGAGCCCCAGGCCGGGGGAGCTCCAAACATTAGGCTTAGGGAGCCCCAGACATGGGGCGCCCCAGCACTTAGGCTTAAGGAGCCCCAGGCCTGGGGCTCCCCAGCCCTTATGCTTAGGGAGCACCAGGACTGGGGCACCCCAGCCCTGGTGCTTTGGGAGCTCCAGGATTGGGCCGCCCCAGCCCTGAGTCTCAGGGAGCTCCAGGCCTGCGGCGCCCCAGCCCTGACCCTTCGGAGGCCCAGGCCTGGGGCGCCCCAGCCCTGAAGCTTAGGGAGCCCCAGGCTTGGGGTGCTCGAGCTCTTAGGCTTAGGGAGCCCCAGGCCTGGGGTGGCCCAGCCCTTAGGCTAGGGAGGCCCAGGCCTTTGGCGCCCCTGCCCTTAGTCTTAGGGAGGCCCAGATCTGGGGCGCCCCAGCCCTTAGGCTTAGGGAGGCCAAGGACTGGGGCGACACAGCCCTAATGCTTTCGGAGCCCCAAGCCTGGGGCACCCCAGCTTTTAGGCTTTTGGAGCCCCAGGCAGGGGACGCCCCAGCCCTTAGGTTTAGGGAGCACCAGGCCTGGGGCGCCCCAGCCCTTATGCTTTGGGAGCCCCAAGCTTGGGGCGCCCCAGCCTTTAAGCTTTGGGAGCCCCAAGCCTGGGACGCCCCAGCACTTAGTCTTTGGGAGCCCCAGGCATGGGCAACCCAGCCCTTAGGCTTAGAATACCCCAGCCCTTGGGCTTAGCGAGCCCAAGCTTGGGGCACCCCAGCCCTAAGGCTTAGGGAGCCCCAGGCCTGGGGCGACCCAGCCCTGAGGCTTAGGGCACCCCTGCCCTTAGGCTTAGGGAGTCCGAGGCCTGGGGCGCTCCAGCCCTTAGGTTAGGAAGCCCCAGACCTGTGGCGCCACAGCCCTTAGGGTTAGGGAGCCCGAGTCCTGGGGCACTTCCGCCCTTATGCTTATGGAGCCCCAAGCCTGGGGTGCCCCAGCCCTTAGGCTTAGGGAACCCCAGTCCTGGGGCACCCCAACCCTTAGGATTAGGGAGCCCCAGGCCTGGGGCACCTCCGCCCTTATGCTTAGGGAGCCCCAAGCCTAGGGTGCCCAAGCCCTCTGCTTAGGGAACCCCAGTCCTGGGGCACCCCAGCCCTTAGGATTAGGGAGCCCCAGGCCTGGGGCACCTCCGCCCTTATGATTAGGGAGCCCAAAGCCTGGGGTGCCCCAGCCCTCTGCTTAGGGAACCCCAGTCCTGGGGCACCCCAGCCCTTAGGATTAGGGAGCCCCAGGCCTGGGGCGCCACAGCTTTTAGACTTAGGGAGCCCCAAGCCTGGAGCGCCCCAGCCCTTAGGCTTTGGGAGCCCCAGTCCATGGGAGTCCCACCCTTAGGCTTAGGGAGCCCCAGGCCTGGGGCGCCCAGCCCAGAAGCTTAGGGAGCCCCAGGCTTGGAGAGCCCGAGCCCTTAGGATTAGGGAGTCCCAGGCCTCAGGAGCCCTAGACATAGGGAGCCCCAGGCCTGAGTAGCCCTAGGCTTAGTGAGCCATAGGCCTTGGGAGCCCCAGCCCTCTGGCTTAGGGATCCCCACATCTGGGGCGCCCCAGCCCTTAATCTTAGGTAGCCCCAGGCCTCAGGCTTAGGGAGCACTAGGCCTGGGGCACCCAAGCCCTTTGGCATAGGGAGCCCCTGTCCTGGGGAGGCCTAGCCCTGAGGCTTAGGGAGCCCCAAGCCTGGGGCGACCCCGCCCTGATTATTAGGGAGCTCCAGGCCTGGGGCGCCCAAGCCCTTGGGCTTAGGGAGCCCTAGGCCTGAGGCGCCCCAGCCCTTAGGCTTAAGGAGCCCCAGGCCTGGGGCACCACAGCCCTTATGCTTAGGGAGCCCCAGGCCTGGGGCGCCCCAGCACTTAGGCTTAAGGAGCCCAAGGCCTGGGGCTCCCCAGCCCTTATGCTTAGGGATCCCCAGGCCTGGGGCGCCCCAGCCATGGTGCTCTGGGAGCTCCAGGATTGGGCGGCCCCAGCCTTATGCTTAGGGAGCTCCAGGCCTGGGGCGCCCTAGCCCTGAGGCTTAGGGAGCGCCAGGCCTAGGTCGCACCAGCCCTGACGCTTAGGGAGGCCCAGGCCTGGGGCTCCCCAGCCCTTATGCTTAGGGAGCCCCAGGCCTGGGGCGCCCCAGCACTTAGGCTTAAGGAGCCCAAGGCCTGGGGCACCCCAGCCCTTATGCTTAGGGAGCCCCAGGCCTGGGGAGCCCCAGCCAGGGTGCTTTGAGAGCTCCAGGATTAGTCCACCCCAGCCCTTATGCTTAGGGAGCTCCAGGCCTGGGGCGCCCCAGCCCTGAGGCTTAGGGAGCGCCAGGCCTAGGTCGCACCAGTCCTGACGATTAGGGAGGCCCAGGCCTGGGGCGCCCCAGCCCTGAGGCTTAGGGAGCCCCAGGCTTGAGGTGCCCGAGCTCTTAGGCTTAGGGAGCCCCAGGCCTGGGGAGGCCCAGCCCTTAGGCTATGAGGCCCAGGCCTGGTTCGCCCCTGCACTTAGGCTTAGGGAGCCCCAGTCCTGGGGCACCTCCGCCCTTATGCTTAGGGAGCCCCAAGCCTGGGGTGCCCCAGACCTTAGGCTTAGGGAACCCCAGTCCTGGGGCACCCCAGCCCTTAGGATTAGGGAGCCCCATTCATGGGGCACCCCAGCCCTTAGGATTAGGGAGCCCCAGGCCTGGGGCGCCCCAGCCTTTAGGCTTAGGGAGCCCCAATACTGGGGTGCCCCAACCCTTAGGCTGATGGAGCCCCAGGCCTGTGGCGCCCCAGCATTTAGGCTTAGGGAACCCAAAGCCTGGAGCGCCCCAGCCCTTAGTCTTTGGGAGCCCCAGTCCATGGGAGTCCCACCCTTAGGCTTAGGGAGCCTCAGGCCTGGGGAGCCCCAGCCCTTAGGCTTAGGGAGCCCCAGGCCTGGGGGCCCCAGCCCTTAGGCTCAGTGAGCCACAGGCCTCGGCGCCCCAGCACTGAGGCTTAGGGAGCCCTAGGCCTGAGGCGCCCCAGCCCTTAGGCTTAAGGAGCCCCAGGCCTGGGGCTCCCCAGCCCTTATGCTTAGGGAGCCCCAGGCCTGGGGCGCCCCAGCACTTAGGCTTGAGGAGCCCAAGGCCTGGGACTCCCCAGCCCTTATGTTTAGGGAGCCCCAGGCCTGGGGCGCCCCAGCCCTGGTGCTTTGGGAGCTCCAGGATTGGGCCGCCCCGGCCCTTATGCTTAGGGAGCTCCAGGCCTGGGGCGCACCAGCCCTGAGGCTTAGGGAGCGCCAGGCCTAGGTCGCACCAGCCCTGACGCTTAGGGAGGCCCAGGCCTGGGGCGCCGCAGCCCTGAGGCTTAGGGAGCCCTAGGCCTGAAGCGCCCCAGCCCTTAGGCTTAAGGAGCCCAAGCCCAGGGGCTCCCCAGCCCTTATGCTTAGGGAGCCCCAGGCCTGCGGCGCCCCAGCCCTGGTGCTTTGGGAGCTCCAGGATTGGGCCGCCCCAGCCCTTATCCTTAGGGAGCTCCAGGCCTGGGCCGCCCCAGCCCTGAGGCTTAGGGAGCGCCAGGCCTAGGTCGCACCAGCCCTGAAGCTTAGGGAGGCCCAGGCTTGGGGTGCCCGAGCTTTTAGGCTTAGGGAGGCCCAGGCCTGGGGAGGCCCAGCCCTTATACTAGGAGGCCCAGGCCTGGGTCGCCCCTGCCCTTAGTCTTAGGGAGGCCCAGGACAGGGGCGCCCCAGCCCTTAGACTTAGGGAGCCCTAGGCCTGGGAAGCCCCAGCCCTTAGGCTTAGGTAGCCCCAGGCCATAGAACGCCAACCCTTAGGCTTAGGGAGCCCCAGGCCAGGGGCGCCCCAGCCCTTAGACTTAGGGAGCCCTAGGCCTGGGAAGCCCCAGCCCTTAGGCTTAGGTAGCCCCAGGCCATAGAACGCCAACCCTTAGGCTTAGGGAGCCCCAGGCCTAGGGAGCCCCAGCCCTTAGGCTTAGGGAGCCCCAGGCCTGGGGAGCCCTAGTCCTTAGGCTTCGGGAGCCCCAGGCCTCGGGAGCCCTGGACTTAGGGAGCCACAGGCCTGGGTAGCCCTAGGCTTAGGGAGCCCTAGGCCTTTGGAGCCCCAGCCCTCTGGCTTAGGGAACCCCACGCCTGGGGCGCCCCAGCCCTTAAGCTTAGGGAACCCCAGGCCTGAGGCTGAGGGAGCACGAGGCCTGGGGCGCCCAAGGCCTTAGGCATTGGGAGCCCCTGGCCTGGGGCGGCCTAGCCCTGAGGCTTAGGGAGCCCAGACCTGGGTCGACCCAGCCCTGATAATTAGGGAGCCCCAGGCCTGGGGCGCCCCCGCCCTTAGACTTAGGGAGCCCCAGGCCTGGTGCGCCCCAGCCCTTAGACTTAGGGAGCCCCAGGACTGGGGAGCCCCAGCACTTAGGCTTCGGGTGCCCCAGGCCTGGGGCTCCCCAGCCCCTAGGCTTAGGGATCCCCAGGCCTGGGGCGCCCCAGCCCCTAGGCCTAGGGATCCCCATGCCTGGGGCGCCCCAGCCCTGAGGCTAAGGGCGCCCCAGCCCTTTGGCTTAGGGAGCCCCAGGCCTGGGGTGCTCCAGCCCTTAGGCTTAGGGAGCCCCAGGCCTGGGGCGCCCCAAGTCTTTGGCTTAGGGAGCCCCAGGTCTGGGGTGCCATAACCCTTAGGATTAGGGAGCCCCAGGCCTGGGGAGCCCCAGCCCTTAGGCTTATGGAACCCAGACCTGGGGAGCACAAGTCCTTAGGTTTAGGGAGCCCCAGGTCTGTGGCGCCACAGCCCTTAGGCTTAGGGAGCCCCAGGCCTGGGGAGCCCCAGCCCTTAGGCTTAGGGAGCACGAGGCCTGGGGCGCCCCAACACTTAGGCTTAGGGATCCTAGGCCTGGTGCGCCCCAGCCCTGAGGCTTTGGGAGTCCCAGGCCAGGGGTGCCCCAGCCCTGAGGCTTAGGGAGACCCAGGCCTGGGGTGCCCCATCCCTGAGGATTAGGGAGCCCAATGCCTGGGGCGCCAGAGCCCTGAGGCATAGGGAGGCCCAGGCCTGGGGGGCCCCATCCCTGACGCTTAGGGAGCCCCAGGCTTCGGGAGCCCGTGCGCTTAGGCTTACGGAGCCCCCAGGCTTGGGGAGCCCTAGTCTCCGGGAGCCCTAGGCCTAGGTAACCCTAGGCTTAGGGAGCCCGAGGCCTGGGGAGCCCCAGCCCTAAGGCTTAGGGAGCCCCAGGCCTGGGGCGCTCCAGCCCTTAGGCTTAGGGATCCCCAGGCCTAGGGCTACCCAGCCCTTAGGCTTAGGGAGCCCCAGGCCTGGGGAGCCCGAGCCCTTAGGCTTATAGAGCCCGAGGCCTGGGGAGCTCCAAACATTAGGCTTAGGGAGCCGCCGGCCTGGGGCGCCCCAGCACTTAGACATAGAGTGCCCCAGACCTGTGGCACCCCGGGCCTTAGGCTTAATGAGCCCCAGGCCTGGGACTCCCCAGCCCTTATGCTTTGGGAGCCCCAGGCCTGGGGCGCCCCAGCCCTGAGGGTTAGGGAGCCACAGGCCTGGGGCGCCCCCACCCTGAGGCCAAGGACGCCCCAGCCCTTAGGGTTAGGGAGCCCCAGGCCTGGGGAGCCCGAGCCCTTAGGCTTATGGAGCCCCAGGCCTGGGAGCTCCAAACATTAGGCTTAGGGAGCCCCAGACATGGGGCGCCCCAGCCCTTATGCTTAGGGAGCCCCAGGACTGGGGCACCCCAGCCCTGGTGCTTTGGGAGCTCCAGGATTGGGCCGCCCCAGCCCTGAGTCTTAGGGAGCTCCAGGCCTGGGGCGCCCCAGCCCTGAGGCTTAGGGAGCGCCAGGCCTAGGTCGCACCAGCCCTGATGCTTCGGAGGCCCAGGCCTGGGGCGCCCCAGCCCTGAAGCTTAGGGAGCCCCAGGCTTGGGGTGCTCGAGCTCTTAGGCTTAGGGAGCCCCAGGCCTGGGGTAGCCCAGCCCTTAGGCTAGGGAGGCCCAGGCCTTTGGCGCCCCTGCCCTTAGTCTTAGGGAGGCCCAGATCTGGGGCGCCCCAGCCCTTAGGCTTAGGGAGGCCAAGGACTGGGGCGACACAGCCCTAATGCTTTCGGAGCCCCAATCCTGGGGCACCCCAGCTTTTAGGATTTTGGAGCCCCAGGCAGGGGACGCCCCAGCCCTTAGGTTTAGGGAGCACCAGGCCTGGGGCGCCCCAGCCCTTATGCTTTGGGAGCCCCAAGCTTGGGGCGCCCCAGCCTTTAAGCTTTGGGAGCCCCAAGCCTGGGACGCCCCAGCACTTAGTCTTTGGGAGCCCCAGGCATGGGCAACCCAGCCCTTAGGCTTAGAATACCCCAGCCCTTAGGCTTAGCGAGCCCAAGCTTGGGGCACCCCAGCCCTAAGGCTTAGGGAGCCCCAGGCCTGGGGCGACCCAGCCCTGAGGCTTAGGGCACCCCTGCCCTTAGGCTTAGGGAGTCCGAGGCCTGGGGCGCTCCAGCCCTTAGGTTAGGGAGCCCCAGACCTGTGGCGCCACAGCCCTTAGGCTTAGGGAGCCCCAGGCCTGGGGCACCTCCGCCCTTATGTTTATGGAGCATCCAAGCCTGGGGTGCCCCAGCCCTTAGGCTTAGGGAACCCCAGTCCTGGGGCACCCCAACCCTTAGGATTAGGGAGCCCCAGGCCTGGGGCACCTCCGCCCTTATGATTAGGGAGCCCCAAGCCTGGGGTGCCCCAGCCCTCTGCTTAGGGAACCCCAGTCATGGGGCACCCCAGCCCTTAGGATTAGGGAGCCCCAGGCCTGGGGCGCCCCAGCCTTTAGACTTAGGGAGCCCCAATACTGGGGTGCCCCAACCCTTAGGCTTATGGAGCCCCAGGCCTGTGGCGCCCCAGCATTTAGGCTTAGGGAGCCCCAAGCCTGGAGCGCCCCAGCCCTTAGGCTTTGGGAGCCCCAGTCCATGGGAGTCCCACCCTTAGGCTTAGGGAGCCTCAGGCCTGGGGCGCCCCAGCCCTTAGGCTTAGGGAGCCCCAGACCTGGGGGTCCCAGCCCTTAGGTTCAGTGAGCCACAGGCCTCGGCGCCCCAGCAATGAGGCATAGGGAGCCGCAGGACTGGGGCGCCCCAGCCCTGGAGCTTTGGGAGCCCAGGGCCAGGAGCGCCCGAGCCCTGAGTCTTAGGGAGCCCCAGGCCTGGGGCGCCCAGCCCAGAAGCTTAGGGAGCCCCAGGCTTGGAGAGCCCGAGCCCTTAGGATTAGGGAGTCCGAGGCCTCAGGAGCCCTAGACATAGGGAGCCCCAGGCCTGGGTAGCCCTAGGCTTAGTGAGCCATAGGCCTTGGGAGCCCCAGCCCTCTGGCTTAGGGATCCCCACATCTGGGGAGCCCCAGCCCTTAATCTTAGGTAGCCCCAGGCCTCAGTCTTAGGGAGGACTAGGCCTGGGACACCCAAACCCTTTGGCATAGGGAGCCCCTGTCCTGGGGAGGCCTAGCCCTGAGGCTTAGGGAGCCCCAAGCCTGGGGCGACCCCGCCTTGATTATTAGGGAGCTCCAGGCCTGGGGCGCCCCAGCCCTTAGGCTTAGGGAGCCCTAGGCCTGAGGCGCCCCAGCCCTTAGGCTTAAGGAGCCCCAGGCCTGGGGCTCCCCAGCCCTTATGCTTAGGGAGCCCCAGGCCTGGGGCGCCCCAGCACTTAGGCTTAAGGAGCCCAAGGCCTGGGGCACCCCAGCCCTTATGCTTAGGGATCCCCAGGCCTGGGGCGCCCCAGCCCTGGTGCTTTGGGAGCTCCAGGATTGGGCGGCCCCAGCCTTATGCTTAGGGAGCTCCAGGCCTGGGGCGCCCTAGCCCTGAGGCTTAGGGAGCCCTAGGCCTGAGGCGCCCCAGCCCTTAGGCTTAAGGAGCCCCAGGCCTGGGGCTCCCCAGCCCTTATGCTTAGGGAGCCCCAGGCCTGGGGCGCCCCAGCACTTAGGCTTAAGGAGCCCAAGGCCTGGGACTCCCCAGCCCTTATGTTTAGGGAGCCGCAGGCCTGGGGCGCCCCAGCCCTGGTGCTTTGGGAGCTCCAGGATTCGGCCGCCCCAGCCCTTATGCTTAGGGAGCTCCAGGCCTGGGGCGCCCCAGCCCTGAGGCTTAGGGAGCGCCAGGCCTAGGTCGCACCAGCCCTGACGCTTAGGGAGGCCCAGGCCTGGGGCGCCCCAGCCCTGAGGCTTAGGGAGCCCTAGGCCTGAGGCGCCCCAGCCCTTAGGCTTAAGGAGCCCAAGCCCTGGGGCTCCCCAGCCCTTATGCTTAGGGAGCCCCAGGCCTGGGGCGCCCCAGCCCTGGTGCTTTGGGAGCTCCAGGATTGGGCCGCCCCAGCCCTTATCCTTAGGGAGCTCCAGGCCTGGGCCGCCCCAGCCCTGAGGCTTAGAGAGCGCCAGGCCTAGGTCGCACCAGCCCTGAAGCTTAGGGAGGCCCAGGCCTGGGGCGCCCCAGCCCTGAGCCTTAGGGAGCCCCAGGCTTGGGGTGCCCGAGCTCTTAGGCTTAGGGAGCCCCAGGCCTGGGGAGGCCCAGCCCTTATACTAGGAGGCCCAGGCCTGGGTCGCCCCTGCCCTTAGTCTTAGGGCGGCCCAGGACAGGGGCGCCCCAGCCCTTAGACTTAGGGAGCCCTAGGCCTGGGAAGCCCCAGCCCTTAGGCTTAGGTAGCCCCAGGCCATAGAACGCCAACCCTTAGGCTTAGGGAGCCCCAGGCCAGGGGCGCCCCAGCCCTTAGACTTAGGGAGCCCTAGGCCTGGGAAGCTCCAGCCCTTAGGCTTAGGTAGCCCCAGGCCATAGAACGCCAACCCTTAGGCTTAGGGAGCCCCAGGCCTAGGGAGCCCCAGCCCTTAGGCTTAGGGGGCCCCAGGCCTGGGGAGCCCTAGTCCTTAGGCTTCGGGAGCCCCAGGCCTCGGGAGCCCTGGACTTAGGGAGCCACAGGCCTGGGTAGCCCTAGGCTTAGGGAGCCCTAGGCCTTTGGAGCCCCAGCCCTCTGGCTTAGGGAACCCCACGCCTGGGGCGCCCCAGCCCTTAAGCTTAGGGAACCCCAGGCCTGAGGCTGAGGGAGCACGAGGCCTGGGGCGCCCAAGGCCTTAGGCATTGGGAGCCCCTGGCCTGGGGCGGCCTAGCCCTGAGGCTTAGGGAGCCCAGACCTGGGGCGACCCAGCCCTGATAATTAGGGAGCCCCAGGCCTGGGGCGCCCCAGCCCTAAGACTTAGGGAGCCCCAGGCCTGGTGCGCCCCAGCCCTTAGACTTAGGGAGCCCCAGGACTGGGGAGCCCCAGCACTTAGGCTTCGGTTGCCCCAAGCCTGGGGCTCCCCAGCCCCTAGGCTTAGGGATCCCCAGGCCTGGGGCGCCCCAGCCCCTAGGCCTAGGGATCCCCATGCCTGGGGCGCCCCAGCCCTGAGGCTAAGGGCGCCCCAGCCCTTTGGCTTAGGGAGCCCCAGGTCTGGGGTGCTCCAGCCCTTAGGCTTAGGGAGCCCCAGGCCTGGGGCGCCCCAAGTCTTTGGCTTAGGGAGCCCCAGGTCTGGGGTGCCATAGCCCTTAGGATTAGGGAGCCCCAGGCCTGGGGAGCCCCAGCCCTTAGGCTTATGGAACCCAGACCTGGGGAGCACTAGTCCTTAGGTTTAGGGAGCCCCAGGTCTGTGGCGCCACAGCCCTTAGGCTTAGGGAGCCCCAGGCCTGGGGAGCCCCAGCCCTTAGGCTAAGGGAGCCCGAGGCCTGGGTCGCCCCAAACCTGAGGCTTAGGGAGCACGAGGCCTGGGGCGCCCCAACACTTAGGCTTAGGGAACCTAAGCCTGGTGCGCCCCAGCCCTGAGGCTTTGGGAGTCCCAGGCCAGTTGTGCCCCAGCCCTGAGGCTTAGGGAGACCCAGGCCTGGGGTGCCCCATCCCTGAGGATTATGGAGCCCCAGGCCTGGGGCGCCAGAGCCCTGAGGCATAGGGAGGCCCAGGCCTGGGGGGCCCCATCCCTGACGCTTAGGGAGCCCCAGGCTTCGGGAGCCCGAGCGCTTAGGCTTACGGAGCCCCCAGGCTTGGGGAGCCCTAGGCTCCGGGAGCCCTAGGCCTAGGTAACCCTAGGCTTAGGGAGCCCGAGGCCTGGGGAGCCCCAGCCCTAAGGCTTAGGGAGCCCCAGGCCTGGGGAGCCCGAGCCCTTAGGCGTATGGAGCCCGAGGCCTGGGGAGCTCCAAACATTAGGCTTAGGGAGCCGCCGGCCTGGGGCGCCCCAGCACTTAGACATAGAGTGCCCCAGACCTGTGGCACCCCGGGCCTTAGGCTTAATGAGCCCCAGGCCTGGGACTCCCCAGCCCTTATGCTTTGGGAGCCCCAGGCCTGGGGCGCCCCAGCCCTGAGGGTTAGGGAGCCACAGGCCTGGGGCACCCCCACCCTGAGGCCAAGGACGCCCCAGCCCTTAGGGTTAGGGCGCCCCAGGCCTGGGGAGCCCGAGCCCTTAGGCTTATGGAGCCCCAGGCCTGGGAGCTCCAAACATTAGGCTTAGGGAGCCCCAGACATGGGGCGCCCCAGCACTTAGGCTTAAGGAGCCCCATGCCTGGGGCTCCCCAGCCCTTATGCTTAGGGAGCCCCAGGACTGGGGCACCCCAGCCCTGGTGCTTTGGGAGCTCCAGGATTGGGCCGCCCCAGCCCTGAGTCTTAGGGAGCTCCAGGCCTGGGGCGCCCCAGCCCTGAGGCTT
Source organism: Tenrec ecaudatus (assembly GCF_050624435.1). Taxonomy (NCBI): domain Eukaryota; kingdom Metazoa; phylum Chordata; class Mammalia; order Afrosoricida; family Tenrecidae; genus Tenrec; species Tenrec ecaudatus. The sequence continues at coordinate 116,436,734 of NC_134542.1, read as the reverse complement.
AGGGAGCGCCAGGCCTAGGTCGCACCAGCCCTGACGCTTCGGAGGCCCAGGCCTGGGGCGCCCCAGCCCTGAAGCTTAGGGAGCCCCAGGCTTGGGGTGCTCGAGCTCTTAGGCTTAGGGAGCCCCAGGCCTGGGGTAGCCCAGCCCTTAGGCTAGGGAGGCCCAGGCCTTTGGCGCCCCTGCCCTTAGTCTTAGGGAGGCCCAGATCTGGGGCGCCCCAGCCCTTAGGCTTAGGGTGGCCAAGGACTGGGGCGACCCAGCCCTAATGCTTTCGGAGCCCCAAGCCTGGGGCACCCCAGCTTTTAGGCTTTTGGAGCCCCAGGCAGGGGATGCCCCAGCGCTTAGGTTTAGGGAGCACCAGGCCTGGGGCGCCCCACCCCTTATGCTTTGGGAGCCCCAAGCTTGGGGCACCCCAGCCTTTAAGCTTTGGGAGCCCCAGGCCTGGGACGCCCCAGCACTTAGTCTTTGGGAGCCCCAGGCATGGGCAACCCAGCCCTTAGGCTTAGAATACCCCAGCCCTTAGGCTTAGCGAGCCCAAGCTTGGGGCGCCCCAGCCCTAAGGCTTAGGGATCCCCAGGCCTGGGGCGACCCAGCCCTGAGGCTTAGGGCACCCCTGCCCTTAGGCTTAGGGAGTCCGAGGCCTGGGGCGCTCCAGCCCTTAGGTTAGGGAGCCCCAGACCTGTGGCGCCACAGCCCTTAGGCTTAGGGAGCCCCAGTCCTGGGGCACCTCCGCCCTTATGCTTATGGAGCCCCAAGCCTGGGGTGCCGCAGCACTTAGGCTTAGGGAACCCCAGTCCTGGGGCACCCCAACCCTTAGGATTAGGGAGCCCCAGGCCTGGGGCACCTCCGCCCTTATGCTTAGGGAGCCCCAAGCCTAGGGTGCCCAAGCCCTCTGCTTAGGGAACCCCAGTCCTGGGGAACCCCAGCCCTTAGGATTAGGGAGCCCCAGGCCTGGGGCACCTCCGCCCTTATGATTAGGGAGCCCCAAGCCTGGCGTGCCCCAGCCCTCTGCTTAGGGAACCCCAGTCCTGGGGCACCCCAGCCCTTAGGATTAGGGAGCCCCAGGCCTGGGGCGCCCCAGCCTTTAGACTTAGGGAGCCCCAATACTGGGGTGCCCCAACCCTTAGGCTTATGGAGCCCCAGGCCTGTGGCGCCCCAGCATTTACGCTTAGGGAGCCCCAAGCCTGGAGCGCCCCAGCCCTTAGGCTTTGGGAGCCCCAGTCCATGGGAGTCCCACCCTTAGGCTTAGGGAGCCTCAGGCCTGGGGCGCCCCAACCCTTAGGCTTAGGGAGCCCCAGACCTGGGGGTCCCAGCCCTTAGGCTCAGTGAGCCACAGGCCTCGGCGCCCCAGCACTGAGGCATAGGGAGCCGCAGGCCTGGGGCGCCCCAGCCCTGGAGCTTTGGGAGCCCCAGGCCAGGAGCGCCCGAGCCCTGAGTCTTAGGGAGCCCCAGGCCTGGGGCGCCCAGCCCAGAAGCTTAGGGAGCCCCAGGCTTGGAGAGCCCGAGCCCTTAGGATTAGGGAGTCCCAGGCCTCAGGAGCCCTAGACATAGGGAGCCCCAGGCCTGGGTAGCCCTAGGCTTAGTGAGCCATAGGCCTTGGGAGCCCCAGCCCTCTGGCTTAGGGATCCCCACATCTGGGGCGCCCCAGCCCTTAATCTTAGGTAGCCCCAGGCCTCAGTCTTAGGGAGGACTAGGCCTGGGGCACCCAAGCCCTTTGGCATAGGGAGCCCCTGTCCTGGGGAGGCCTAGCCCTGAGGCTTAGGGAGCCCCAAGCCTGGGGCGACCCCGCCCTGATTATTAGGGAGCTCCAGGCCTGGGGCGCCCCTGCCCTTAGGCTTAGGGAGCCCTAGGCCTGAGGCGCCCCAGCCCTTAGGCTTAAGGAGCCCCAGGCCTGGGGCTCCCCAGCCCTTATGCTTAGGGAGCCCCAGGCCTGGGGCGCCCCAGCACTTAGGCTTAAGGAGCCCAAGGCCTGGGACTCCCCAGCCCTTATGTTTAGGGAGCCCCAGGCCTGGGGCACCCCAGCCCTGGTGCTTTGGGAGCTCCAGGATTCGGCCGCCCCAGCCCTTATGCTTAGGGAGCTCCAGGCCTGGGGCGCCCCAGCCCTGAGGCTTAGGGAGCGCCAGGCCTAGGTCGCACCAGCCCTGACGCTTAGGGAGGCCCAGGCCTGGGGCGCCCCAGCCCTGAGGCTTAGGGAGCCCTAGGCCTGAGGCGCCCCAGCCCTTAGGCTTAAGGAGCCCAAGCCCTGGGGCTCCCCAGCCCTTATGCTTAGGGAGCCCCAGGCCTGGGGCGCCCCAGCCCTGGTGCTTTGGGAGCTCCAGGATTGGGCCGCCCCAGCCCTTATCCTTAGGGAGCTCCAGGCCTGGGCCGCCCCAGCCCTGAGGCTTAGGGAGCGCCAGGCCTAGGTCGCACCAGCCCTGAAGCTTAGGGAGGCCCAGGCCTGGGGCGCCCCAGCCCTGAACCTTAGGGAGCCCCAGGCTTGGGGTGCCCGAGCTCTTAGGCTTAGGGAGCCCCAGGCCTGGGGAGGCCCAGCCCTTATACTAGGAGGCCCAGGCCTGGGTCGCCCCTGCCCTTAGTCTTAGGGCGGCCCAGGACAGGGGCGCCCCAGCCCTTAGACTTAGGGAGCCCTAGGCCTGGGAAGCCCCAGCCCTTAGGCTTAGGTAGCCCCAGGCCATAGAACGCCAACCCTTAGGCTTAGGGAGCCCCAGGCCAGGGGCGCCCCAGCCCTTAGACTTAGGGAGCCCTAGGCCTGGGAAGCCCCAGCCATTAGGCTTAGGTAGCCCCAGGCCATAGAACGCCAACCCTTAGGCTTAGGGAGCCCCAGGCCTAGGGAGCCCCAGCCCTTAGGCTTAGGGAGCCCCAGGCCTGGTGCGCCCCAGCCCTTAGACTTAGGGAGCCCCAGGACTGGGGAGCCCCAGCACTTAGGCTTCGGGTGCCCCAGGCCTGGGTCTCCCCAGCCCCTAGGCTTAGGGATCCCCAGGCCTGGGGCGCCCCAGCCCCTAGGCCTAGGGATCCCCATGCCTGGGGCGCCCCAGCCCTGAGGCTAAGGGCGCCCAGCCCTTTGGCTTAGGGAGCCCCAGGCCTGGGGTGCTCCAGCCCTTAGGCTTAGGGAGCCCCAGGCCTGGGGCGCCCCAAGTCTTTGGCTTAGGGAGCCCCAGGTCTGGGGTGCCATAGCCCTTAGGATTAGGGAGCCCCAGGCCTGGGGAGCCCCAGCCCTTAGGCTTATGGAACCCAGACCTGGGGAGCACTAGTCCTTAGGTTTAGGGAGCCCCAGGTCTGTGGCGCCACAGCCCTTAGGCTTAGGGAGCCCCAGGCCTGGGGAGCCCCAGCCCTTAGGCTAAGGGAGCCTGAGGCCTGGGTCGCCCCAACCCTGAGGTTTAGGGAGCACGAGGCCTGGGGCGCCCCAACACTTAGGCTTAGGGATCCTAGGCCTGGTGCGCCCCAGCCCTGAGGCTTTGGGAGTCCCAGGCCAGGGGTGCCCCAGCCCTGATGCTTAGGGAGACCCAGGCCTGGGGTGCCCCATCCCTGAGGATTATGGAGCCCCAGGCCTGGGGCGCCAGAGCCCTGAGGCATAGGGAGGCCCAGGCCTGGGGCGCCCCATCCCTGACGCTTAGGGAGCCCCAGGCTTCGGGAGCCCGAGCGCTTAGGCTTACGGAGCCCCCAGGCTTGGGGAGCCCTAGGCTCCGGGAGCCCTAGGCCTAGGTAACCCTAGGCTTAGGGAGCCCGAGGCCTGGGGAGCCCCAGCCCTAAGGCTTAGGGAGCCCCAGACCTGGGGCGCTCCAGCCCTTAGGCTTAGGGATCCCCAGGCCTAGGGCTACCCAGCCCTTAGGCTTAGGGAGCCCCAGGCCTGGGGAGCCCGAGCCCTTAGGCTTAAGGAGCCCGAGGCCTGGGGAGCTCCAAACATTAGGCTTAGGGAGCCGCCGGCCTGGGGCGCCCCAGCACTTAGACATAGAGTGCCCCAGACCTGTGGCACCCCGGGCCTTAGGCTTAATGAGCCCCAGGCCTGGGACTCCCCAGCCCTTATGCTTTGGGAGCCCCAGGCCTGGGGCGCCCCAGCCCTGAGGGTTAGGGAGCCACAGGCCTGGGGCGCCCCCACCCTGAGGCCAAGGACGCCCCAGCCGTTAGGGTTAGGGAGCCCCAGGCCTGGGGAGCTCGAGCCCTTAGGCTTATGGAGCCCCAGGCCTGGGAGCTCCAAACATTAGGCTTAGGGAGCCCCAGACATGGGGCGCCCCAGCACTTAGGCTTAAGGAGCCCCAGGCCTGGGGCTCCCCAGCCCTTATGGTTAGGGAGCCCCAGGACTGGGGCACCCCAGCCCTGGTGCTTTGGGAGCTCCAGGATTGGGCCGCCCCAGCCCTGAGTCTTAGGGAGCTCCAGGCCTGGGGCGCCCCAGCCCTGAGGCTTAGGGAGCGCCAGACCTAGTTCGCACCAGCCCTGACGCTTAGGGAGGCCCAGGCCTGGGGCGCCCCAGCCCTGAGGCTTAGGGAGCCCTAGGCCTGAGGCGCCCCAGCCCTTAGGCTTAAGGAGCCCAAGCCCTGAGGCTCCCCAGCCCTTATGCTTAGGGAGCCCCAGGCCTGGGGCGCCCCAGCCCTGAAGCTCTGGGAGCCCCAGGCTTGGGGTGCTCGAGCTCTTAGGCTTAGGGAGCCCCAGGCCTGGGGTAGCCCAGCCCTTAGGCTAGGGAGGCCCAGGCCTTTGGCGCCCCTGCCCTTAGTCTTAGGGAGGCCCAGATCTGGGGCGCCCCAGCCCTTAGGCTTAAGGAGGCCAAGGACTGGGGCGACCCAGCCCTAATGCTTTCGGAGCCCCAAGCCTGGGGCACCCCAGCTTTTAGGCTTTTGGAGCCCCAGGCAGGGGACGCCCCAGCCCTTAGGTTTAGGGAGCACCAGGCCTGGGGCGCCCCAGCCCTTATGCTTTGGGAGCCCCAAGCTTGGGGCGCCCCAGCCTTTAAGCTTTGGGAGCCCCAGCCCCAGCACTTAGTCTTTGGGAGCCCCAGGCATGGGCAACCCAGCCCTTAGGCTTAGAATGCCCCAGCCCTTAGGCTTAGCGAGCCCAAGCGTGGGGCGCCCCAGCCCTAAGGTTTAGGGAGCCCCAGGCCTGGGGCGACCCAGCCCTGAGGCTTAGGGTACCCCTGCCCTTAGGCTTAGGGAGTCCGAGGCCTGGGGCGCTCCAGCCCTTAGGTTAGGGAGCCCCAGACCTGTGGCGCCACAGCCCTTAGGCTTAGGGAGCCCCAGTCCTGGGGCACCTCCGCCCTTATGCTTATGGAGCCCCAAGCCTGGGGTGCCCCAGCACTTAGGCTTAGGGAACCCCAGTCCTGGGGCACCCCAACCCTTAGGATTAGGGAGCCCCAGGCCTGGGGCACCTCCGCCCTTATGCTTAGGGAGCCCCAAGCCTAGGGTGCCCAAGCCCTCTGCTTAGGGAACCCCAGTCCTGGGGCACCCCAGCCCTTAGGATTAGGGAGCCCCAGGCCTGGGGCACCTCCGCCCTTATGATTAGGGAGCCCCAAGCCTGGGGTGCCCCAGCCCTCTGCTTAGGGAACCCCAGTCCTGGGGCACCCCAGCACTTAGGATTAGGGAGCCCCAGGCCTGGGGCGCCCCAGCCTTTAGACTTAGGGAGCCCCAATACTGGGGTGCCCCAACCCTTAGGCTTATGGAGCCCCAGGCCTGTGGCGCCCCAGCATTTAGGCTTAGGGAGCCCCAAGCCTGGAGCGCCCCAGCCCTTAGGCTTTGGGAGCCCCAGTCCATGGGAGTCCCACCCTTAGGCTTAGGGAGCCTCAGGCGTGGGGCGCCCCAGCCCTTAGGCTTAGGGAGCCCCAGACCTGGGGGTCCCAGCCCTTAGGCTCAGTGAGCCACAGGCCTCGTCGCCCCAGCACTGAGGCATAGTGAGCCGCAGGCCTGGGGTGCCCCAGCCCTGGAGCTTTGGGAGCCCCAGGCCAGGAGCGCCCGAGCCCTGAGTCTTAGGGAGCCCCAGGCCTGGGGCGCCCAGCCCAGAAGCTTAGGGAGCCCCAGGCTTGGAGAGCCCGAGCCCTTAGGATTAGGGAGTCCCAGGCCTCAGGAGCCCTAGACATAGGGAGCCCCATGCCTGGGTAGCCCTAGGCTTAGTGAGCCATAGGCCTTGGGAGCCCCAGCCCTCTGGCTTAGGGATCCCCACATCTGGGGCGCCCCAGCCCTTAATCTTAGGTAGCCCCAGGCCTCAGGCTTAGGGAGCACTAGGCCTGGGACACCCAAGCCCTTTGGCATAGGGAGCCCCTGTCCTGGGGAGGCCTAGCCCTGAGGCTTAGGGAGCCCCAAGCCTGGGGCGACCCCGCCCTGATTATTAGGGAGCTCCAGGCCTGGGGCGCCCCAGCCCTTAGGCTTAGGGAGCCCTAGGCCTGAGGCGCCCCAGGCCTTAGGCTTAAGGAGCCCCAGGCCTGGGGCTCCCCAGCCCTTATGCTTAGGGAGCCCCAGGCCTGGGGCGCCCCAGCACTTAGGCTTAAGGAGCCCAAGGCCTGGGGCACCCCAGCCCTTATGCTTAGGGATCCCCAGGCCTGGGGCGCCCCAGCCCTAGTGCTTTGGGAGCTCCAGGATGGGGCGGCCCCAGCCTTATGCTTAGGGAGCTCCAGGCCTGGGGCGCCCTAGCCCTGAGGCTTAGGGAGCGCCAGGCCTAGGTCCCACCAGCCCTGACGCTTAGGGAGGCCCAGGCCTGAGGCTCCCCAGCCCTTATGCTTAGGGAGCCCCAGGCCTGGGGCGCCCCAGCCCTTAGGCTTAAGGAGCCCAAGGCCTGGGGCACCCCAGCCCTTATGCTTAGGGAGCCACAGGCCTGGGGCTCCCCAGCCCTGGTGCTTTGGGAGCTCCAGGATTAGTCCGCCCCAGCCCTTATGCTTAGGGAGCTCCAGGCCTGGGGCGCCACAGCCCTGAGGCTTAGGGAGCGCCAGGCCAAGGTCGCACCAGCCCTGACGATTAGGGAGGCCCAGGCCTGGGGCGCCCCAGCCCTGAGGCTTAGGGAGCCCCAGGCTTGAGGTGCCCGAGCTCTTAGGCTTAGGGAGCCCCAGGCCTGGGCAGGCCCAGCCCTTAGGCTATGAGGCCCAGGCCTGGGTCGCCCCTGCCCTTAGGCTTAGGGAGCCCCAGTCCTGGGGCACCTCCGCCCTTATGCTTAGGGAGCCCCAATCCTAGGGTGCCCCAGACCTTAGGGTTAGGGAACCCCAGTCCTGGGGTACCCCAGCCCTTAGGATTAGGGAGCCCCAGTCCTGGGGCACCCCAGCCCTTAGGATTAGGGAGCCCCAGGCCTGGGGCGCCCCAGCCTTTAGGCTTAGGCAGCCTCAATACTGGGGTGTCCCAACCCTTAGGCTGATGGTGCCCCAGGCCTGTGGCGCCCCAGCATTTAGGCTTAGGGAACCCAAAGCCTGGAGCGCCCCAGCCCTTAGTCTTTGGGAGCCCCAGTCCATGGGAGTCCCACCCTTAGGCTTAGGGAGCCTCAGGCCTGGGGAGCCCCAGCCCTTAGGCTTAGGGGGCCCCAGGCCTGGGGGCCCCAGCCCTTAGGCTCAGTAAGCCACAGGCCTCGGCGCCCCAGCACTGAGGCTTAGGGAGCCTTAGGCCTGAGGCGCCCCAGCCCTTAGGCTTAAGGAGCCCCAGGCCTGGGGCTCCCCAGCCCTTATGCTTAGGGAGCCCCAGGCCTGGGGCGCCCCAGCACTTAGGCTTAAGGAGCCCAAGGCCTGGGGCACCCCAGCCCTTATGCTTAGGGAGCCCCAGGCCTGGGGCCGCCCCAGCCCTGGTGCTTTGGGAGCTCCAGGATTGGGCCGCCCCAGCCCTTATGCTTAGGGAGCTCCAGGCCTGGGGCGCCCCAGCCCTGAGGCTTAGGGAGCGCCAGGCCTAGGTCGCACCAGCCCTGACGCTTAGGGAGGCCCAGGCCTGGGGCGCCCCAGCCCTGAAGCTTAGGGAGCCCTAGGCCTGAGGTTCCCCAGCCCTTAGGCTTAAGGAGCCCAAGGCCTGGGGCTCCCCAGCCCTTATGCTTAGGGAGCCCCAGGCCTGGGGCGCCCCAGCCCTGGTGCTTTGGGAGCTCCAGTATTGGGCCGCCCCAGCCCTTATCCTTAGGGAGCTCCAGGCCTGGGCCGCCCCAGCCCTGAGGCTTAGGGAGCGCCAGGCTTGGAGTGCCCGAGCACTTAGGCTTGGGGAGCCCCAGGCCTGGGGAGGCCCAGCCCTTATACTAGGAGGCCCAGGCCTGAGTCGCCCCTGCCCTTAGTCTTAGGGCGGCCCAGGACAGGGGCGCCCCAGCCCTTAGACTTAGGGAGCCCTAGGCCTGGGAAGCCCCAGCCCTTAGGCTTAGGTAGCCCCAGGCCATAGAACGCCAACCCTTAGGCTTAGGGAGCCCCAGGCCAGGGGCGCCCCAGCCCTTAGACTTAGGGAGCCCTAGGCCTGGGAAGCCCCAGCCCTTAGGCTTAGGTAGCCCCAGGCCATAGAACGCCAACCCTTAGGCTTAGGGAGCCCCAGGCCTAGGGAGCCCCAGCCCTTAGGCTTAGGGAGCCCCAGGCCTGGGGAGCCCTAGTCCTTAGGCTTCGGGAGCCCCAGGCCTCGGGAGCCCTGGACTTAGGGAGCCACAGGCCTGGGTAGCCCTAGGCTTAGGGAGCCCTAGGCCTTTGGATCACCAGCCCTCTGGCTTAGGGAACCCCACGCCTGGGGCGCCCCAGCCCTTAAGCTTAGGGAACCCCAGGCCTGAGGCTGAGGGAGCACGAGGCCTGGGGCGCCCAAGGCCTTAGGCATTGGGAGCCCCTGGCCTGGGGCGGCCTAGCCCTGAGGCTGAGGGAGCCCAGATCTGGGGCGACCCAGCCCTGATAATTAGGGAGCCCGAGGCCTGGGGCGCCCCAGCCCTTAGAGTTAGGGAGCCCCAGGCCTGGTGCGCCCCAGCCCTTGGACTTAGGGAGCCCCAGGACTGGGGAGCCCCAGCACTTAGGCTTCGGGTGCCCCAGGCCTGGGGCTCCCCAGCCCCTAGGCTTAGGGATCCCCAGGCCTGGGGCGCCCCAGCCCCTAGGCCTAGGGATCCCCATGCCTGGGGCGCCCCAGCCCTGAGGCTAAGGGCGCCCCAGCCCTTTGGCTTAGGGAGCCCCAGGCCTGGGGTGCTCCAGCCCTTAGGCTTAGGGAACCCCAGGCCTGGGGCGCCCCAAGTCTTTGGCTTAGGGAGCCCCAGATCTGCGGTGCCATAGCCCTTAGGATTAGGGAGCCCCAGGCCTGGGGAGCCCCAGCCCTTAGGCTTATGGAACCCAGACCTGGGGAGCACTAGTCCTTAGGTTTAGGGAGCCCGAGGTCTGTGGCGCCACAGCCCTTAGGCTTAGGGAGCCCCAGGCCTGGGGAGCCCCAGCCCTTAGGCTTAGGGAGCACGAGGCCTGGGGCGCCCCAACACTTAGGCTTTGGGATCCTAGGCCTGGTGCGGCCCAGCCCTGAGGCTTTGGGAGTCCCAGGCCAGGGGTGCCCCAGCCCTTTGGCTTATGGAGCCCCAGGCCTGGGGCTCCCCAGCCCTAGGGCTTAGGGGGTCCTAGGCCTGTGGCAACCCAGCCCTTAGACTTTGGGAGCCCCTGGCTTGGGGCGCCCCAGCCCTTAGACTTAGGGTGCCCAAGCCCTTAGACTAAGGGTGCCCCAGGCCTGGGGTGCCCCAGCCCTTAGATTTAGGGAGCCCCAGGACTGGGGAGCGCCAGCCCTTAGGCTTAGGGATCCCCAGGCCTGGGGTTCCCCAGCCCCTAGGCTTAGGGATCCCCTGGCCTGGGGCGCCCCAGCCCTGAGGCTAAGGGCGCCCCAGCCCTTTGGCCTAGGGAGCCCCAAGCCTGGGTGCTCCAGCCCTTAGGCTTAGGGAGCCCGAGGCCTTGGGCGCCCCAAACCTTTGGCTTAGGGAGCCCCAGGTCTCGGGTGCCATAGCCCTTATGTTTAGGGAACCCCAGGCCTGGGGAGCCCCAGCCATTAGGCTTAGGGAGCCCCAGACCTGGGGAGCCCTAGTCTTTAGGCTTAGGGAGCCCCAGTCCTGGGGAGCCCTAGGCTTAGGGAGCCTGAGGCCTGGGGAGCACTAAGCTTAGGGATCCCCAGGCCTGGGGAGCCCCAGACATTAGGCTTAGGGAACCCCTGGCCTGGGGAGCCACAGCCCTTAGCTTAGGTAGCCCCAGGCCTGGGGAGCCCCAGCCCTTACGCTTAGGGTGTCCCAGGCCTGGGGAGACCCCGCCCTTAGGCTTCGAGAGCCCCAGGCCTGGGGCGCCCCAGCCCTTAGGTTTAGGGAACCCCAGGCTTGTGGCGCCACAGCCCTTAGGCTTAGGGAGGCCAAGGCCTGGGGCGCCCCAGCCCTTTGGCTTATGGAGCCCCAGGCCTGGGGCGACTGAGCCCTGAGGCTTAAGGATCCCCAGGCCTGGGGCGCCCAAGCCCTGAGGCTAAGGACGGCCCAGCCCTTAGGGTTAGGGAGCCCCAGGCCTGGGTCGCCCCAAGACTTTCTCTTAGGGAGCCCCAGGTCTGGGGTGCCATAGCCCTTAGGCTTAAGGAGCCCTAGGCCTAAGGAGCCCCAGCCCTTAGGCTTAGGTAGCCCCAGGCCGGAGAACGCCAACCCTTAGGCTTAGGGAGCCCCAGGCCTGGGGAGCCCCAGCCCTTAGGCTTAGGGAGCCCAAGGCCTGGGGAGCCCTAGTCCTTAGGCTTAAGAAGCCCCAGGCCTCGGGAGCCCTACACTTAGGGAGCCACAGGCCTGGGTAGCCCTAGGCTTAGGGAGCCCTAGGCCTTGGGAGCCCCAGCCCTGTGGATTAGGGAGCCCCACGCCTGGGGCGCCCCAGCCCTTAATCTTAGGGAGCCCCAGGCCTGAGGCTTATGGAGCACGAGGCCTGGGGTGCCCAAGCCATTAGGCATAGGGAGCCCCTGGCCTGGGGTGGCCTAGCCCGGAGGCTTAGGGAGCCCCAAGCCTGGGGCGACCCTGCCCTGATTATTAGGGAGCCCCAGGCCTGGGGTACCCCAGCCCTCTAGGCTTGGGGAGCCCTAGGCCTGGGGTGCCCCAGCCCTTAGGCTTAGGGAGCCCCAGGCCTGTGTCGCCCCAGCCCTTAGACATAGGGTGCCCCAGCCCTTAGACTTAGGGAGCCCCAGGCTATGGGCTCACCAGCCCTTAGGCATAGGGAGCCCCTGGCCTGGGGCGATCTACCCCTGAGGCTTAGGGAGCCCCAAGCCTGGGGCGACCCAGCCCTTATAATTAGGGAGCCCAAGGCCTGGGGAGCCACAGCCCTTAGCTTAGGTAGCCCCAGGCCTGGGGAGCCCCAGCCCTTAGGCTTAGGGAGTCCCAGGCCTGGGGAGATCACGCCCTTAGGCTTCGGGAGCCCTAGGCCTGGGGCGGCCCAGCCCTTAGGTTTAGGCAGCCCCAGGCCTGTGGCGCCCCAGCCCTTAGGCTTAGGGAGACCCAGGCCTGGGGCGACCCATCCCTGAGGATTATGGAGCACCAGGGCTGGGGCGCCAGAGCCCTGAGGTCTAGGGAGCCCCAGGCCTGGGGCGGCACAGCCCTGAGGCATAGGGATGCCCAGGCCTGGGGGGCCCAAGCCCTGAGGCTTAGGGAGCCCCAGGCTTGGGGAGCCTGAGCGCTTAGGCTTACGGAGCCCCAGGCTTGGGGAGCCCTAGGCTGAGGGAGCCCTAGGCCTAGGTAGCCCTAGGCTTACGGAGCCCGAGACCTGTGGAGCCCCAGCCCTAAGGCGTAGGGAGCCCCGGGGCTGTGGCGCTCCATCCCTTAGGCTTAGGGAGCCCCAGGCCTGGGGAGCCCGAGCCCTTAGGCTTATGGAACCCCAGGCCTGGGGAGCTCCAAACATTAGGCTTAGGGAGCCGCCGGCCTGGGGCGCCCCAGCACTTAGACTTAGAGAGCCCCAGACCTGTGGCGCCCCGGGCCTTAGGCTTAATGAGCCCCAGGCCTGGGACTTCCCAGCCCTTATGCTTATGGAGCCCCAGGACTGGGGCGTCCCGGCCCTGGTGCTTTGGGAGCCCCAGGCCTGGGGCGCGCCAGCCCTGAGGCTTAGGGAGCCACAGGCCTGGATAGCCCCAGGCCTGAGGCTAAGGATGCCCCAGCCCTTAGGGTTAGGGAGCCCTAGGCCGGAGAACCCCAACCCTTAGGCTTAGCGAGCCCTAGGGCGGAGAACCCCAGTCCCGAGGCTTAGGGAGCCCCAAGCCTGGGGCGATCTAGCCCTGAGGCTTAGGGAGCCCCAAGCCTGGGGCGACCCAGCCCTGATAATTAGGGAGCCCAAGACCTGGGGAGCCACAGCCCTTAGCTTAGGTAGCCCCAGGCCTGGGGAGCCCCAGCCCTTAGGCTTAGGGAGCCCAAGGCCTGGGGAGCCCTAGTCCTTAGGCTTAAGAAGCCCCAGGCCTCGGGAGCCCTACACTTAGGGAGCCACAGGCCTGGGTAGCCCTAGGCTTAGGGAGCCCTAGGCCTTGGGAGCCCCAGCCCTGTGGATTAGGGAGCCCCACGCCTGGGGCGCCCCAGCCCTTAATCTTAGGGAGCCCCAGGCCTGAGGCTTATGGAGCACGAGGCCTGGGGTGCCCAAGCCATTAGGCATAGGGAGCCCCTGGCCTGGGGTGGCCTAGCCCGGAGGCTTAGGGAGCCCCAAGCCTGGGGCGACCCTGCCCTGATTATTAGGGAGCCCCAGGCCTGGGGTACCCCAGCCCTCTAGGCTTGGGGAGCCCTAGGCCTGGGGTGCCCCAGCCCTTAGGCTTAGGGAGCCCCAGGCCTGTGTCGCCCCAGCCCTTAGACATAGGGTGCCCCAGCCCTTAGACTTAGGGAGCCCCAGGCTATGGGCTCACCAGCCCTTAGGCATAGGGAGCCCCTGGCCTGGGGCGATCTACCCCTGAGGCTTAGGGAGCCCCAAGCCTGGGGCGACCCAGCCCTTATAATTAGGGAGCCCAAGGCCTGGGGAGCCACAGCCCTTAGCTTAGGTAGCCCCAGGCCTGGGGAGCCCCAGCCCTTAGGCTTAGGGAGTCCCAGGCCTGGGGAGATCACGCCCTTAGGCTTCGGGAGCCCTAGGCCTGGGGCGGCCCAGCCCTTAGGTTTAGGCAGCCCCAGGCCTGTGGCGCCCCAGCCCTTAGGCTTAGGGAGACCCAGGCCTGGGGCGACCCATCCCTGAGGATTATGGAGCACCAGGGCTGGGGCGCCAGAGCCCTGAGGTCTAGGGAGCCCCAGGCCTGGGGCGGCACAGCCCTGAGGCATAGGGATGCCCAGGCCTGGGGGGCCCAAGCCCTGAGGCTTAGGGAGCCCCAGGCTTGGGGAGCCTGAGCGCTTAGGCTTACGGAGCCCCAGGCTTGGGGAGCCCTAGGCTGAGGGAGCCCTAGGCCTAGGTAGCCCTAGGCTTACGGAGCCCGAGACCTGTGGAGCCCCAGCCCTAAGGCGTAGGGAGCCCCGGGGCTGTGGCGCTCCATCCCTTAGGCTTAGGGAGCCCCAGGCCTGGGGAGCCCGAGCCCTTAGGCTTATGGAACCCCAGGCCTGGGGAGCTCCAAACATTAGGCTTAGGGAGCCGCCGGCCTGGGGCGCCCCAGCACTTAGACTTAGAGAGCCCCAGACCTGTGGCGCCCCGGGCCTTAGGCTTAATGAGCCCCAGGCCTGGGACTTCCCAGCCCTTATGCTTATGGAGCCCCAGGACTGGGGCGTCCCGGCCCTGGTGCTTTGGGAGCCCCAGGCCTGGGGCGCGCCAGCCCTGAGGCTTAGGGAGCCACAGGCCTGGATAGCCCCAGGCCTGAGGCTAAGGATGCCCCAGCCCTTAGGGTTAGGGAGCCCTAGGCCGGAGAACCCCAACCCTTAGGCTTAGCGAGCCCTAGGGCGGAGAACCCCAGTCCCGAGGCTTAGGGAGCCCCAAGCCTGGGGCGATCTAGCCCTGAGGCTTAGGGAGCCCCAAGCCTGGGGCGACCCAGCCCTGATAATTAGGGAGCCCAAGACCTGGGGAGCCACAGCCCTTAGCTTAGGTAGCCCCAGGCCTGGGGAGCCCCAGCCCTTAGGCTTAGGGAGTCCCAGGCCTGGGGAGACCAAGCCCTTAGGCTTTGGGAGCCCCAATCCTGGGGCGCACCAACCGTTAGTCTTAGGGAGCCCTAGTCCTGGGGCGCCTCAGCGCTTAGGTTTAGGCAGCCCCAGGCTGGGGCGCCCCAGCCCTTAGGCTTAGGGAGCACCAGGCCTGGTGAACCCATGCGCTTAGGCTTAAGGAGCCCCAGGCCTGGGGAGCCCCAGACCTTAGGCTAAGGGAGCTGAGGCCTGGGGCTCCCCAATGCTGAGGCTTAGGGAGCACTAGGCGTGGGGCGCCACAGCCCTTAGGCTTAGGGATCCCAGGCCTTGGGCCCCCAGCCCTGAGGCTTAGGGAGTCCCAGGCCAGGGGCGCCCCAGGCCTTAGGCTTAGGGATCCCAGGCCTGGGGCGCCCCAGCCCTTAGGCTTTGGGAGCCCAAGGCCGGGGCGCCCCAGCCCTGAGGCATAGGGAGGCCCATGCCTGGGGCGCCCCAGCCCTGAGGCGTAGGGAGCCCCAGGCTTGGGGAGCCCCAGCCCTTAAGCTTAGGGAGCCCAAGGCTTGGGGAGCCCTAGGCTTAGGGAGCCCTAGGCCTAGGTAGCCCTAGGCATAGGGAGCCCGAGGCCTGGGGAACCCCAGCCCTAAGGCATAGGGAGCCCCAGGCCTGGGGAGCTCCAAACATTAGGCTTAGGGATCCCCAGACCTGGGGAATCCCAGTCCTTAGGCTTAGGGAGCCCCAGGCCTGAGGCTCCGAAGTACTGAGGCTTAGGGAGCGCCAGGCTGGGGCGCCCCAACCTTGAGGCTTAGGGAACCCCAGACCTGGAGCGTCAGAGCCCTGAGGCTTAGGGAGCCCCAGTTCTGGGACGCCCCAGCCTTAGGCTTAGGGAGGCCCAGGCCTGGGGCGCCCCAGCCCTTAGGCTTAGGGAGCCCCAGGCCTAGGGCGCCCAGCCCTTAGGCTTAGGGAGCCCCAGGCCTCAGTCGCCCCAGCCCTGAGTCTTAGGGATCCCCAGCCTGGGACGCCCCAGCCCTGAGGCTTAGGGAGGACCAGGCCGGGGGCACCCCAGCCCTTAGGCTTAGGGAGCCCCAGGCTTGGGGAGCCATAGGCTTAGGGAGCCCTAGACCTAGGTAGCCCTAGGCTTAGAGAGCCCGTGGCCTGGGTAGCCCGAGCCTTTAGGCTTATGGAGCCCCAGGCCTGGGGAGATCCAAACATTAGGCTTAGGGAGCCCCAGGCCTGGGGCGCCCCAGCACGTAGGCTTAGAGAGCCCCAGACCTGTGGCGCCCCAGGCCTTAGGCTTAAGGAGCCCCAGGCCTGGGATTCCCCAGCCCTTATGCGTAGGGAGCCCCAGGCCTGGGGCGCCCCAGCACTGGTGCTTTGGGAGCCCCAGACCTGGGGATCCCCAGCCCTGAGTCTTAGGGAGCCCAGGCTTGGTGCGCCCCAGCCCTGAGGCTTAGGGAGCCCCAGGCCTTGGTCGCACCAGACCTGAGGCTTAGGGAGCCCGAGGCCTGGGGAGCCCCAGCCCTAAGGCTTTGGGAGCCCCAAGCCTGGGGCGCTCCAGCCCTTAGGCTTAGGGAGCCCCAGGCCTGGGGCTCCCCAGTCCTTAGGCTTAGGGAGCCCCAGGTCTGGGGAGCCCGAGCCCTTAGGCTTATGGAGCCCCAGGCCTGGGGAGCTCCAAACATTAGGCTTAGTTATCCCCTGGCCAAGGGCGCCCCAGCCCTTAGGCTTAGGGAGCCACAGGCCTGGGGCGCCCCAGCAATAGGCTTAGGGAGGCCCAGGCCTGGGGCGCCCCAGCCCTGAGGCTTAGGACGGCCCAGCCCTTAGGGTTAGGGAGCCCTAGTCCTGGGGCGCCCCAAGCCTTTGCCTTAGGAAGCCCCAGGTCTGGGGTGCCATAGCCCTTAGGCTTAGGGAGCCCTAGGCCTGAGGAGCCCCAGCCCTTAGGCTTAGGTAGCCCCAGGCCGGAGAACGCCAACCCTTAGGCTTAGGGAGCCCCAGGCCTGGGGAGCCCTAGTCTTTAGGCTTTGGAGGCCACAGGCCTGGGACGCCCCAGCCCTTAGACTTTGGGAGCCCCAGGCATGGGCGCCCCAGCCCTTAGGGTTAGAATACCCCAGCCCTTAGGCTTACGGAGCCCAAGTCTGGGGCGCCCCAGCCCTAAGGCTTAGGAAGCCCCAGGCCTGGGGTGACCCAGCCCTTAGGCTTAGGGCGCCCCTGCCCTTAGGCTTAGGGAGTCCGAGCCCTGGGGCGCTCCAGCCCTTAGGTTAGGGAGCCCCATACGTGTGGCGCCCCAGCCCTTAGGCTTAGGGAGCCCCAGTCCTGGGGCACCTCCGCCCTTATGCTTAGGGAGCCCCAAGTCTGGGGTGCCCCAGCCCTTAGGCTTAGGGAACCCCAGTCCTGGGGCACCCCAGCCCTTATGATTAGGGAGCCCCAGGCCTGGGGCGCCCCAGCCTTTAGCTTTAGGGAGCCCCAATACTGGGGTGCCCCAACCCTTAGGCTTTAGTAGCCCTAGGCCTGTGGCGCCCCAGCATTTAGGATTAGGGTGCCCCAAGCCTGGAGCACCCAAGCCCTTAGGCTTTGGGAGGCCCAGTCCATGGGAGTCCCACCCTTAGGCTTAGGGAGCCTCAGGCCAGGGGTGCCCCAGCCCTTAGGCTCAGTGGGCCACAGGCCTCGGCGCCCCAGCACTGACGCTTAGGGAGCCCCAAGCCTGGGGCGACCCAGCCCTGATAATTTGGGAGCCTCAGGCATGGGGCGCCCCAGCCCTTATGCTTAGGGAGCCCTAGGCCTAGGGAACCCAAGCCCTTAGGCTTAGGGAGGCCCAGGCTTGGGGCGCCCCAGCCCTTAGACTTAGGGAGCCACAGGCCTGGGGCGCCCCAGCCCTTAGACTTAGGTTTCCCCAGCCCTTAGACTTAGGGAGCCCCAGGCCTGGGGCTCCGCAGCCCTTAGGCATAGGGAGCCCCTGGCCTGGGTCGGCCTACCCCTGAGGCTTAGGGAGCCTCAAGCCTGGGGCTACCCAGCCCTGATTATTAGGGAGCTCCAGGCCTGGGGCGCCCCAGCCCTTAGGCTTAGGGTGCCCCAGGCTTGGGGAGCCCTAGGATTAGGGAGCCCAAGACCTAGGTATCCCTAGGCTTAGGGAGCCCGAGGCCTGGGTAGCCCGAGCCCTTAGGCTTATGGAGCCCCAGGCCTGGGGAGCTCCAAACATTAGGCTTACGGAGCTCCAGGCCTGGGGCGCCCCTGCCCTTAGGCTTATAGAGCCCCAGACCTGTGGCGCCCCAGGCCTAAGGCTTCAGGAGCCCAAGGCCTGGGGCTCCCCAACCCTTATGCTTAGGGAGCCCCACGACTGGGGCGCCCCAGCCCTGGTGCTTTAGGAGCCCCAGGCCTGGGGCGCCCCAGCCCAAAGTCTTAGGGAGCCCCAGGCTTGGGGTGCCCCAGCCCAGAGGCTTAGGGAGCCCCAGGCGTTGGTCGCACTAACCCTGAGGCTTATGGAGCCCAAGGCCTGGGGAGCCCCAGCCCTAAGGCTTAGGGAGCCCCAAGTCTGGGGCGCTCCAGCCCTTTGGCTTAGAGAGCCCCAGGTCTGGGGCGCCCCAGCCCTTTGGCTTATGGAGCCCCAGGCTTGGAGCGACCCAGGCCTGAGGCTTAGGGATCCCCAGGCCTGGGGCGCCCCAGCCCTGAGGCTAAGGACGGCCCAGCCCTTAGGGTTAGGGAGCCACAGGCCTGGGGCGCCCCAAGCCTTTGGCTTAGGGAGCCCCAGATCTGGGGTGCTATAGCCCTTAGGCTTAGGTAGCCCTAGGCCTGAGGAGCCCCAGCACTTAGGCTTAGGTAGGCCCAGGCCGGAGAACGCCAACCCTTAGGCTTAGGGAGCCCCAGCCTGGGGAGCCCCAGCCCTTAGTCTTAGGGAGCCCCACGCCTGGGGCGCCCCAGCCCTTAGGCTTAGGGAGCCACTGGCCTGGGGCGCCCCAGCAATAGGATTAGGGACGCCCAGGTCTGGGGGGGCCCCAGCCCTTTGGCTTATGGAGCCCCAGGCCTGAGGCGCCGCAACCCTGAGGCTAAAGACGGCCAAGCCCTTAGGGTTAGGGAACCCTAGGCCTGGGGCACCCCAAGCCTTTGGCTTAGGGAGCCCCCGGTCTGGGGTGCCATAGCCCTTAGGCTTAGGGAGCCCTAGGCCTGAGGAGCCCCCGCCCTTAGGTTTAGGTAGCCCCAGGCCGGAGAACGCCAACCCTTAGGCTTAGGGAGCCCAAGGCCTGGAGCGCCCCAGCCCTTAGGCTTAGGGAGGCCCAGGCCTGGGGCGCCCCACCCCTTAGGCTTAGGGAGCCCCAGGCCTGGGGCACCCCAGCCCTTAGACATAGGGTGCCCCAGCCCTTAGACTTAGGGAGCCCCAGGCTTGGGGCACCCCAGCCCTTACGCATAGGGAGCCCCTAGCCTGGGGCCGTCTAGCCCTGAGGCTTAGGGAGCCCCAAACCTGGGGCGACCCAGCCCTGATAATTAGGGAGCACCAGGCCAGGGGCGCCCCAGCCCTTATGCTTTGGGAGCCCCAAGCCTGGGCGCCCCAGCCTTTAGGCTTTGGGGGTCACAGGCTTGGGACTCCCCAGCCCTTAGACTTTGGGAGCCTCAGGCATGGGCGCCCCAGGCCTTAGGCTTAGAATACCCCAGCCCTTAGGCTTAGGGCGCCCCTGCCCTTACGCTTAGGGAGTCCGAGGCCTTGGGCGCTCCAGTCCTTAGGTTAGGGAGCCCCAGACCTATGGCGCCCCAGCCCTTAGGCTTAGGGAGCCCCAGTCCTGGGGCAGCTCCGCCCTTATGCTTAGGGAGCCCCAGCCTGGGGTGGCCCAGCCCTTAGGCTTAGGGAACCCCAGTCCTGGGGCACCCCAGCCTTTAGGATTAGGGAGCCCCAAGCCTGGGGCTCCCCAGCCTTTAGGCTTTGGGAGCCCCAATACTGGGGTGCCCAAACCCTTAGGCTTATGGAGCCCCAGGCCTGTGACGCCCCAGCATTTAGGCTTAGGGAGCCCCAAGCCTGGAGCGCCCCAGCCCTTAGGCTTTGGGAGCCCCAGTCCATGGGAGTCCCACCCTTAGGCTTAGGGAGCCTCAGGCCTGGGGCGCACCAGCCATTAGGCTTAGGGAGCCCCAGGCCTGGGGGCCCCAGCACTTAGGCTCAGTGAGCCACAAACCTCGGCGCCCCAGCACTGAGGTTTAGGGAGCCGCAGGCCTGGGTAGCCCCAGCCCTGGTGCTTTGGGAGACCCAGGCCTGGGGGGCCCCAGCCCTGAGTCTTAGGGAGCCCCAGGCCTGGGGCGCCCATCCCAGAAGCTTAGGGAGCCCCAGGCTTGGAGAGCCCGAGCCCTTAGGCTTAGGGAGTCCCAGGCCTCGGGAGCCCTAGACTTAGGGAGCCCCAGGCCTGGGTAGCCCTAGGATTAGGGAGCCCTAGGCCTTGGGAGCCCCAGCCTTCTGGCTTAGGGATCCCCACGCCTGGGGCGCCCCAGCCCTTAATCTTAGGGAGCCCCAGGCCTGAGGCTTAGGGAGCACGAGGCCTGGGGCGCCCAAGCCCTTAGGCATAGGCAACCCCTGTCCTGGGGCGGCCTAGCCCTGAGACTTAGGGAGCCCCAAGCCTGGGGCGACCCAGCCCTGATTATTAGGGAGCCCCAGGATTGGGGCGCCCCAGCCCTTAGGCTTAGGGAGGCCTAGGCCTGAGGCGCCCCAGCCCTTAGGCTTAGGGAGGCCCAGGCCTGGGGCGCTCCAGCCCTTAGGCTTATGGAGCCCCAGGCCTGGGGCGCCCCAGCCCGTAGACTTAGGGTGCCTCAGCCCTTAGACTTAGGGAGCCCCAGGCCTGGGGAGCCCCAGCCCGTAGACTTAGGGAGCACCAGGACTGGGGAGCCCCAGCCCTTAGGCTTAGGTGCCCCAGGCCTTGGGCTCCCCAGCACTAGGCTTAGGTATCCCCAGGACTTTGGCGTCCCAGCCCTTAGGCTTAGCGAGCCCCAGGCCTGGGGCGACCCAGCCCTTAGGCTTAGGGCGCCCCTGCCCTTACGCTTAGGGAGTCCGAGGCCTTGGGCGCTCCAGCCCTTAGGTTAGGGAGCCCCAGACCTATGGCGCCCCAGCCCTTAGGCTTAGGGAGCCCCAGTCCTGGGGCAGCTCTGCCCTTATGTTTAGGGAGCCCCAAGCCTGGGGCGCCCCAGCCTTTAGGCTTAGGGAGCCCCAAGCCTGGGGCGCCCCAGCCTTTAGGCTTTGGGAGTCACAGGCTTGGGACTCCCCAGCCCAAGCCTTAGGGAGCCCCAGTCCTGGGGCTGCTCCGCCCTTATGCTTAGGGAGCCCCAGCCTGGGTTGCCCCAGCACTTAGGCTTAGGGAACCCCAGTCCTGGGGCACCCCAGCCCTTAGGATTAGGGAGCCCCTAGCCTGGGGCGCCCCAGCCTTTAGGCTTAGGGAGCCCCAATACTGGGGTGCCCAAACCCTTAGGCTTATGGAGCCCCAGGCTTGTGGCACCCCAGCATTTAGGCTTAGGGAGCCCCAAGCCTAGAGTGCCCCAGCCCTTAGGCTTTGGGAGCCCCAATCCATGGGAGTCCCGCCCTTAGGCTTAGTGAGCCACAGGCCTGGGGCGCCCCAGCCCTTAGGCTTAGGGAGCCCCAGGCCTGGGTGCCCCAGCAATTAGGCTCAGTGAGCCACAGGCCTCGGCGCCCCAGCACTGAGGTTTAGGGAGCCGCAGGCCTGGGGAGCCCCAGCCCTGGTGCTTTGGGAGACCCAGGCCTGGGGCGCCCCAGCCCTGAGCCTTAGGGAGCCCCAGGCCTGGGGCGCCCAGCCCAGAAGCTTAGGGAGCCCCAGGCTTGGAGAGCCCGAGCCCTTAGGCTTAGGGAGTCCCAGGCCTCGGGAGCCCTAGACTTAGGGAGCCCCAGGCCTGGGTAGCCCTAGGATTAGGGAGCCCTAGGCCTTGGGAGCCCCAGCCTTCTGGCTTAGGGATCCCCACGCCTGGGGCACCCCAGCCCTTAATCTTAGGGAGTCCCAGGCCTGAGGCTTAGGGAGCACGAGGCCTGGGGCGCCCAAGCCCTTAGGCATAGGCAACCATTGTCCTGGGGCGGCCTAGCCCTGAGACTTAGGGAGCCCCAAGCCTGGGGCGACCCAGCCCTGATTATTAGGGAGCCCCAGGATTGGGGCGCCCCAGCACTTAGGCTTAGGGAGGCCTAGGCCTGAGGTGCCCCAGCCCTTAGTCTTAGGGAGGCCCAGGCCTGGGGCGCTCCAGCCCTTAGGCTTATGAAGCCCCAGGCCTGGGGCGCCCCAGCCCGTAGACTTAGGGTGCCCCAGCCCTTAGACTTAGGGAGCCCCAGGCCTGGGGCGCCCCAGCCCTTAGACTTAGGGAGCCCCAGGACTGGGGAGCCCCAGCCCTTAGGCTTAGGTGCCCCAGGCCTGGGGCTCCCCAGCACTAGGCTTAGGTATCCCCAGGACTTTGGCGTCCCAGCCCTTAGGCTTAGGGAGCCCCAGGCCTGGGGCGACCCAACCCTTAGGCTTAGGGCGTCCCTGCCCTTACGCTTAGGGAGTCCGAGGCCTTGGGCGCTCCAGCCCTTAGGTTAGGGAGCCCCAGACCTATGGCGCCCCAGGCCTTAGGCTTTGGGAGCCCCAGTCCTGGGGCAGCTCCGCCCTTATGTTTAGGGAGCCCCAAGCCTGGGGTGCCCCAGCCCTTAGGCTTAGGGAACCCCAGTCCTGGGGTACCCCAGCCTTTAGGATTAGGGAGCCCCAAGCCTGGTGCGCCCCAGCCTTTAGACTTAGGGAGCCCCAATACTGGGGTGCCCAAACCCTTAGGCTTTAGGAGCCCCAGGCCTGTGGCGCCCAGCATTTAGGCTTAGGGAGCCCCAAGCCTGGAGCGCCCCAGCCCTTAGGCTTTGGGAGCCCCAGTCCATGGGAGTCCCACCCTTAGGCTTAGGGAGCCTCAGGCCTGGGGCGCCCCAGCCCTTAGGCTTAGGGAGCCCCAGGCCTGGGGCCCCAGCCCTTAGGCTCAGTGAGCCACAGGCCTCGGCGACCCAGCACTGAGGTTTAGGGAGCTGCAGGCCTCGGAGCCCCAGCCCTGGTGCTTTGCGAGACCCAGGCCTGGGCCGCCCCAGCCCTGAGTCTTAGGGGGCCCCAGGCCTGGGGCGCCCCAGCCCTTAGTGTTTGGGAGCCCCAGTCCATGGGAGTCCCACCTTTGGCTTAGGGAGCCTCCGGCCTGGGGCGCCCCAGCCCTTAGGCTTAGGGAGCCCCAGGCCTGGGGGCCCCAGCCCTTAGGCTCAGTGAGCCACAGGCCTCGGCGCCCCAGCACTGAGGTTTAGGGAGCCGCAGGACTGGGGAGCCCCAGCCCTGGTGCTTTGCGAGACCCAGGCCTGGGGCGCCCAGCCCAGAAGCTTAGGGAGCCCCAGGCTTGGAGAGCCCGAGCCCTTAGGCTTAGGGAGTCCCAGGCCTTGGGAGCCCTAGACTTAGGGAGCCCCAGGCCTGGGTAGCCCTAGGCTTAGGGAGACCTAGGCCTTGGGAGCCCCAGCCTTCTGGCTTAGTGATCCCCACGCCTGGGGCGCCCCAGCCCTTAAGCTTAGGGAGCCCCAGGCCTGAGGCTTAGGGAGCACGAGGCCTGGGGCGCCCAAGCCCTTAGGCATAGGGAACCCCTGTCTGGGGCGGCCTAGCCCTGAGACTTAGGGAGCCCCAAGCCTGGGGCGACCCAGCCCTGATTATTAGGGAGCCACAGGCCTGGGGCGCCCCAGCCCTTAGGCTTTGGGAGTCCTAGGCCTGAGGCGCCCCAGCCCTTAGTCTTAGGGAGGCCCAGGCCTGGGGCGCTCCAGCCCTTAGGCTTATGGAGCCCCTGGCCTGGGGCGCCCCAGCCATGAGGCTAAGGGCGCCCCAGCCCTTAGACTTAGGGAGCCCCAGGCCTGGGGCGCCCCAGCCCTTAGACTTATGGTGCCCCAGGACTGGGGAGCCCCAGCCCTTAGGCTTAGGTGCCCTGGCCTGGGGCTCCCCAGCACTAGGCTTAGGTATCCCCAGGACTTTGTCGTCCCAGCCCTTAGGCTTAGGGAGCCACAGGCCTTGGGCGCCCCAGCCATGAGGCTAAGGGCGCCCCAGCCCTTAGGGTTAGGGAGCCCCAGGCCTGCGGTGCTCCAGCCCTTAGGCTTAGGGAGCCCTAGGCGTGGGGAGCCCCAGCCCTTCGGCATAGGTAGCCCCAGGCTATGGAACCCCAACCCTTAGGCTTAGGGATCCCCAGGCCTCGGGAGCCCTAGATTTAGGGAGCCCCAGGCCTGGGTAGCCCTGGGCTTAGGGAGCCCTAGGCCTTGGGAGCCCCAGCCCTCTGGCTTAGGGATCCCCACGCCTGGGGCGCCCCAGCCCTTAAGCTTAGGGAGTCCCAGGCCTGAGGCTTAGGGAGCATGAGGCCTGGGGCGCCCAAGGCCTTGGGTATTGGGAGCCCCTGGCCTGGTGCGGCCTACCCCTGAGGCTTAGGGAACCCCTGTCCTGGGGCACCCCAGCCCTTAGGATTAGGAAGTCCCAGGCCTGGGGCGCCCCAGCCTTTAGGCTTAGGGAGGCCCAATACTGGGGTGCCCCAACCCTTAGGCTTTAGGATTCCCCAGGCATGTGGCGCCCCAGCATTTAGGCTTAGGGAGCCCCAAGCCTGGAGCGCCCCAGCCCTTAGGCTTTGGGTGCCCCAGACCATGGGAGTCCCACCCTTAGGCTTAGGGAGCCCCATGCCTGGGGCGCCCCAGCCCTTAGGCTTAGGGAGCCCCAGGCCTGGGGGCCCCAGCCCTTAGGCTCAGTGAGCCACAGGCCTCGGCGCCCCAGCACTGAGGCTTAGGGAGCCGCAGGCCTGGGGCGCCCCAGCCCTGGTGCTTTGGGAGCCCCAGGCCTGGGGCGCCCGAGTCCTGAGTCTTAGGGAGCCCCAGGCCTGGGGCGCCCAGCCCAGAAGCTTAGGCAGCCCCAGGCTTGGAGAGCCCGAGCCCTTAGGTTTAGGGAGTCCCAAGCCTCGGGAGCCCTAGAATTAGGGAGCCCCAAGCCTGGGTAGCCCTAGGCTTAGGGAGACCTAGGCCTTGGGAGCCCCAGCCCTCTGGCTTAGGGATCCCCATGCCTGGGGCGCCCAAGCCCTTAAGCTTAGGGAGCCCCAGGCCTGAGGCTTAGGGAGGACGATGCCTGGGGCACCCAAGCCCTTAGGCATAGGGAGCCCCTGTCCTGGGGCGGCCTAGCCTTGAGGCTTAGGGAGCCCCAAGCCTGGGGCGACCCAGCCCTGATTATTAGGGAGCTCAAGGCCTGGGGCGCCCCAGCCCTTAGGCTTAGGGAGCCCAAGGCCTGAGGCACCCCAGCCCTTAAGCTTAGGGAGGCCCAGGCCTGGGGCGCCTCAGCCCTTAGGCTTAGGGAACCCCAGACCTGGGGCGCCCCAGCGCTTAGACTTAGGGTGCCCCAGCCCTTAGACTTAGAGAGCCCAGGCCTGGGGCGCCCCAGCCCTTAGACTTAGGGAGCCCCAGGACTGGGAGCCCAGACCTTAGGCTTAGGGTGCCCCAGGCCTGGGGCTCCACAGCCCCTAGGCTTAGGTATCCCCAGGACTTTGGCACCCCAGCCCTTAGGCTTAGGGAGCCATAGGCCTGGGGCGTTCCAGCCCTTAGGCTTAGGGAGCCCCAGGCCTGGGGCGCCCCAAGCCTTGGCTTAGGGAGCCCCATATCTGGGGTGCCATAGCCCTTAGGCTTAGGGAGCCCTAGGCCTGGGGAGCCCCAGCCCTTAGGCTTAGGTAGCCCCAGGCCAGAGAACCCCAACTCTTAGGCTTAGGGAGCCCCAGGCCTCGGGAGCCCTGGACTAAGCGAGCCCCATGCCTGGGTAGCCCTAGGCTTAGGGAGCCCTAGGCCTTGGGAGCCCCAGCCCTCTGGCTTAGGGATCCCCACGCCTGGGGCGCCCCAGCCCTTAAGCTTAGGGAGCCCCAGGCCTGAGGCTTAGGGAGCACGAGGCCTGGTGCGCTCAAGGCCTTAGGCATTGGGAGCCCCTGTCCTTGGGCGGCCGAGCCCTGAGGCTTAGGGAGCCCCAAGCCTGGGGCGACCCAGCGCTGATAATTAGGGAGCCGCAGGCCTGGGGCGCCCTAGCCCTTAGGTTTTGGGAGCCTTAGGCCTGGGGTGCCCCAGCCTTTAGGCTAAGGGAGGCCCAGGCTTGGGGAGCCCCAGACCTTAGACTTAGGTTGTCCCAGCCCTTAGACTTAGGGAGCCCCAGGCCTGGGGCTGCTCAGCCCTTAGGCATAGGGAGCCCCTGGCCTGGGTCGGCCTAGCCCTGAGGCTTAGGGAGCCTCAAGCCTGGGGCTACCCAGCCCTGATTATTAGGGAGCTCCAGGCCTGGGACGACCCAGCCCTAAGGCTTGGGGACGCCCAGGCCTGGGGAGCGCCAGCCCTTAGGCTTAGGGGGCCCCAGGCCTGGGGCGCTCCAGCCCTTAGACTTAGCGTGCCCCAGCCCTTAGACTTAGGGAGCCCCAGGCCTGGGGCGCCCCAGCCCTTAGGCTTAGGGAGCCACAGGCCTGGGGCGCCCCAGCCCATAGGTTTAGGGAGGCCCAGGCTTGGGGAGCCCCAGCCCTTCGGCTTATGGACCCCAGGCCTGTGGCTCCCCAGCCCTAGGGCTTAGGTAGTCCTAGGCCAGGGTCGCCCCAGGCCTTAGGCTTAAGGAGGCCCAGGCTTGGGGTGCCCCAGCCCTTAGACTAAGGGAGCCCCAGGCCTGGGGCGCCCCAGCCCTTAGACTTAGTGTACCCCAGTCCTTAGACTTAGGGAACCCCAGGCCTGGGGCACCCCAGCCCATAGACTTAGGGAGCCCCAGGACTGGGGAGCCCCAGCCCTTAGGCTTAGGGTGCCCCAGGCCTGGGGCTCCCCAACCCCTAGGCTTAGGGATCCCCAGGCCTGGGGCGCCCCAGCCCCTAGGCTTAGGGATCCCCAGGCCTGGGGCGCCCCAGCCCTGAGGCTAAGGGTGCCCCAGCCCTTTGGCTTAGGGAGCCCCAGGTCTGGGGTGCGATAGCCCTTAAGCTAACGAAGCCCCAGGCCTGGGGAGCCCCAGCCCTTAGGCTTAGGGAGCCCCAGACCTGGGGAGCCCTAGTCCTTAGGCTTAGGGAGCCCCAGTCCTGGGGAGCCCTAGGCTTAGGGAGCCTGAGGCCGGTGGAGCACTAAGCTTAGTGATTCCCAGGCCTGGGGAACCCCAGACATTAGGCTTAGGGAGCCCCAGGGCTGGGGAGCCACAGCCCTTAGCTTAGGTAGCCCCAGGCCTGGGGCGCCCCAACCCTTAGGTTTAGGGAGGCCCAGGCCTGTGGCGCCACAGCCCTTAGGCTTAGGGAGCCCCAGGCCTGGTGCGCCCGAGCGCTTAGGCTTAAGTAGCCCCAGGCCTGGGAATCCCCAGACCTTAGGCTAAGGGAGCCCGAGTCTTGGGGCGCCCCAACCCTGAGGCTTAGGGAGCACGAGGCCTGGGGCGCCCCAGCCCTTAGGCTTAGGGATCCTAGGCCTGGGCGCTCCAAACATTAGGCTTAGGGAGCAGCCAGCTTGGGGCGCCCCAGCACTTAGACTTAGAGAGCCCCAGACCTGTGGCTCCCCGGGCCTTAGGCTTAGGGAGCCCTAGGCCTGGGGTTCCCCCGCCCTTAGGCTTAGGGAGACCAAGGCCTGGGGCGCCCCAGCCCTTAGACATACGGTGCCCCAGCCCTTAGACTTAGGGAGCCCCAGGCTGGGGAGGCCTAGCCCTTAGCTTAGGTAGCCCCAGGCCTGGGGTGCCCCAGCCCTTAGGTTTAGGGAGGCCCAGGCCTGTAGCGCCACCGCCCTTAGGCTTAGGGAGCCCGAGGCCTGGTGTGCCCCAGCGCTTAGGCTTAAGGAGCCCCAGGCCTGGGAATTCCCAGACCTTAGGCTAAGGGAGCCCCAGTCCTGGGGAGCCCTAGACTTAGGGAGCCTGAGGCCTGTGGAGCACTAAGCTTTGGGATTCCCAGGCCTGGGGAACCCCAGACATTAGGCTTAGGGAGCCACATGCCTGAGGTGCCCCAGCCCTCAGGCCAAGAACGCCCCAACCCTTAAGGTTAGGGAGCCCCAGGCCTGGGGCGCCCCAAGCCTTTGGCTTAGGGAGCCGCAGGTCTGGGGTGCCATAGCCCTTAGGCTTAGGGAGCCCTAGGCCGGAGAACCCCAAACCTTAGGCTTAGGGAACCCTAGGCCGGAAAACCCCAGCCCTGAGGCTTAGGGAGCCCCAAGCCTGGGGCAAACCAGCCCTGATTATAGGGAGCCCCAGGCCTGGGGCCCCCAGCCCTTAGCCTTAGGGAGCCCTAGGCCTGGGGTGCCCCAGCCCTTCGGCTTAGGGAGCCCCAGGCCTGGGGCGCCCCAGCCCTTAGGCTTAGGGAGCCCCAGGCCTGGGGCGCCCCAGCCCTTAGACATAGGGTGCCCCAGCCCTTAGACTTAGGGAGCCCCAGGCTGGGGCGGCCTAGCCCTGAGGATTAGGGAGCCCCAAGCTTGGGGCGACCCAGCCCTGATAATTAGGGAGCTCCAGGCCTGGGGCGCCCTAGCACTAAGGCCTAGGGAGCCCTAGGCCTGAGGTGTCCCAGCCCTTAGGCTTAGGGAGGCCCAGGCCTTGGGCGCTCCAGCCCTTAGGCTTAGGGTGCCCCAGCCCTTAGACTTAGGGTGCCCTAGGCCTGGGGCACCTCAGCCCTTAGATTTTGTGAGCCCCAGGACTGGGTAGCCCCAGCCATTAGGCTTAGGGTGCCCCAGGCTTGGGGCTCCCCAGCCCCTAGGCTTAGGTATCCCCAGGCCTGAGGCGCCCCAGCCCATAGGTTTAGGGAGGCCCAGGCCTGGGGTGCCCCAGCCCTTTGGCTTATGGAGCCCCAGGCCTATAGCGCCCCAGCCCTGAGGCTTAGGGATCCCCAGGCCTGTGGTGCTCCAGCCCTTAGGCTTAGGGAGACCCAGGCCTGGTGTGCTCCAGCCCTTAGGCTTAGGAAGCCCCAGGCCTCAGGAACCCTAGACTTAGGGAGCCGCAGGCCTGGGTTGCCCTAGGCTTAGGGAGCCCTAGGCCTTGGGAGCCCCAGCACTGTGGCTTAGGGACCTCCACGCCTGGGGCGCCCCAACCCTTAAGCTTAGGGAGCCCCAGGCCTGAGGCTTAGGGAGTCCTAGGCCTGGGGCTCCCCAGCCCTTAGGCTTAGGGAGGCCCAGGCCTGGGGCGCCCTAGTCCTTAGGCTTAGGGAGCCCCAGTCCTGGGGAGCCCTAGGCTTAGGAAGCCTGAGGCCTGGGGAGCACTAGGCTTAGGGATCCCCAGGCCTGGGCAGCCCGGGACATTAGGCTTAGGGAGCCCCAGGCCTGGGGAGCCACAGCCCTTAGCTTAGGTAGCCCCAGGCCTGGAAAGCCCCAGCCCTTAGGCTTAGGGAGTCCCAGGCCTGGGGAGGCCCAGCCCCTAGGCTTCGAGAGCCCCAGGCCTGGGGCGCCCCAGCCCTTAGGTTTAGGGAGCCCCAGGCCTTTTGGCGCCACAGCCCTTAGGCTTTGGGAGCCCCAGGCCTGCTGCGCCCCAGCGCTTAGGCTTAAGGAGCCCCAGGTCTGGGAATCCCCAGACCTTAGGCTAAGGGAGCCCGAGGCCTGGGGCGCCCCAAACCTGAGGCTTAGGGAGCACGAGGCCTGGGGCGCCCCAGCCCTTAGGCTTAGGGATCCTAGGCCTGGGGCGCCCCAGCCCTGAGGCATTGGGAGTCCCAAGCCAGGGTCGCCCCAGCCCTGAGGTTTAGGGAGACCCAGGCCTGGGGCGCCCCATCCCTTAGGATTATGGAGCCCCAGGCCTGGGGCGGCACAGATCTGAGGCATAGGGAGCCCCAGGCCTCGGGCGCCCCAGCCCTGAGGCATACGGAGGCCCAGGCCTGGGGGGCCCCAGCCCTGAGGCTTAGGGAGCCCCAGGCCTGGGTAGCCCGAGCCCTTAGGCTTATGTAGCCCAAGGCCTGGGGAGCTCCAAACATTAGGCTTAGGTAGCCGCCGGCCTGGGGCGCCCTAGCACTTAGACTTAGAGAGCCCCAGACTTGTGGCATCCCGGTCCTTAGGCTTAATGAGCCCCAGGACTGGGGCGCCCCAGCCCTTGTGCTTTGGGAGCCCCAGGCCTGGGGCGCCACACCCCTGAGGCTTAGGGAGCCACAGGCCTGGGGCGCCCCAGCCCTGAGGCTAAGGACACCCCAGCCCTTAGGGTTAGGGAGCCCCAGGCCTGAGGCGCCCCAAGCCTTGGCTTATGGAGCCCCAGGACTGGGGTGCCATAGCCCTTAGGCTTAGGGAGCCCTAGTCCGGAGAACCCCAACCCTTAGGCTTAGGGAGCCCTAGGCCGGAGAACCCCAGCCCTGAGGCTTAGGGAGCCCCAAGCCTGGGGCGACCCAGCCCTGATTATTAGGGAGACCCAGGCCTGGGGCGCCCCAGCCCTTAGGTTTAGGGAGCCCTAGGCCTGGGGTGCCCCAGCCCTTTTGCTTAGGAAGGGCCCGGCCTGGGGCGCCCCAACCCTTAGGCTTAGGGAGCCCGAGGCCTGGGGCGCCCCAGCCCTTAGACATAGGGTGCCCCAGCCCTTAGACTTCGGGAGCCCCAGGCTTGGGGCTCCCCAGGCCTTAGGCATAGGGAGCCCCTCGCCTGGGGCGGCCTAGCCCTGAGGCTTAGGGAGCCCCAAGCCTGGGGCGACCCAGCCCTGATAATTAGGGAGCTCCAGGCCTGGGGTGCCCCAGCACTAAGGCTTAGGGAGCCCTAGGCTTGAGGCGCCCCAGCCCTTAGGCTTAGGGAGGCCCAGGCCTTGGGTGCCCCAGCCCTTAGGCTTAGGGCGTTCCAGGCCTGGGGTGCCCCAGCCCTTAGATTTTGGGTGCCCCAGCCCTTAGACTTAGGGAGCCCCAGGCCTGGGGAGCTACAGCCATTAGGCTTAGGGTACCCCAGGCCTAGGGCTCCCCAGCCCCTAGGCTTAGGGATCCCCAGGCCTGGGGCGCCCCAGCACTTAGGCTTAGGAGCCACAGACCTCGGGCGCCCCAGCCCATAGGCTTAGGGAGGCTCAGGCCTGGGGCGTGCAAGCCCTTAGGCTTATGGAGCCCCAGGCCTGGGGCGCCCTAGCCCTGAGGCTTAGGGATCCCCAGGCCTGGGGTGCTCCAGCTCTTAGACATAGGGAACCCCAGGACTGGGGCCCCCCAAGCGTTTGGCTTAGGGAGCCCCAGGTCTGGGGTGCCATAGCCCTTAGGCTTAGGGAGCCCTAGGCCTGGGGAGCCCCAGCCCTTAGGCTTAGGTAGCCCCAGGCCGGAGAACCGCAACCCTTAGGCTTAGGGAGCCCCAAGCCTGGGGAGCCCCAGCCCTTAGGTTTAGGGAGCCCCAGGCCTGAGGAGCCCTAGTCCTTAGGCTTAGGGAGCCCCAGGACTCGGGAGTCCTAGACTTAGGGAGCCGCAGGCCTGGGTAGCCCTAGGTTTAGGGAGCCCTAGGCCTTGGGAGCCCCAGCCCTCTGGCTTAGGGATCCCCACGCCTGGGGCGCCCCAGCCCTTAAGCTTAGGGAGCCCCAGGCCTGAGGCTTAGGGAGTCCTAGGCCTGGGGCGCCCCAGCCCTTAGGCTTAGGGAGGCCCAGGCCTGGGGCGCCCCAGTCCTTAGGCTTAGGGAACCCCAGGCCTAGGGCTCTCCAGCATCTATGCTTAGGGATCCCCAGGCCTGGGGCGCCCCAGCCCTTAGTCTTAGGAGCCACAGACCTGGGGCGCCCAACCCATAGGCTTAGGAAGGCCCAGGTCTGGGGCGCCCAAGCCCTTAGGCTTATAGAGCCCCAGGCTTGGGGCGCCCCAGACATTCAGCTTAGGGAGCCCCAGGCCTGGGGAGCCACAGCCCTTAGCTTAGGTAGCCCCAGGCCTGGGGCGCCCCAGCCCTTAGGCTTAGGAAGTCCCAGGCCTGGGGAGACCAAGCCCTTAGGCTTCGGGAGCCCCAGGCCTGGGGCACTCCAGCCCTTAGGCTTAGGGAGCCCTAGTCCTGGGGCGCCCCAGCCCTTAGGTTTAGGCAGCCCCAGGCCTGTGGCGCCCCAGTCCCTAGGCTTAGGGATCCCCTGGCCTGGGGCGCCCCAGCCCTGAGGCTAAATGCGCCCCTGCCCTTTGGGTTAGGGAGCCCCAGGCCTGGGGTGCTCCAGCCCTTAGGCTTAGGGAGCCCCAGACCTGGGGTGCCCCAAGCCTTTGGCTTAGGGAGCCCCAGGTCTGGGATGCCATAGTCCTTAGGATTAGGGAGCCCAAGGCCTGTGGAGCCCCAGCCCTTAGGCTTAGAGAACCCAGACTGGGAGCACTAGTCCTTAGGTTTAGGTAGCCCCAGGCCTGTGGCGCCACAGCCCTTAGGCTTAGGGAGCCCCAGGCCTGGGTTGCTCCAGCCCTTAGGCTTAGGGAGCCCCAGTCCTGGGGAGCCCTAGGCTTAGGGAGCCTGAGACCTAGGGAGCACTAGGCTTAGGGATCCCCAGGGCTGGGGAGCCCCAGATATTAGGCTTACGGAGCCCCAGGCCGGAGAACCCCAACCCTTAGGCTTAGGGAGCCCCAGGCCTGGGGAGCCCCAGCCCTTAGGCTTAGGGAGCCCCAGGCCTCGGGAGCCCTAGAATTAGGGAGCCGCAGGCCTGGGTTGCCCTAGGCTTAGGGAGCCCTAGGCCTTGGGAGCCCCAGCCCTGTGGCTTTGGGATCCCCACGCCTGGGGCGCCCCAGCCCTTAAGCTTAGGGAGCCCCAGGCCTGAGGCTTAGGGAGCGCGAGGCCTGGAGGCCCAAGCCCTTAGGCATAAGGAGCCCCTGTCCTGGGTGGCCTAGCCCTGAGGCTTAGGGTGCCCCAAGCCTGGGGCGCCCCAGCCCTTAGGCTTAGGGAGTCCTAAGCCTGGGGCACCCCAGCCCTTAGGCTTAGGGAGGCCCAGGCCTGGGGCGTCAAGCCCTTAGGCTTATGGAGCCCAAGGCCTGGGGCGCCATAGCCCTGAGGCTTAGGGATCCCCAGGCCTGGGGCGCCCCAGCCCTGAGGCTAAGGGCGCTCCAGCCCTTTGGCTTAGGGAGCCCCCGGTCTGGGGTGCCATAGCCCTTAGGCTTAGGGAGCCCTAGGCTTGGGGATCCCCAGCCCTTAGGCTTAGGGAGCCCCAGGCCTGGGGAGCCCCAGCCCTTAGGCTTAGGGAGCCCCAGCCTGGCGAGCCCTAGTCCTTAGTCTTAGGGAGCCCCAGGCCTCGGGAGCCCTAGACTTAGGGAGCCCCAAGCCTGGTTAGCCCTAGGCTTAGGGAGCCCTAGGCCTTGGGAGCCCCAGCCCTCTGGCTTAGGGATCCCCACGCCTGGGGCGCCCCAGCCCTTAAGCTTAGGGAACCCCAGACCTGAGGCTTAGGGAGCACGAGGCCTGGGGAGCCCAAGGCCTTAGGGATTGGGAGCCCCTAGCTTGGGGCGGCCTAGCCCTGAGGCTTAGGGAGCCCCAAGCCTGGGGCGACCCAGCCCTGATAATTAGGGAGCCCCAGGCCTGGGGCGCCCCAGCCCTAAGGCTTAGGGAGGCCCAGGCTTGGGGCGCCCCAGCCCTTAGGCTTAGTGTGCCCCAGCCCTTTGAATAGGGAGCCCGCGGCCATGTGGCTCCCCAGCCCTTAGGCATAGGGAGCCCCTGGCCTGGGGCGGCCTTGCCCTTAGGCTTCAGGAGGCCCAGGCCTGGGTCGCCCCAGCGCCTAGGCTTAGGAAGCCCCAGGCCTGGGGCGCCCCAGCCCTTAGGCTTAGGGAGCCACAGGCCTGGGGCGCCCCAGCCCATAGGCTTAGGGAGGCCCAGTCCTGGGGATCCCCAGCCCTTTGGCTTATGGAGCCCCAGGCCTGGGGCACCCAAGCCCTAGGGCTTAGGGATTCCTAGGCCTGGGGCGCCCCAGCCCTTAGGCTTAGGGAGGCCCAGGCTTGGGGCGCCCAAGCCCTTAGACTTGGGGAGCCCCAGGCTTGGGGAGCCCCAGCCCTTAGACATAGGGTGCCCCAGCCCTTAGACTTAGGGAGCCCCAGACCAGGGGCGCCCCAGACCTTAGACATAGGTAGCCCCAGGACTGGGGAGCCCCAGCCGTAAGGCTTAGAGTGCCCTAAGCCTGGGGCTCCCCTGCCCCTAGGCTTAGGGATCCCCAGGCCTGGTGCTCCCCAGGCCCTAGGCTTAGGTATACCCGGGCCTGGGGCGCCCCAGCCCATAGGCTTAGGGAGGCCCAGGCCTGGGGTGCCCCAGCCCTTTGGCTTATGAAGTCCCAGGCCTGGAGCGCCCCAACCCTGAGGCTTAGGGATCCCCAGGCCTGGGGTGCTCCAGCCCTTAGGCTTAGGGAGCCCCAGGCCTGGGGCGCCCCAAGCCTTTGGTTTAGGGAGCCCCAGGTCTTGGGTGCCATAGCCCTTAGGCTTAGGGAGCCCTAGGCCTGGGGCGCCCCAGCCCTTAGGCTTAGGGAGGCCCAGGCCTGGTGCGTCCCAGCCCTTAAGCTTAGGGAGCCCCAGGCCTGAGGCTTAGGGCGCGCGAGGCCTGGGGTGCCCAAGCCCTTAGGCATAGGGAGCCCCTGTCCTGGGCGGCCTAGCCCTGAGGCTTAGGGAACCCCAGGCCTGGGGCGCCCCAGCCCTTAGGCTTAGGGAGTCCTAGGCCTGGGGTGCCCCAGCCCTTAGGCTTAGGGAGGCCCAGGCCTGTGGCGCCACAGACCTTAGGCTTAGGGAGCCCCAGGCCTGGGGTTGCTCCAGCACTTAGGCTTAGGGAGCCCCAGGCCTGGGGCGCCCCAAGCCTTTGGCTTAGGGAGCCCCAGGTCTGGGGTGCCATAGCCCTTAGGCTTAGGGAGCCCCAGGCCTGGGGAGCCCCAGCCCTTAGGCTTAGGGAGCCCCAGACCAGGGGAGCCCTAGTCCTTAGGCTTAGGGAGCCCCAGTCCTGGGGAGCCCTAGGCTTAGGGAGCCTGAGGCCTGGGGAGCACTAGGCTTAGGGATGCCCAGGCCTGGGGAGCCCCAGACATTAGGCTTAGGGAGCCCCAGGGCTGGGGAGCCACAGCCCTTAGCTTAGGTAGCCCCAGGCCTGGGGCGCCCCAGCCCTTAGGTTTAGGGAGGCCCAGGCCTGTGGCGCCACAGCCCTTAGGCTTAGGGAGCCCCAGGCCTGGTGCGCCCCAGCGCTTAGGCTTAAGGAACCCCAGGCCTGGGAATCCCCAGACCTTAGGCTAAGGGAGCCCGAGTCCTGGGGCGCCACAATCCTGAGGCTTACGGAGCACGAGGACTGGGGCGCCCCAGCCCTTAGGCTTAGGGATCCTAGGCCTGGGGCGCTCCAAACATTAGGCTTAGGGAGCCGCCGGCTTGGGGCGCCCCAGCACTTAGACTTAGAGAGCCCCAGACCTGTGGCGCCCCGGGCCTTAGGCTTACGGTGCCCCAGCCCTTAGACTTAGGGAGCCCCAGGCTGGGGCGGCCTAGCCCTGAGGCTTAGGGAGCCCCAAGCCTGGGGCGACCCAGCCCTGATAATTAGGGATCTCCAGGCCTGGGGCGCCCCAGCACTAAGGCTTAGGGAGCCCTAGGCCTGAGGCGCCCCAGCCCTTAGGCTTAGGGAGGCCCAGGCCTTGGGTACTCCAGCCGTTAGGCTTAGGGTGCCCCAGCCCTTAGACTTAGGGTGCCCTAGGCCTGGGGCGCCCCAACCCTTAGATTTAGTGAGCCCCAGGACTGGGTAGCCCCAGCCATTAGGCTTAGGGTGCCCCAGGCCTGGTGCTCCCCAGGCCCTAGGCTTAGGTATACCCGGGCCTGGGGCGCCCCAGCCCATAGGCTTAGGGAGGCCCAGGCCTGGGGTGCCCCAGCCCTTTGGCTTATGGAGCCCCAGGCCTGGAGCGCCCCAGCCCTGAGGCTTAGGGATCCCCAGGCCTGGGGTGCTCCAGCCCTTAGGCTTAGGGAGCCCCTGGCCTTGGGTGCTCCAGCCCTTAGGCTTAGGGAGGCCCCGGCCTGGGGCGCCCCAGCCCTTAAGCTTAGGGAGCCCCAGGCCTGAGGCTTAGGGCGCGCGAGGCCTGGGGTGCCCAAGCCCTTAGGCATAGGGAGCCCCTGTCCTGGGCGGCCTACCTCTGAGGCTTAGGGAACCCCAGACCTTGGGCGCCCCAGCCCTTAGGCTTAGGGAGTCCTAGGCCTGGGGCGCCCCAGCCCTTAGGCTTAGGGAGGCCCAGGCCTTAGACTTAGGTTGCCCCAGCCCTTAGGCTTAGGGTGCCCCAGGCCTGGGGCTCCACAGCACCTAGGCTTAGGGATCCCCAGGCCTGGGGCGCCCCAGCCCTTAGGCATAGGAGCCACAGACCTCGGGCGCCCCAGCCCATAGGCTTATGGAGCCCCAGGCCTGAGGCGCCCAAGCCCTTAGGCTTATGGAGCCCCAGGCCTGGGGCACCCTAGCCCTGAGGCTTAGGGATCCGCAGGCCTGGGGCGCCCCAGCCCTGAGGCTTAGGGAGCCCCAGGTCTGGGGTGCCATAGCCCTTAGGCTTAGGGAGCCCTAGGCCTGGGGCGCCCCAGCCCTTAGGCTTAGGGAGGCCCAGGCCTGGGGCGCCCCAGCCCTTAAGCTTAGGGAGCCCCAAGCCTGAGGCTTAGGGCGCGCGAGGCCTGGGGTGCCCAAGCCCTTAGGCATAGGGAGCCCCTGTCCTGGGCGGCCTACCTCTGAGGCTTAGGGAACCCCAGACCTTGGGCGCCCCAGCCCTTAGGCTTAGGGAGTCCTAGGCCTGGGGCGCCCCAGCCCTTAGGCTTAGGGAGGCCCAGGCCTGGGCCTCCCCAGCCCTTAGGCTTAGGGAGCCCCAGGCCTGGGGCGCCCCAGCCCTTAGACTTAGGTTGCCCCAGCCCTTAGGCTTAGGGTGCCCCAGGCCTGGGGCTCCACAGCACCTAGGCTTAGGGATCCCCAGGTCTGGGGCGCCCCAGCCCTTGGGCATAGGAGCCACAGACCTCGGGCGCCCCAGCCCATAGGCTTAGGGATCCCAGGCCTGAGGCGCCCAAGCCCTTAGGCTTATGGAGCCCCAGGCCTGGGGCACCCTAGCCCTGAGGCTTAGGGATCCCCAGGCCTGGGGCGCCCCAGCCCTGAGGCTTAGGGAGCCCCAGGTCTGGGGTGCCCCAGCCTGAGGCTTAGGGAGCCCTAGGCCTGGGGATCCCCAGCCCTTAGGCTTAGGGAGCCCCAGGCCTGGGGAGCCCCAGCCCTTAGGCTTAGGGAGCCCCAGCCTGGCGAGCCCTAGTCCTTAGTCTTAGGGAGCCCCAGGCCTCGGGAGCCCTAGACTTAGGGAGCCCCAAGCCTGGTTAGCCCTTGGCTTAGGGAGCCCTAGGCCTTGGGAGCCCCAGCCCTCTGGCTTAGGGATCCCCACGCCTGGGGCGCCCCAGCCCTTAAGCTTAGGGAACCCCAGACCTGAGGCTTAGGGAGCACGAGGCCTGGGGAGCCCAAGGCCTTAGGAATTGGGAGCCCCTAGCCTGGGGCGGCCTAGCCCTGAGGCTTAGGGAGCCCCAAGCCTGGGGCGACCCAGCCCTGATAATTACGGAGCCCCAGGCCTGGGGCGCCCCAACCCTTAGGCTTAGGGAGGCCCAGGTTTGGGGCGCCCCAGCCCTTAGGCTTAGGGAGCCCCAGGCCTGCGGCGCCCGAGCCCTTAGACTTAGTGTGCCCCAGCCCTTAGAATAGGGAGCCCCCGGCCTGGGGCTCCCAGCCCTTAGGCATAGGGAGCCCCTGGCCTGGGTCGGCCTAGCCCTGAGGCTTAGGGAGGCCCATGACTGGGGCTACCCAGCCCTGATTATTAGGGAGCTCCAGGCCTGGTGCGCCCCAGCCCTAAGGCTTAGGGAGGCCCAGGCCTGGGGAGCCCCAGCCCTTAGGCTTAAGGAGCCCCAGGCCTGGGGCGCCCCAGCCCTTAGACTTAGGGTGCCCCAGCCCTTAGACTTAGGGAGCCCCTGCCCTGGGGCTCCCCAGCCCTTAGGCATAGGGAGCCCCTGGCCTGGGGCGGCCTAGCCCTTAGGCTTAAGGAGGCCCAGGCCTAGGTCGCCCCAGCCCTTAGGCTTAGGGAGCCACAGGCCTGGGGCGCACAGCCCATAGGCTTAGGGAGGCCTAGTCCTGGGGATCCCCAGCCCTTTGGCTTATGGAGCCCCAGGCCTGGGGCACCCAAGCCCTAGGGCTTAGGGATTCCTAGGCCTGGGGCGCCCCAGCCCTTAGGCTTAGGGAGGCCCAGGCTTGGGGCGCCCAAGCCCTTAGACTTGGGGAGCCCCAGGCTTGGGGAGCCCCAGCCCTTAGACATAGGGTGCCCCAGCCCTTAGACGTAGGGAGCCCCAGACCAGGGGCGCGCCAGACCTTAGACTTAGGTAGCCCCAGGAATGGGGAGCCCCAGCCGTAAGGCTTAGGGTGCCCTAGGCCTTGGGCTCCCCTACCTCTAGGCTTAGGGATCCCCAGGCCTAGGGCGCCTCAGTCCCTATGCTTAGGGATCCCCTGGCCTGGTGTGCCCCAGCCCTGAGGCTAAGGGCACCCCAGTCCTTTGGGTTAGGGAGCCCCAGGCCTGGGGTGCTCCAGCCCTTAGGCTTAGGGAGCCCTAGACCTGGGGCGCCACAAGCCTTTGGCTTAGACAGCCCCAGGTCTGGGGTGCCATAGCCCTTAGGATTAGGGAGCCCAAGGCCTGTGAAGCCCCAGCCCTTAGGCTTAGAGAACCCAGACCTGGGGAGCACTAGTCCTTAGGTTTAGGGAGCCCCAGGCCTGTGGCGCCACAGCACTTAGGCTTAGGGAGCCCCAGGCCTGGGGTGCTCCAGCCCTTAAGCTTAGGGAGCCCCAGGCCTGGGGCGCCCCAAGCCTTTGGCTTAGGGAGCCCCAGGTCCGGGGTGCCATTGCCCTTAGGCTTAGGGAGCCCCAGGCCTGGGGAGCCCCAGCCCTTAGGCTTAGGGAGCCCCAGACCTGGGGAGCCCTAGTCCTTAGGGTTAGTGAGCCCCAGTCCTGGGGAGCCCTAGGCTTAGGGAGCCTGAGACCTGGGGAGCACTAGGCTTAGGGATCCCCAGGCCTGGGGAGCCCCAGACATTAGGCTTAGGGAGCCCCAGGCCTGGGGAGCCACAGCCCTTAGCTTAGGTAGCCCCAGGCCTGGGGAGTCCCAGCCCTTAGGCTTAGGGAGTCCCAGGCCTTGGGAGACCCAGCCCTTAGGCTTCGAGAGCCCCAGGCCTGGGACTCCCCAGCCCTTAGGTTTAGGGAGCCGCATGCCTGTGGCGCCACAGCCCTTAGGCTTAGGGAGCCCCAGGCCTGCTGCGCCCCAGCGCTTAGGCTTAAGGAGCCCCAGGTTTGGGAATCCCCAGACCTTAGGCTAAGGGAGCCCGAGGCATGGGGCACCCCAAACCTGAGGCTTAGGGAGCACGAGGCCTGGGGCGCCCCAGCCCTAAGGCTTAGGGATCCTAGGCCTGGGGTGCCCCAGCCCTGAGGCTTTGGGAGTCCCAGGCCAGGGGTGCCCCAGCCTGAGGCTTAGGGAGACCAAGGCCTGGGGCGCCCCATCCCTTAGGATTATGGAGCCCCAGGCCAGGGTCGCCAAAGCCCTGAGGCATAGGGAGCCCCAGCCTTGGGGAGCCCCTGCCCTTAGGCTTAGGGAGCCAAGGGCTGGGGTGCCCCAGGCTTTAGGCTTAGGGAGGCCCAGGCCTGGGGCGCCCCAGCCCTTAGGCTTAGAGACCCCAGACCTGGGGAGCACTAGTCCTTAGGTTTAGGGAGCCCCAGGCCTGTGGCGCCACAGCCCTTAGGCTTAGGGAGCCCCAGGCCTGGGGCGCCCCAAGCCTTTGGCTTAGGGAGACCTAGGTCTGGGGTGCCATAGCCATTAGGCTTAGGGAGCCCCAGGCCTGGGGATCCCCAGCCCTTAGGCTTAGGGAGCCCCAGACCAGGGGAGCCCTAGTCCTTAGGGTTAGGGAGCCCCAGTCCTGGGGAGCCCTAGGCTTAGGGAGCCTGAGGCCTGGGGAGCACTAGGCTTAGGGATCCCCAGGCCTGGGGAGCCCCAGACATTAGGCTTAGGGAGCCCCAGGCCTGGGGAGCCACAGCCCTTAGCTTAGGTGGCCCCAGGCCTGGGGCACCCCAGCCCTTAGGTTTAGGGAGGCCCAGGCCTGTGGCGCCACAGCCCTTAGGCTTAGGGAGCCCCAGGCCTGGTGCGCCCCAGCGCTTAGGCTTAAGGAGCCCCAGGCCTGGGAATCCCCAGACCTTAGGCTAAGGGAGCCCGAGTCCTGGGGCGCCACAACCCTGAGGCTTAGGGAGCACGAGGACTGGGGCGCCCCAGCCCTTAGGCTTAGGGATCCTAGGCCTGGGGCGCTCCAAACATTAAGCTTAGGGAGCCGCCGGCTTGGGGCGCCCCAGCACTTAGACTTAGAGAGCCCCAGACCTGTGGCGCCCCGGGCCTTAGGCTTAGGGTGCCCCAGCCCTTAGACTTAGGGAGCCCCAGGCTGGGGCGGCCTAGCCCTGAGGCTTAGGGAGCCCCAAGCCTGGGGCGACCCAGCCCTGATAATTAGGGAGCTCCAGGCCTGGGGCGCCCCAGCACTAAGGCTTAGGGAGCCCTAGGTCTGAGGCGCCCCAGCCCTTAGGCTTAGGGAGGCCCAGGCCTTGGGTACTCCAGCCGTTAGGCTTAGGGTGCCCCAGCCCTTAGACTTAGGGTGCCCTAGGCCTGGGGCGCCCCAACCCTTAGATTTAGTGAGCCCCAGGACTGGGTAGCCCCAGCCATTAGGCTTAGGGTGCCCCAGGCCTGGTGTTCCCCAGGCCCTAGGCTTAGGTATACCTGGGCCTGGGGCGCCCCAGCCCATAGGCTTAGGGAGGCCCAGGCCTGGGGTGCCCCAGCCCTTTGGCTTATGGAGCCCCAGGTCTGGAGCGCCCCAGCCCTGAGGCTTAGGGATCCCCAGGCCTGGGGTGCTCCAGCCCTTAAGCTTAGGGAGCCCTAGGCCGGAGAACCCCAGCCCTGAGGCTTAGGGAGCCCCAAGCCTGGGGCGACCCATACCTGATTATTAGGTAGCCCCAGGCCTGGGGCGCCCCAGCCCTTAGGCTTAGGG
The DNA here is from genome assembly GCF_050624435.1 of Tenrec ecaudatus. Lineage (NCBI taxonomy): Eukaryota > Metazoa > Chordata > Mammalia > Afrosoricida > Tenrecidae > Tenrec > Tenrec ecaudatus. The sequence continues at coordinate 116,396,951 of NC_134542.1, read as the reverse complement.
AGTCCTAGGCCTGGGGTGCCAAAGCCCTTTTGCTTAGGAAAGCCCAGGCCTGGGGCACCCCAGCCCTTAGACATAGGGTGCCCCAGCCCTTAGACTTAGGGAGCCCCAGACTTGGGGCTCCCCAGCCCTTAGGCATAGGGAGCCCCTGGCCTGGGGCGGCCTAGCCCTGAGGCTTAGGGAGCCCCAAGCCTGGGGCGACCCAGCCCTGATAATTAGGGAGCTCCAGGCCTGGGGCGCCCCAGCACTAAGGCTTAGGGAGCCCTAGGCTTGAGGCGCCCCAGCCCTTAGGCTTAGGGAGGCCCAGGCCTTGGGTGCCCCAGCCCTTAGGCTTAGGGCGGTCCAGGCCTGGGGTGCCCCAGCCCTTAGATTTAGTGAGCCCCAGGACTGGGTAGCCCCAGGACTTGGTAGCCCCAGCCATTTGGCTTAGGGTGCCCCAGGCCTGGGGCTCCCCTGGCCCTAGGCTTAGGTATCCCCAGGCCTGGGGCTCCCCAGCCCATAGGCTAAGGGAGTCCCAGGCCTGGGGCGCCCCAGCCCTTTGGCTTATGGAGCCCCAGGCCTGGAGCGCCCCATCCCTGAGGCTTAGGGATCCCCAGGCCTGGGGTGCTCCAGCCCTTAGACTTAGGGAGCCCCAGGCCTGGGGTGCTCCAGCCCTTAGTCTTAGGGAGCCCCAGGCCTGGGGCGCCCCAAGCCTTTGGCTTAGGGAGCCCCAGGTCTGGGGTGCCATAGCCCTTAGGCTTAGGGAGCCCTAGGCCTGGGGAGCCCCAGCTCTTAGGCTTAGGTAGCCCCAGGCCGGAGAACCCCAACCCTTCGGCTAGGGAGCCCCACGCCTGGGGCGCCCCAGCCCTTAAGCTTAGAGAGCCCCAGGCCTGAGGCTTAGGGTGCGCGAGGCCAGGGGTGCCCAAGCCCTTAGGCATAGGGAGCCCCTGTCCTGGGTGGCCTAGCCCTGAGGCTTAGGGAGCCCCAGGCCTGGGGCGCCCCAGCCCTTAGCCTTAGGGAGTCCTAGGCCTGGGGCACCCCAGCCCTTAGGCTTAGGGAGGCCCAGGCCTGGGGCTCCCCAGCCCTTAGGCTTAGGGAGCCCCAGGCCTGGGGCGCCCCGGCCCTTAGACTTAGGTTGCCCCAGCCCTTAGGCTTAGGGTGCCCCAGGCCTGGGGCTCCACAGCACCTAGGCTTAGGGATCCCCAGGCCTGGGGCGCCCCAGCCCTTAGGCTTAGGAGCCACAGACCTCGGGCGCCCCAGCCCATAGGCTTAGGGAGGCCCAGGCCTGGGGCGCCCAAGCCCTTAGGATTAGGGAGCCCCAGGCCTGGGTTGCTCCAGCCCTTAGGCTTAGGGAGCACGAGGCCTGTGGCGCCCCAGCCCTTAGGCTTAGGAGCCACAGACCTCGGGCGCCCCAGCCCATAGGCTTAGGGAGTCCCAGGCCAGGGGCGCCCCAGCCCTGAGGCTTAGGGAGACCCAGGCCTGGGGCGCCCCATCGCTGAGGATTATGGAGGCCCAGGCCTCGGCGCCAGAGCCCTGAGGCATAGGGAGCCCCAGTCCTGGGGCGGCACAACCCTTAGGCTTTGGTAGCCCCAGGCCTGTGGCGCCCCAGCCCTGAGGCATACGGAGGCCCAGGCCTGGGGGGCCCCATCCCTGAGGCTTAGGGAGCTCCAGGCTTGGGGAGCCCGAGCGCTTAGGCTTACGGAGCCCCAGGTTTGGGGAGCCCTAGGCTTAGGGAGCCCTAGGCCTAGGTAGCCCTAGGCTTAGGGAGCCCGAGGCCTGGGGAGCCCAAGCCCTAAGTCTTAGGGAGCCCCAGGCCTGGGGCACTCCTGCCCTTAGGCTTAGGGAGCCCCAGGCCTGGGGAGCCCGAGCCCTTAGGCTTATGTGGCCCCAGGCCTGGGGAGCTCCAAACATTAGGCATAGGGAGCCGCCGGCCTCGGGTGCGCCAGCACTTAGACTTACAGAGCCCCAGACTTGTGGGGCCCCGGGCCTTAGGCTTAATGAGCCCCAGGCCTGGGACTCCCCAGCCCTTATGCTTAGGGAGCCCCAGGCCTGGGGCCCCCCAGCCCTTGTGATTTAGGAGCCCCAGGCTTGGGGCGCCCCAGCCCTGAGGCTAAGGACGCCCCAGCCCTTAGGGTTAGGGAGCACCAGTCTTGGGACGCCCCAGACCATAGGCTTAGGGAGGCCCAGCCTGGGGGGTCCCAGCCCTTTGGCTTATGGAGCCCCAGGCCTGGAGCGCCCCAGCCCTGAGGCTTAGGGATCCCCAGGCCTGGGGCGCCCCAGCCTTGAGGCTAAGGGCGCCCCAGCCCTTAGGGTTAGGGAGCCCAAGGTCTGGGGTGCCATAACTCTTAGGCTTAGGGAGCCTTCGGCCTGGGGAGCCCCAGCCCTTATGCTTTCGTAGCCCCAGGCCGGAGAACCCCAACCCTTAGGCTTAGGGAGCCCCAGGCCTGGGGAACCCCAGCCCTTAGGCTTAGGGAGCCCCAGACCTGGGGAGCCCTGGTCCTTAGGCTTAGGGAGCCCCAGGCCTCGGGAGCCCTAGACTAAGGGAGCCGCAGGCCTGGGTAGCCCTAGGCTTAGGGAGCCTGAGGCCTGGGGAGCACTAGGCTTAGGGATCCCCAGGCCTGGGGAGCCCCAGACATTAGGCTTAGGGAGCCCCAGGCCTGGGGAGCCAAAGCCCTTAGCTTAGGTAGCCCCAGGCCTGGGGCGCCCCAGCCCTTAGGTTTAGGGAGGCCCAGGCCTGTGGCGCCACAGCCCTTAGGCTTAGGGAGCCCCAGGCCTGGTGCGCCCCAGCGCTTAGGCTTAAGGAGCCCCAGGCCTGGGAATCCCCAGACCTTAGGCTAAGGGAGCCCGAGTCCTGGGGCGCCCCAACCCTGAGGCTTAGGGAGCACGAGGCCTGGGGCGCCCCAGCCCTTAGGCTTAGGGATCCTAGGCCTGGGGCGCTCCAAACATTAGGCTTAGGGAGCCGCCGGCTTGGGGCGCCCCAGCACTTAGACTTAGAGAGCCCCAGACCTGTGGCACCCCGGGCCTTAGGCTTAGGGAGCCCTAGGCCTGGGGTTCCCCCGCCCTTAGGCTTAGGGAGCCCCAGGCCTGGAGCGCCCCAGCCCTTAGACTTAGGGTGCCCACGCCCTTAGACTTAGGGAGCCCCAGGCTTGGGCGGCCTAGCCCTGAGGCTTAGGGAGCCCCAAGCCTGGGGCGACCCATCCCTGATAATTAGGGAGCTCCAGGCCTGGGGCGCCCCAGCACTAAGGCTTAGGGAGCCCTAGGTCTGAGGCGCCCCAGCCCTTAGGCTTAGGGAGGCCCAGGCCTTGTGTACTCCAGCCCTTAGACTTAGGGTGCCCCAGCCCTTAGACTTAGGGTGCCCTAGGCCTGGGGCGCCCCAACCCTTAGATTTAGTGAGCCCCAGGACTGGGTAGCCCCAGCCATTAGGCTTAGGGTGCCCCAGGCCTGGTGCACCCCAGGCCCTAGGCTTAGGTATCCCCGGGCCTGGGGCGCCCCAGCCCATAGGCTTAGGGAGGCCCAGGCCTGGGGTGCCCCAGCCCTTTGGCTTATGGAACCCCAGGCCTGGAGCGACCAAACCCTGAGGCGTAGGGATCCCCAGGCCTAGGGTGCTCCAGCCCTTAGGCTTAGGGAGCCCCAGACCTGGGGTGCTCCAGCCCTTAGGCTTAGGGAGCCCCAGGCCTGGGGCGCCCCAAGCCTTTGGTTTAGGGAGCCCCAGGTCTGGGGTGCCATAGCCCTTAGGCTTAGGGAGCCCTAGGCCTGGGGAGCCCCAGCTCTTAGACTTAGGTAGCCCCAGGCTGGAGAACCCCAACCCTTCGGCTTAGGGAACCCCAAGCCTGGGGCGCCCCAGCCCTTAAGCTTAGGGAGCCCCAGGCCTGAGGCTTAGGGCGCGCGAGGCCTGGGGTGCCCAAGCCCTTAGGCATAGGGAGCCCCTGTCCTGGGCGGCCTGGCCCTGAGGCTTAGGGAGCCCCAGGCCTGGGGCGCCCCAGCCCTTAGGCTTAGGGAGTCCTAGGCCTGGGGCGCCCCAGCCTTTAGGCTTAGGGAGGCCCAGGCCTGGGGCGCCCCAGCCCTTAGGCTTAGGGAGCCCCAGGCCTGGGGCGCCCCAGCCCTTAGACTTAGGTTGCCCCAGCCCTTAGGCTTAGGGTGCCCCAGGCCTGGGGCTCCACAGCACCTAGGCTTAGGAATCCCCAGGCCTGGGGCGCCCCAGCCCTTAGGCTTAGGAGCCACAGACCTCGGGCGCCCCAGCCCATAGGCTTAGGGAGACCCAGGCCTGAGGCGCCCAAGCCCTTAGGCTTATGGAGCCCCAGGCCTGGGGCGCCCTAGCCCTGAGGCTTAGGGATCCCCAGGCCTGGGGCGCCCCAGCCCTGAGGCTAAGGGCGCTCCAGCCCTTTGGCTTAGGGAGCCCCAGTTCTGGGGTGCCATAGCCCTTAGGCTTAGGGAGCCCTCGGCCTGGGGAGACCCAGCCCTTAGGCTTAGGTAGCCCCAGGCCGGAGAACACCAACCCTTAGGCTTAGGGAGTCCTAGGCCTGGGGCGCCCCAGCCCTTAGGCTTGGGAGGCCCAGGCCTGGGGAGCCCCAGCCCTTAGGCTTAGGGTGCCCCAACCCTTAGAATAGGGAGCCCCAGCCCTGGGGCTCCCCAGCCCTTAGGCATAGGGAGCCCCTGGCCTGGGTCGGCCTAGCCCTCGGGCTTAGGGAGCCCCATGCCTGGGGCTACCCAGCCCTGATTATTAGGGAGCTCCAGGCCTGGTGCGCCCCAGCCCTAAGGCTTAGGGAGGCCCAGGCCTGGGGAGCCCCAGCCCTTAGGCTTAGGGAGCCCCAGGCCTTGGGCGCCCCAGCCCTTAGACTTAGGGTACCCCAGCCCTTAGACTTAGGGGGCCCCTGGCCTGGGGCGGCCTAGCCCTTAGGCTTAGGGAGGCCCAGGCCTGGGTCGCCCCAGCCCCTAGGCTTAGGGAGCCCCAGGCCTTGGGAGCAACAGCCCTTAGGCTTAGGGAGCCACAGGCCTGGGGCGCTCCAGCCCATAGGCTTAGGGAGGCTCAGGCCTGGGGCACCCCAGCCCTGAGGCTAAGGACGCCCCAGCCCTTAGGGTTAGGGACCCCAGACCTGGGGCGCCCCAAGCCTTGGCTTAGGGAGCCCCAGTTCTGGGGTGTCATAGCCCTTAGATTTAGGGAGCCCTAGTCCGGGGAACCCCAACCCTTAGGCTTAGGGAGCCCTAGGCCGGAGAACCCCAGCCCTGAGGCTTAGGGAGCCCCAAGCCTGGGGCGACCCAGCCCTGATTATTAGGGAGCCCCAGGCCGGGGGCGCCCCAGCCCTTAGGCTTAGGGAGCCCTAGGCCTGGGGTGCCAAAGCCCTTTTGCTTAGGAAAGCCCAGGCCTGGGGCACCCCAGCCCTTAGACATAGGGTGCCCCAGCCCTTAGACTTAGGGAGCCCCAATTTTGGAGCTCCCCAGCCCTTAGGCATAGGGAGCCCCTGGCCTGGGGCGGCCTAGCCCTGAGGCTTAGGGAGCCCCAAGCCTGGGGCGACCCAGCCCTGAAAATTAGGGAGCTCCAGGCCTGGGGCGCCCCAGCACTAAGACTTAGGGAGCCCTAGGCTTGAGGCGCCCCAGCTCTTAGGCTTAGGTAGCCCCAGGCCGGAGAACCCCACCCCTTCGGCTAGGGAGCCCCACGCCTGGGGCGCCCCAGCCCTTAAGCTTAGGGAGCCCCAGGCCTGAGGCTTAGAGCGCGCGAGGCCTGGGGTGCCCAAGCCCTTAGGCATAGGGAGCCCCTGTCCTGGGTGGCCTAGCCCTGAGGCTTAGGGAGCCACAGGCCTGGGGCACCCCAGCCCTTAGGCTTAGGGAGTCCTAGGCCTGGGGCGCCCCAGCCCTTAGGCTTAGGGAGGCCCAGGCCTGGGGCGCCCCAGCCCTTAGACTTAGGTTGCCCCAGCCCTTAGGCTTAGGGTGCCCCAGGCCTGGGGCTCCACAGCACCTAGGCTTAGGGATCCCCAGGCCTGGGGTGCCCCAGCCCTTAGGCTTAGGAGCCACAGACCTCGGGCGCCCCAGCCCATAGGCTTAGGGAGGCCCAGGCCTGGGGAGCCCAAGCCCTTAGGCTTATGGAGCCCAGGCCTGGGGCGCCCTAGCCCTGAGGCTTAGGGATCCCCAGGCCTGGGGAGCCCCAGCCCGGAGGCTAAGGGCGCTCCAGCCCTTTAGCTTAGGGAGCCCCAGGTCTTGGGTGCCATAGCCCTTAGGCTTAGGGAGCCCTCGGCCTGGGGAGACCCAGCCCTTAGGCTTAGGTAGCCCCAGGCCAGAGAACCCCAACCCTAAGGCTTAGGGTGTCCTAGGCCTGGGGCGCCCCAGCCCTTAGGCTTAAGGAGGCCCAGGCCTGGGGCGCCACAGCCCTTAGGCTTAGGGATCCCCAGGTCTGGGGCGCCCGAGCCCTTAGACTTAGGGTGCCCCAGCCCTTAGAATAGGGATCCCCAGCCCTGGGGCTCCCCAGCTCTTAGGCATAGGGAGCCCCTGGCCTGGGTCGGCCTGGCCCTGAGGCTTAGGGAGCCCCATGCCTGTGGCTACCCAGCCCTGATTATTAGGGAGCTCCAGGCCTGGTGCGCCCCAGCCCAAAGGCTTAGGGAGGCCCAGGCCTTGGGAGCCCCAGCCCTTAGGCTTAGGGAGCCCCAGGCCTGGGGCGCCCCAGCCCTTAGACTTAGGGTACCCCAGCCCTTAGACTTAGGGAGCCCCTGGCCTGGGGCGCCCCAGCCCTTAGGCTTAGGGAGCCACAGGCCTGGGTCGCCCCAGCCCATAGGCTTAGGGAGGCTCAGGCCTGGGGAGCCCCAGCCCTTTGGCTTATGGAGCCCCAGGCTTGGGGCACCCCAGCCCTAGGGCTTAGGGTGTCCTAGGCCTGGGGCGCCCCAGCCCTTAGGCTTAGGGAGGCCCAGGCTTGGGGCACCCAGCCCTTAGACTTGGGGAGCCCCAGGCTTGGGGCGCCCCAGGCCTTAGACATAGGGTGCCCCAGCCCTTAGACTTAGGGAGCCCCAGGCCTGGGGCACCCCAGCCCTTAGACATAGGTAGGCCCAGGACTGGGGAGCCCCAGACCTAAGGCTTAGGGTGCCCCAGGCCTAGGGCTCCTCAGCCCCTAGGCTTAGGGATCCCCAGGCCTGGGGCTCCCCAGTACCTATGCTTAGGGATCCCCTGGCCTGGGGCGCCCCAGCCCTGAGTCTATGGGCACCCCAGTCCTTTGGGTTAGGGAGCCCCAGGCCTGGGGTGCTCCAGCCCTTAGGCTTAGGGAGCCCCAGACCTGGGGCGCCCCAAGCCTTTGGCGTAGAGAGCCCCAGGTCTGGGGTGCCATAGCCCTTAGGATTTGGGAGCCGAAGGCCTGGGGAGCCCCAGCCCTTTGGCTTAGAGAACCCAGACCTGGGGAGCACTAGTCCTAAGGTTTAGGGAGCCCCAGGCCTGTGGCGCCACAGCCCTTAGGCTTAGGGAGCCCCAGGCCGTGGGTGCTCCAGTCCTTAGGCTTAGGGAGCCCCAGGCCTGGGGAGCCCCAGCCCTTAGGCTTAGGGAGCCCCAGACCTGGGGAGCCCTAGTCCTTAGGCTTAGGGAATCCCAGTCCTGGGGAGCCCTAGGCTTAGGGAGCCTGAGGCCTGGGCAGCACTAGGCTTAGGGATCCCCAGGCGTGGGGAGCCCCAGACATTAGGCTTAGGGAGCCCCAGGCCTGGGAAGCCACAGCCCTTAGCTTAGGTAGCCCCAGGCCTGGGGAGCCCCAGCCCTTTGGCTTAGGGAGTCCCAGGCCTGGGGAGACCCAGCCCTTAGGCTTCGAGAGCCCCAGGCCTGTGGCGCCACAGCGCTTAGGCTTAAGGAGCCCCAGGTCTTGGAATCCCCGACCTTAGGCTAAGGGAGCCCGAGGCCTGGGGCGCCCCAACCCTGTGGCTTAGGGAGCACGAGGCCTGGGGCGCCCCAGCCCTTAGGCTTAGGGATCCTAGGCCTGGGGCGCCCCAGTCCTGAGGCATTGGGAGGCCCTGGCCAGGGTCGCCCCAGCCCTGAGGCTTAGGGAGACCCAGGCCTGAGGCGCCCCATCCCTTAGGATTATGGAGCCCCAGGCCTGGGTCGCCAGAGCCCTGAGGCATAGGGAGCCCAAGGCCTGGGGCGGCACAGCCCTTAGGCTTTGGGAGCCCCAGGAATGGGGAGCCCCAGCCCTGAGGCATACGGAGGCCCAGGCCTGGGGGGCCCCAGTCCTGAGGCTTAGGAGCCCCAGGCTTGGGGAACCTGAGCGATTAGGCTTACGGAGCCCCAGGCTTGGTGAGCCCTAGGCTTAGGGAGCCCTAGGCCTAGGTAGCCCTAGGCTTAGGGAGCCCCAGGCCTGGGGCGCTCCAGCCCTAAGGCTTAGGGAGCCCCAGACTTGTGGCTCCCCGGTCCATAGGCTTAATGAGCCCCAGGCCTGGGACTCCCCAACCCTTATGCATAGGGAGCCCCAGGGCTGGGGAGCCCCAGGCCTTGTGCTTTGGGAGCCCCAGGCCTGGGGCGCCACAGCCCTGAGGCTAAGGACGCCCCAGCCCTTAGTGTTAGGGAGCCCCAGGCCTGGGGCGCCCCAAGCCTTGGCTTAGGGAACCCCAGGTCTGGGGTGCCATAGCCCTTAGGCTTAGGGAGCCCTAGTCCGGAGAACCCCAACCCTTAGGCTTAGGGAGCCCTAGGCCGGGGAACCCCAGCCCTGAGGCTTAGGGAGCCCCAAGCCTGGGGCGACCCAGCCCTGATTATTAGGGAGCCCCAGGCCTGGGGCGCCCCAGCCCTTTGGTTTAGGGAGCCCTAGGCCTGGGGTGCCAAAGCCCTTTTGCGTAGTAAAGCCCAGGCCTGGGGCGCCCCAGCCCTTAGGCTTAGGGAGCCCCAGGCCTGGGGCACCCCAGCCCTTAGACATAGGGTGCCCCAGCCCTTAGACTTAGGGAGCCCCTGGCCTGGGGCGGCCTAGCCCTGAGGCTTAGGGAGCCCCAAGCCTGGGGCGACCCAGCCCTGATAATTAGGGAGCTCCAGGCCTGGGACGCCCCAGCACTAAGGCTTATGGAGCCCTAGGCTTGAGGCGACCCAGCCCTTAGGCTTAGGGAGGCCCAGGCCTTGGGTTACCCAGCCCTTAGGCTTAGGGAGATCCAGGCCTGGGGTGCCCCAGCCCTTAGATTTTGGGTGCCCCAGCCCTTAGACTTAGGGAGCCCCAGGCCTGGGGAGCTACAGCCATTAGGCTTAGGGTACCCCAGGCCTAGGGCTCCCCAGCCCCTAGGCTTAGGGATCACCAGGCCTGGGGCGCCCCAGCCCTTAGTCTTAGGAGCCACAGACCTGGGGCGCCCCAGCCCATAGGCTTAGGTAGGCCCAGGCCTGGCCGCCCAAGCCCTTAGGCTTATGGAGCCCCAGGCCTGGGGCGCCCTAGCCCTGAGGCTTGGGGATCCCCAGGCCTGGGGTGCTCCAGCTCTTAGGCTTAGGGAACCCCAGGCCTGGGGCCCCCCAACCCTTTGGCTTAGGGAGCCCCAGGTCTGGGGTGCCATAGCCTTAGGCTTAGGGAGCCCTAGGCCTGGGGAGCCCCAGCCCTTAGGCTTAGGGAGCCCCAGGCCTGGGGAGCCCTAGTCCTTAGGCTTAGGGAGCCCGAGGCCTCGGGAGCCCTAGACTTAGGGAGCCGCAGCCTGGGTAGCCCTAGGTTTAGGGAGCCCTAGGCCTTGGGAGCCCCAGCCCTCTGGCTTAGGGATCCCCACGCCTGGGGCGCCCCAGCCCTTAAGCTTAGGGAGCCCCAGGCCTGAGGCTTAGGGAGCGCGAGGCCTGGGGCGCCCAAGCCCTTGGGCATAGGGAGCCCCTGTCCTGGGCGTCCTAGCCCTGAGGCTAAGGGAGCCCCAGGCCTGGGGCGCCCCAGCCCTTAGGCTTAGGGAGGCCCAGGCCTGGGGCGCCCGAGCCCCTAGGCTTATGGATCCCCAGGCCTGGGGCGCCCCAGCCCTTAGTCTTAGGAGCCACAGACCTGGGGCGCCCCAGCCCATAGGCTTAGGGAGGCCCAGGCCTGGGGCGCCCAAGCCCTTAGGCTTATGGACCCCAGGCCTGGGGAGCCCTAGCCCTGAGGCTCAGGGATCCCCAGGTCTGGGGTGCCATAGCCCTTGGGCTTAGGGAGCCCTAGGCCTGGGGAGTCCCAGCCCTTAGGCTTAGGTAGCCCCAGGCCGGAGAACCCCAACCTTTAGGCTTAGGGAGCCCCTGGCCTGGGGAGCCCTAGTCCTTACGCTTAGGGAGCCCCAGTCCTGGGGAGCCCTAGGCTTAGGGAGCCTGATGCCTGGGGAGCCCTAGGCTTAGGGATCCCCAGGCCTGGGGAGCCCCAGACATTAAGCTTAGGGAGCCCCAGGCCTGGGGAGCCCCAGCCCTTAGGCTTAGGGAGTCCCAGGCCTGGGGAGACCAAGCCCTTAGGCTTCGGGAGCCCCAGGTCTGGGGCTCCCCAGCCCTTAGGCTTAGGGAGCCCTAATCCTGGGGCGCCCCAGTCCTTAGGTTTAGGCAGCCCCAGGCCTGTGGCGCCCCAGCCCCAAGGCTTAGGGATCACCAGGCCTGGGGCGCCCCAGTCCCTAGCCTTAGGGATCCCCTGGCCTGGGGCGCCCCAGCCCTGAAGCTAAATGCGCCCCTGCTCTTTGGGTTAGGGAGCCCTAGGCCTGGGGTGCTCCAGCCCTTAGGCTTAGGGAGCCCCAGACCTGGGGCGCCCCAAGCCTTTGGCTTAGGGAGCCCCAGGTCTGGGGTACCATAGACCTTAGGATTAGGGAGCCCAAGGTCTCTGGAGCCCCAGCCCTTAGGCTTAGAGAACCCAGACGTGGGAGCACCAGTCCTTAGGTTTAGGTAGCCCCAGGCCTGTGGCGCCACAGCCCTTAGGATTAGGAAGCCCCAGGCCTGGGTTGCTCCAGCCCTTAGGCTTAGGGAGCACGAGGCCTGTGGCGCCCCAGCCCTGAGTCTTTGGGAGTCCCAGGCCAGGGGCTCCCCAGCCCTGAGGCTTAGGGAGACCCAGGCCTGGGGCGCCCCATCCCTGAGGATTATTGAGCCCCAGGCCTGGGGCGCCAGAGCCCTGAGACATAGGGAGCCCCAGGCCTGGGGCGGCACAACCCTTAGGCTTTGGGAGCCCCAGGCCTGGGGCGCACCAGCCCTGAGGCATACGGAGGCCCAGGCCTGGGGGGCCCCAACCCTGAGGCTTAGGGAGCCCCAGGCTTGGGGAGCCCGAGCGCTTAGGCTTACGGAGCCCCAGGTTTGGGGAGCCCTAGGCTTCGGGAGCCCTAGGCCTAGGTAACCCTAGGCTTAGGGAGCCCGAGGCCTGGGGATCCCAAGCCCTAAGTCTTAGGGAGCCCCAGGCCTGGGGCGCTCTTGCCCTTAGGCTTAGGGAGCCCCAGGCCTGGGGAGCCCGAGCCCTTAGGCTTATGTAGCCCCAGGCCTGGGGAGCTCCAAACATTAGGCATAGGGAGCCGCCGGCCTCGGGTGCCCCAGCACTTAGAATTACAGAGCCCCAGACTTGTGGGGCCCCGGGCCTTAGGCTTAATGAGCCCCAGGCCTGGGACTCCCCAGCCCTTATGCTTAGGGAGCCCCACGCCTGGGGCCCCCCAGCACTTGTGATTTGGGAGCCCCAGGCTTGGGGCGCCCCAGCCCTGAGGCTAAGGACGCCACAGCCCTTAGGGTTAGGGAGCACCAGGCTTGGGGCGCCCCAGCCCATAGGCTTAGGGAGGCCCAGCCTGGGGGGTCCCAGCCCTTTGGCTTCTGGAGCCCCAGGCCTGGAGCGCCCCAGCCCTGAGGCTTAGGGATCCCCAGGCCTGGGGCGCCCCAGCCCTGAGGCTAAGGGCGCCCCAGCCCTTAGGGTTAGGGAGCCCCAGGTCTGGGGTGCCATAACCCTTAGGCTTAGGGAGCCTTCGGCCTGGGGAGCCCCAACCCTTATGCATTCGTAGCCCCAGGCCGGAGAACCCCAACTCTTAGGCTTAGGGAGCCCCAGGCCTGAGGCTTAGGGAGCGCGAGGCCTGGGGCGCCCAAGCCCTTAGGCATAGGTAGCCCCTGTCCTAGGGCGGCCTAGCCCTGAGGCGTAGGGAGCCCTAGGACTGGGGTGCCCCAGCCCTTAGGCCTAGGGAGTCCTAGGCCTGGGGCGCACCAGCCCTTAGGCTTAGGGAGCCCCAGCCCTGGGCGCCCCAAGCCTTTGGCTTAGGGAGCCCCAGGTCTGGGGTGCCTTAGCCCTTAGGCTTGGGGAGCCCCAAGCCTGGGGAGCCCCAGCCCTTAGGCTTAGGGAGCCTCAGACCAGGGGAGCCCTAGTCCTTAGGCTTAGGGAGTCCCAGTCCTGGGGAGCCCCAGGCTAAGGGAGCCTGAGGCCTGGGAAGCACTCGGCTTAGGGATCCCCAGGCCTGGGGAGCTCCAGACATTAGGCTTAGGGAGCCCCAGGCCTGGGGAGCCACAGCCCTTAGCTTAGGTAGCCCCAAGCCTGGGGAGCCCCAGCCCTTAGGCTTAGGGAGTCCCAGGCCTGGGGAGACCCAGCCCTTAGGCTTCGAGAGCCCCAGGCCTGGGGCGCCCCAGCCCTTAGGTTTAGGGAGCCCCAGGCCTGTGGCGCCACAGTACTTAGGCTTAGGGAGCCCCAGGCCTGGTGCGACCCAGCGCTTAGGCTTAAGGAGCCCCAGGCCTGGGAATCCCCAGACTTTAGTCTAAGGGAGCCCGAGGCCTGGGGCGCCCCAACCCTGAGGCTTAGGGAGCACGAAGCCTGGGGCGCCCCAGCCCTTAGGCTTAGGGATCCTAGGCCTGGGGTGCCCCAGCCCTGAGGCTTTGGGAGTCCCAGGCCAGGGGCGCCCCAGCCCTGAGGTTTAGGGAGACCCCGGCCTGGGGCGCCCCATCCCTGAGGATTATGGAGCCCCAGGCCTGGGGCGCCAGAGCCCTGAGGCATAGGGAGCCCCAGGCCTGGGGCGGTACAGCCCTTAGGCTTTGGGAGCCCCAGGCCTGGGGCGCCCCAGCCCTGAGGCATACGGAGGCATAGGCCTGGTGGCCCCAGCCCTGAGGCTTAGGGAGCCCCAGGCTTGGGGAGCCCGAGCGCTTAGGCTTACGGAGCCCCAGGCTTGGGGAGCCCTAGGCCTAGGTAGCCCTAGGTTTAGGGAGCCCTAGGCCTGGGGAGCCCCTGCCCTAAGGCTTAGGGAGCCCCAGGCCTGGGGAGCTCCAAACATTAGGCTTAGGGAGCCGCCGGCCTGGGGCGCCCCAGCAGTTAGACTTAGAGAGCCCGAGACCTGTGGCGCCTCGGGCCTGAGGCTTAATGAGCCCCAGGCCTGGGATTCCCCAGCCGTTATGCTTAGGGAGCCCCAGGACTGGGCCGCCCCAGCCCTGGTGCTTTGGGAGCCCCAGGCCTGGGGCGCCCCAGCCCTGAGGCTTAGGGAGCCACAGGCCTGGGGCGCCCGAGCCCTGAGGCTAAGGACGCCCCAGCCCTTAGGGTTAGGAAGACCCAGGCCTTGGGTGCCCCAAGCCTTGGCTTAGAGAGCCCAAGGTGTGGGGTGCCATAGTCCTTAGGCTTAGGGAGCCCTAGGCCGGAGAACCCCAACCCTTAGGTTTAGGGAGCCCTAGGCCGGAAAACCCCAGCCCTGAGGCTTAGGGAGCCCCAAGCCTGGGGCGACCCAACCCTGATTATTAGGGAGCCCCAGGCCTGGGGCGCCCCAGCCCTTAGGTTTAGTGAGACCCAGGCCTGTGGCGCCACATTACTTAGGCTTAGGGAGCCCCAGGCCTGGTGCGACCCAGCGCTTAGGCTTAAGGAGCCCCAGCCTGGGAATCCCCAGACTTTAGTCTAAGGGAGCCCGAGGCCTGGGGCGCCCCAACCCTGAGGCTTAGGGAGCACGAGGCCTGGGGCGCCCCAGCCCTTAGGCTTAGGGATCCTAGGCCTGGGGTGCCCCAGCCCTGAGGCTTTGGGTGTCCCAGGCCAGGGGCGCCCCAGCCCTGAGGTTTAGGGAGACCCCGGCCTGGGGCGCCCCATCCCTTAGGATTATGGAGCCCCAGGCCTGGGGAGCCAGAGCCCTGAGGCATAGGGAGCCCCAGGCCTGGGGCGGCACAGCCCTTAGGCTTTGGGAGCCCCAGGCATGGGGCGCCCCAGCCCTGAGGCATACGGAGGCATAGGCCTGGTGGCCCCAGCCCTGAGGCTTAGGGAGCCCCAGGCTTGGGGAGCCCGAGCGCTTAGGCTTACGGAGCCCCAGGCTTGGGGAACCCTAGGCTTAGGGAGCCCTAGGCCTAGGTAGCCCTAGGTTTAGGGAGCCCTAGGCCTGGGGAGCCCCAGCCCTAAGGCTTAGGGAGCCCCAGGCCTGGGGAGCTCCAAACATTAGGCTTACGGATCCTAGGCCTGGGGTGCCCCAGCCCTGAGGCTTTGGGAGTCCCAAGCCAGGGGCGCCCCAGCCCTGAGGTTTAGGGAGACCCCGGCCTGGGGCGCCCCATCCCTGAGGATTATGGAGCCCCAGGCCTGGGGCGCCAGAGCCCTGAGGCATAGGGAGCCCCAGGCCTGGGGCAGTACAGCCCTTAGGCTTTGGGAGCCCCAGGCCTGGGGCGCCCCAGCCCTGAGGCATACGGAGGCATAGGCCTGGTGGCCCCAGCCCTGAGGCTTAGGGAGCCCCAGGCTTGGGGAGCCCGAGCGTTTAGGCTTACGGAGCCCCAGGCTTGGGGAGCCCTAGGCCTAGGTAGCCCTAGGTTTAGGGAGCCCTAGGCCTGGGGAGCCCCAGCCCTAAGGCTTAGGGAGCCCCAGGCCTGGGGAACTCCAAACATTAGGCTTAGGGAGCCGCCGGCCTGGGGCGCCCCAGCAGTTAGACTTAGAGAGCCCGAGACCTGTGGCGCCTCGGGCCTGAGGCTTAATGAGCCCCAGGCCTGGGATTCCCCAGCCGTTATGCTTAGGGAGCCCCAGGCCTGGGGCGCCCCAGCCCTTAGGCTTAGGGAGCCCTAGGCCTGGTGTGCCCCAGCCCTTAGGCTTAGGGATGCCCAGGCCTGGGGCACCCCAGCCCTTTGGCTTAGGGAGTCCCAGGCCTGGGGCGCCCCAGCCCTTAGGCATAGGGTGCCCCAGCCCTTAGGCATAGGGAGCCCAGGCTTGGGGCTGCCTAGCCCTGAGGCGTAGAGAGCCCCAAGCCTGGGGCGACACAGCCCTGATAATTAGGGAGCTCCAGGCCTGGGGCGCCCCAGCATTAAGGCTTAGGGAGCCCTAGGCCTGAGGCGCCCCAGCCCTTAGGCTTAGGGAAGCCCAGGCCTTGGGCGCCCCAGCCCTTAGGCTTAGGGAGGTCCAGGCCTAGTGTGCCCCAGCCATTAGACTTAGGGTGCCCCAGCCCTTAGACTTAGGGAGCCCTATGCCTGGGGCACCCCAGCCCTTAGATTTAGGGAGCCCCAGGCCTGAGAACCACAGCCCTTAGCTTAGGTAGCCCCATGCCTGGGGAGCCCCAGCCCTTAGGCTTAGGGAGTCCGAGGCCTGGGGAGACAAAGCCCTAAGGCTTCGGGAGCCCCAGGCTTGGGGCGCCCCAGCCCTTGGTCTTAGGGAGCCCTAGTCCTGGGGCGCCCCAGCCCTTAGGTTTAGGCAGCCCCAGGCCTGTAGCGCCCCAGCCCTAAGGCTTAGGGAGCACCAGGCCTGGTGAACCCATGCGCTTAGGCTTAAGGAGCCCCAGCCTGGGGAGCCCCAGACCTTAGGCTAAGGGAGCCCGAGGCCTCGGGCGCCCCAGCCCTGAGGCATAGGGAGGCCCAGGCCGGGGGCGCCCCAGCCCGGAGGCGTAGGGAGCCCCAGGCTTAGGAAGCCCGAGCCCTTAGGCTTAGGGAGCCCCAGGCTTAGGGAGCCCTAGGCTTAGGGAGCCCTAGGCCTAGGTAGCCCTAGGATTAGGGCACCCGAGGCCTGGGGATCCCCAGCCCTAAGGCATAGGGAGCCCCAGGCCTGGGGAGCTCCAAACATTAGGCTTAGGGAGCGCCAGGCTGGGGCGCCCCAACCTTGAGGCTTAGGGACCCCAGATCTGGGGCGTCAGAGCCCTGAGACTTAGGGAGCCCCAGTTCTGGGATGCCCCAGCCTTAGGCTTAGGGAGCCCCAGGTCTGGGGCGCCCCAGCCCTTAGGCTTAGGGAGCCCCAAGCCTGGGGCTCCCCAGCCCTTAGGCTTAGGGAGCCCCAGGCCTGAGTCGCCCCAGGCCTGAGTCTTAGGGAGCCCCAGGCCTGGGGCGCCCCAGCCCTGAGTCTTAGGGAGGCCCAGGCCTGGGGCGCACCAGCCCTTAGGCTTAGGGAGCCCCAGGCTTGGGGCGCCCTAGGCTTAGGGAGCCCTAGACTTAGGTAGCCCTAGGCTTAGGGAGCCCCAGGCCTGGGTAGCCCGAGCCCTTAGGCTTATGGAGCCCCAGGCCTGGGGAGCTCCAAACATTAGGCTTAGGGAGCCCCAGGCCTGGGCGCCCCAGCACTTAGGCTTAAGGAGCCCCAGGCCTGGGGCTCCCCAGCCCTTATGATTAGGGAGCCCCAGGCCTAGGGCGCCCCAGCCCTGAGACTTGGGAGCCCCAGGCGTTAGGCGCCCCTGCCCTGAGGCTTAGGGAGCCCCAGGCCTTGGTCGCACCAGCCCTGAGGCTTAGGGAGCCCGAGGCCTGGGGAGCCCCAGCCCTAAGGCTTAGGAAGCCCCAAGCCTGGGACGCTCCAGCCCTTAGGATGAGGGAGCCCCAGGCCTGGGGCTCCCCAGCCCTTAGGCTTAGGGAGCCCCAGGTCTGGGGAGCTCCAAACATTAGGCTTAGGTATCCCCAGGCCTAGTGCACCCCAGACCTTAGGCTTAGGGAGTCACAGGCCTGGGGCGCCCCAGCAATAGGCTTAGGGAGGTCCAGGCCTGGGGCGCCCCAGCCATTTGGCTTATGGATCCCCAGGCCTGGGACGACCCAGCCCTGAGGCTTAGGGATCCCCAGGCCTGGGGCGCCCCAGCCCTGACGCTAAGGGTGGCCCAGCCCTTAGGTTTAGGGAGCCCCAGGCCTGGGGCACCCCAAGCCTTTGGCTTAGGGAGGCCCAGGTCTGGGGTGCCATAGCCCTTAGGCTTAGGGAGCCCTAGGCCTGAGGAGCCCCAGCCCTAAGGCTTAGGTAGCCCCAGGCCGGAGAACGCCAACCCTTAGGCATAGGGAGCCCCTGGCCTGGGGAGGCCTAGCCCTGAGGATTAGGGAGCCCCAAGCCTGGGGCGACCCAGCCCTGATAATTAGGGAGCTCCAGGCCTTGGGCGCCCCAGCATTAAGGCTTAGGGAACCCTAGGCCTGAGGCGCCCCAGCCCATAGGCTTAGGGAGGCCCAGGCCTTGGGCGCCCAGCCCTTAGGCTTAGGGAGGTCCAGGCCTGGGGCGCCCCAGCCATTAGGCTTAGGGAGCCCCTGGTCTGAGTCGCCCCAGCCCTGAGTCTTAGGGAGCCCCAGGCCTGGGGCGCCCCAGCCCTGAGGCTTAGGTAGCCCCAGGCCTGGGGCGCCCCAGCCCTGAGACTTAGGGAGCCCCAGGCCTGGGGCGCCCCAGCCCTTAGAGTTGGGGCCCCAGGACTGGGGAGCCCCAGCCCTTATGCTTAGGGTGCCCCAGGCCTGGGGCTCCCCAGCCCCTAGCTTAGGGATCCCCAGGCCTGGGGCGCAACAGCCCTGAGGCTAAGAGCGCCCCAGCCCTTAAGCTTAGGGAGCCCCAGGCCTGAGGCTTAAGGAGCACGAGGCCTGGGGCGCCCAAGCCCTTAGGTATAGGGAGCCCCTGTCCTGTGCGGCCTAGCCCTGAGGCTTAGGGAGACCCAAGCCTGGGGCGACCCAGCCCTGATTATTAGGGAGCCCCAGGCCTCGGGCGCCCCAGCCCTTAGGCTTAGGGAGTCCAAGGCCTGGGGCGCCCCAGCCCTTAGGCTTAAGGAGCCCCAGGCCTGGGGCGCCCCAGCCCTTAGTCTTAGGGTGCCCCAGCCCTTAGGCTTAGGGTGCCCCAGGCCTGGGGCTCCCCAGCCCCTAGGCTTAGGGATCCCCAGGCCTGGGGCGCCCCCGCCCTGAGGCTAAGGGCGCCCAAGCCCTTTGCCTTAGGGAGCCCAGGCCTGGGTTGCTCCAGCCCTTAGGCTTAGGGATCACCACGCCTGGGGCGCCCAAGCCCTTAGGCATAGGGAGCCCCTGTCCTAGGGCGGCCTAGCCGTGAGGCTTAGGGAGCCCCAAGCCTGGGGAGACCAAGCCCTGATTATTAGGGAGCACCAGGCCTGGGGCGCCCCAGCCCTTAGGCTTAGGGAGTCCTAGGCCTAGGGCGCCCCAGCCCTTAGACTGAGGGAGGCCCAGGGCTGGGGTGCCCCAGTCCTTAGGCTTAGGGAGCCCCAGGCCTGGGGCGCCCCAGCCCTTAGACTTAAGGTGCCCCAGGCCTTAGACTTAGTGTGCCCCAGGCCTGGGGCACCCCAACCCTTAGACTTAGGGAGCCCCAGGACTGGGGAACCTCAGTACATAGGCTTAGGGTGCCCCAAGCCTGGGGCTCCCCAGCCCCTAGGCTTAGGTATCCCCAGGCCTGAGACACCCCAGCCCTTAGGCTTAGGAGCCACAGGCCTTGGGCGCCCCAGCCCATAGGCGTAGGGAGGCCCAGGCCTGGGGGGCCCAAGCCCTTGGGAATATGGAGCCCCTGGCCTGGGGCGCCCTAGCCCTGAGGCTTAGGGATCCCCAGGCCTGGGGCGCCCCAGCCCTGTGGCTAAGGCCGCCCCAGCCTTTAGGCTTACGGAGCCCCAGGCCTGGGGCGCCCCAGCCCTTAGTCTTAAGGAGCCTTAGTCCTGGGGCGCCCCAGCCCTTAGGTTTAGGGAGCCCCAGGCCTGTGGCGCCCCAGCCCTTAGGCTTAGGGAGCCCCAGGAATGGTGAACCCATGCGCTTAGGCGTAAGGAGCCCCAGGCCTGGGGAGGCCCAGACCTTAGGCTAAGGGAGCCCGAGGCCTGGGGCGCCCCAACCCTGAGGCTTAGGGAGCACGAGGCCTGGGGCGCCACAGCCCTTAGGCTTAGGTATCCCAGGCCTGGGGCGCCCCAGCCCTTAGGCTTTGGGAGACCCAGGCCTGGGGCGCCCCAACCCTGAGGCATAGGGAAGCCCAGGCCTGGGGCGCCCCAGCCCTGAGGCATAGCGAGCCCTAGGCTAGGGGAGCCCGAGCCCTTAGGCTTAGGGAGCCCCAGGCTTGTGGAGCCCTAGGCTTAGGGAGCCCTAGAACTAGGTAGCCCTAGGCTTAGGGAGACCGAGGCCTGGGGAGCCCCAGCCCTAAGGCATAGGGAGCCCCAAGCCTGGGGAGCTCCAAACATTAGGCTTAGGGATCCCCACACCTGGGGTGCCCCAGCCCTTAAGCTTAGGGAGATCCAGGTCTGGGGCGCCCCAGCCCTTCGGATTAGGAAGCCCCAGGCCTGGGGCGCCCCAGCCCTTAGGCTTAGGGAGTCCTAGGCCTGGGGCGCCCCAGCCCTTAGGCTTAGGGAGGCCCAGGCCTGGGGCGCCCCAGCCCTTAGGCTTAAGGAGCCCCAGGCCTGGGGCACCCCAGCCCTTAGACTTAGGGTGCCCCAGCCCTTAGGCTTAGGGTGCGCCAGGCCTGGGGCTCCCCAGCCCCTAGGCTTAGGTATCCCCAGGCCTTGGGCGCCCCAGCCCTGAGGCTAAGGGCGCCCCAGCCATTTGACTTAGGGAGCCCCACGTCTGGGGTGCCATAGCCCTTAGCCTTAGGGAGCCCTAGGCCTGGGGAGCCACAGCCCTTAGGCTTAGGTAGCCCCAGATCGGAGAACCCCAACCCTTAGGCTTAGGGAGCCCCAGGCTTGCGAAGCCCCAGCCCTTAGGCTTAGGGAGCCCCAGGCCTGGGGAGCCCTAGCCCTTAGGCTTAGGGAGCTCCAGGCCTCGGGAGCCCTAGACTTAGGGAGCCGCAGGCCTGGGTAGCCCTAGGCTTAGGGAGCCCTAGGCCTTGGGAGCCCCAGCCCTTGGCTTAGGGATCCCCATGCCTGGGGCCGCCCAGCCCTTAAGCTTAGGGAGCCCCAGGCCTGAGGCTTAGGGAGCACGAGGCCTGGGGCGCCCAAGCCCTTAGGCATAGGGAGCCCCTGTCCTGGGGCGGCCTAGCTCTGAGGCTTAGAGAGCCCCAAGCCTGGGGAAACCCACCCCTGATTATTAGGGAGCCCCAGGCCTGGGGCGCCCCAGCCCTTAGGCTTATGGAGTACTAGGCCTGGGGCGCCCCAGTCCTTAGGCTGAGGGAGTTCCAGGTCTGGGGGGCCCCAGCCCTTAGGCTTAGGGAGCCCCAGGCCTGGGGCGCCCCAGCCCTTAGACTTAGGGTGCCCCAGCCCTTAGACATAGGGAGCCCCAGGCCTGGGGCGCCCCAGCCCTTAGACTTAGTGAGCCCCAGGACTGGGGGCGCCCAGGCCTGGGCCCCCTAAGCCTCAGGGCTGGGCGCCCCTGGCCTGGGGCTCCCTAAGCCTAGGGCTGCCCTGGTCTGGGTCTCCCTAAGCCTACGGGATCGGGCTCCCCAAGCCTGGGGCTCCCTAAGCCTCAGGGCTGGGGCGCCCCAGGCATGGGTCTCCCTAAGCCTCAGCGCTGGAGCGCCCAAGGACTGGGGCTCCATAAACCTAAGGGCTGGGGCACCCCAGGCTGAGGCTCCCTAAGCCTAAAGGCTGGGGCGACCCAGGCCTGGGGCTCCGTAAGCCTAAGGGCTGCTGTGCCCCAGGCCTGGGGCTCCCTAAGCCAAAGGGCAGGGGCACGTCAGGCCTGGGGCTCCGTAAGCCTAAGAGCTAGGGTGCACCAGGCATGGTGCTCCCTAAGGCGAAGGGCTGGGGAGCCCCAGGCCTGGGGCTCCCTAAGCCTAAGTGCTGGGGCGCACCGGGCCTGGGGCTCCCTAAGCCTAAGGGCTGGGGCGCCCCAGGTCTGGGGCTCCCTAAGAATAAGGGATGGGGCGCACCAGGACTGGGGCTCCCTAAGCCTAAGGGCTGGAGCGCCCCAGGCCTGGGGCTCCCTAAGTCTAAGGGCTGGGGCACCTCAGGCTTTGGCGCCCCTAAGCCTAAGGGCTGGGTCGCCCCAGTCTGGGCCTCCCTATACCTCAGGGCTGGAGCACCCCAGGCATGGGGCTCCCTATGCCTCAGGGCTCTGGCTCCCCAGGCCTTGGGCTCCCTATTCCTCAGGGTTGGGATGCTCCAGGCCTGGGGCCCCCTAAGCCTCAGTGCTGGGGCGGCCCTGGCCTAGGGCTCCCTAAGCCTCAGGGCTGGGACTCCCCAGGCGTGGGATCCCTAAACCTAAGGCCTGGGGCTCCCTAAGCCAAAGTGCTGGGGCACGTCAGGCCTGGGGCTCCGTAAGCCTAAGGGCTGGGGCGCACCAGGCCTGGGGCTCCCTAAGGCGAAGGGCTGGGGCGCCCCAGGCCAGGGGCTCCCTAAACCTATGACCTCGGGCGCACCAGGCCTGGGGCTCCCTAAACCGAAGGGCTGGGGCGCCCCAGGCCTGTGGCTCCCTAATCCTCAAGACTGGGGCGCCGCAGGCCTCGGCCCCCTAAGCCTCAGGGCTGGGGCGCCCCTGGCCTGGGACTCCCTAAGCCTCAGGGCTGGGGCTCCCCAGGCCTGGGATCATTAAACCTCAGGGCTAGGGCGCCCCAGGCCTGGGACTCCCTAAGACTAAGGGCTGGAGCGCCCCAGGCCTGGGGCTCCCTAAGCCTAGAGCGCCCCAGGCCTAGGCCACCCTAAGCCTAAGGGCTGGAGCACCGCAGGCCTGGGGCTCCTTTCGCCTAAGGGCTGGGGCGCCCCAGACCTGGGGCTCCCTAAGAATAAAGGATGGGGCGCACCAGGACTGGGGCTCCCTAAGCCTAAGGGCTGAGGCGCCCCAGGCCTGGGGCTCCCTAAGCCTAAGGGCTGGGGCGCCCCAGGCTTTGGCGCCCCTAAGCCTAAGGGCTGGGTCGCCCCAGGCCTGGGCCTCCCTATACCTCAGGGCTGGAGCACCCCAGGCATGGGGCTCCCTATGCCTCAGGGCTCTGGCTCCCCAGGCCTGGGGTTCCCTATTCCTCAGGGGTGGGGAGCTCCAGGCCTGGGACCCCTAAGCCTCAGTGCTGGGGCGGCCCTGGCCTAGGGCTCCCTAAGCCTCAGGGCTGGGACTCCCCAGGCCTGGGTTCCCTAAACCTAAGGCCTGGGGCTCCCAAAGACAAAGGGCTGGGGCACGTCAGGCCTGGGGCTCTGTAAGCCTAAGGGCTGGGGTGAACCAGGCCTGGGGCTCCCTAAGTCGAAGGGCTGGGGCGCCCCAGACCTGGAGCTCCCTAAGCCTATGACCTCGGGCGCACCAGGCCTGGGGCTCCCTAAGCCTAAGTGCTGGGGCGCACCAGGCCTGGGGCTCCCTAATCCTCAAGACTGGGGCGCCGAAGGCCTCGGCCCCCTAAGCCTCAGGGCTGGGGCGCCCCTGGCCTGGGGCTCCCTAAGCCTCAGGGCTGGGGCTCCCCAGGCCTGGGACCATTAAACCTCAGGGCTAGGGCGCCCCAGGCCTGGGACTCCCTATGACTAAGGGCTGGGGCTCCCCAGGCCTGGGACTCCCTAAGCCTAAGGGCTGGGGTTCTCAGGCTTGGGGCTACCTAAGCATACGTGCTGGGGCTCCCCAGGCCTAGGGCTCCCTAATCCTAGAGCGCCCCACGCCTAGGCCACCCTAAGCCTATGGGCTGGAGGGCCCCAGCCCTGGAGCTCCCTTAACCTAAGGGCTGGGGCGCCCCAGGCTTGGGGCTCCATAAGCCTAGGGCTACCCAGACCGGGGCTC
The DNA here is from genome assembly GCF_050624435.1 of Tenrec ecaudatus. NCBI lineage: Eukaryota > Metazoa > Chordata > Mammalia > Afrosoricida > Tenrecidae > Tenrec > Tenrec ecaudatus. The sequence goes on along the minus strand of NC_134542.1, from coordinate 116,374,358 downwards.
CCTAAGCCTAGGGCTCCCCAGGCCTGGGGCTCCCTATGCCTAAGGGCTCGGGTTCCCCAAGCCAGGGGCTCCCTAAGACTCTGGGCTGGGGCGCCCCAGGCCTGGCGCTCCCTAAGCCTCAGTACTGGGGCTCCCCAGGCCTGGGACTCCCTAAGCCTCAGGGCTCGGGCGCCCAAGGTCTGGGGCTCCCTAAGCCTAAGGGCTGGTGCCCCCCAGGTCTGGGGCTCCCTAAGCTTAAGGGCTGGGGCGCCCCAGGCCTGGGGATTCCTAAGCCTAAGGGCGGGGGCACCCCTGGCCTGGGGCTCCCTAAGGCTAAGAGCTGTGGCTCCCCAGGCCTGGGGCTCCCTAAGCCTAACGGCTGGGGCCCCCCAGGTCTGGGGCTCCCTAAGCTTATGGGCTGGGGCGCCCCAGGTCTGGGGATTCCTAAGCCTAAGGGCTGGGGCACCCCTGGCCTTGGGCTCCCTAAGGCTAAGAACTGTGGCTCCCCAGGCCTAGGGTTCCCTAAGCCTAAGGGCTGGGGCTCCCCAGACCTGGGGCTCCATAAGCCTCAGGGCAGTGGCGCTCCTGGTCTGGGGCTCCCTAAGCCTCAGGGCTAGGGCTCCCCAGGCCTGGGATCATTAACCTCAAGGCTAGGGCGCCCCAGGCCTGGGGCTCCCTAAGGCTAAGGGTTGGGGATCCCCAGGCCTGGGGCACCCTAAGCCTAAGGGCTGGGGCGCCCCAGGCATGGGACTCCCTAAACCAAAGGGCTGGGGCATGTCAGGCCTGGGGCTCTGTAAGCCTAAGTGCTGGGGCAGCCCAGGCCTGGGGCTCCCTAATTCTAATGGCTGGGGTGCCCCAGGACTGGGGTTCCCTAAGCCTAAGGGCTGGGGCGCCCCAAGCCTGGGGCTCCCTAAGAATAAGGGATGAGTCGCACCAGGACTGGGGCTCCCTAAGCCTAAGGGCCGGGGCGCCTCAGGCATGGGGCTCCCTATGCCTCAGGGCTCTGGCTCCCCAGGTCTGGGGCTCCCTATTCCTCAGGGCAGGGGCGCCCTTGGACTGGGGCTCCCTAAGCCTCAGGGCTGGTGCTTCCCAGGGCTGGGATCCCTAAACCTCAGGCCTGGGGCTCCCTAAGCCAAAGGGCTGGGGCACGTCAGGCCTGGGGCTCCGTAAGCCTAAGGGTTGGGGCGCACCAGGCCTGGGGGTCCCTAAGGCGAAGGGCTGGGGCGCCCCAGGCCTGGGGCTCCCTAAGCCTAAGTGCTGGGGCGCACCAGGCCTGGGGCTCCCTAAGGCGAAGGGCTGGGGCGCCCCAGGCCTGGGGCTCCCTAAGCCTAAGTACTGGGGCGCACCAGGCCTAGGGCTCGCTAAGCCTAAGGGCTGGGGCGCCCCAGGCCTCGGGCTCCCTAAGCCTAAGTGCTGGGGCGCACCAGGCCTGGGGCTCCCTAATCCTCAAGGCTGGGGCGCCCCATGCCTGGACCCCCTAAGCCTCAGGGCTGGACGCCCCTGGCCTGGAGCTTCCTAAGCCTACGGGATCGGGCTCGCCAAGCCTGGGGCTCCCTAAGGCGAAGGTCTGGGGCACCCCCGGCCTGGGTCTCCCTAAGCTTCAGGGCTGGGGTGCCCAAGGACTGGGGCTCCATAAACCTAAGGGCTGGGTCGCCCCAGGCCTGGGCCTCCCTATGCCTCAGGGCTGGAGCACCCCAGGCATGGGGCTCCCTATGCCTCAGGGCTCTGGCTCCCCAGGCCTGGGGCTCCCTATTCCTCAGGGTTGGGGTGCTCCAGGCCTGGGGCACCCTAAGCCTCAGTCCTGGGGTGACCCTGGCCTAGGGCTCCCTAAGCCTCAGGGCTGGGACTCCCCAGGCGTGGGATCCCTAAACCTAAGGCCTGGGGCTCCCTAAGCCAAAGTGCTGGGGCACGTCAGGCCTGGGGCTCCGTAAGCCTAAGGGCTGGGGCGCACCAGGCCTGGGGCTCCGTAAGGCGAAGGGCTGGGGCGCCCCCGGCCTGGGGCTCCCTAAGCCTATGACCTCGGGCGCACCAGGCCTGGGGCTCCCTAAACCGAAGGGCTGGGGCACCCCATGCCTGAGGCTCCCTAATCCTCAAGACTGGGGCGCCGCAGGCCTCGGCCCCCTAAGCCTCAGGGCTGGGGCGCCCCTGGCCTGGGGATCCCTAAGCCTCAGGGCTGGGGCTCCCTGGCCTGGGATCATTAAACGTCAGGGTTAGGGCGCCCCAGGCCTGGGACTCCCTAAGACTAAGGGCTGGGGCGCCCCAGGCCTGGGGCTCCCTAAGCCTAAGGGCTGGGGTTCTCAGGCTTGGGGCTACCTAAGCATACGTGCTGGGGCTCCCCAGGCCTAGGGCTCCCTAATCCTCAAGGCTGGGGCGCCCCAGGCCTGGGCCCCCTAAGCCTCAGGGCTGGGGAGCCCCTGGCCTAGGGCTCCCTAAGCCTCAGGGCTGGGGCTCCCCAGGCCTGGGATCATTAAACCTCAGGGCTAGGGTGCCCCAGGCCTGGGACTCCCTAAGACTAAGAGCTGGGGCTCCCCAGGCCTGGGGCTACCTAAGCCTAAGGGCTGGGGCTCCCCAGGCCTAGGCCACCCTAAGCCTAAGGGCTGGAGCGCCCCAGGACTGGCGCTCCCTAAGCCTCAGTACTGGGGCTCCCCAGGCCTGGGACTCCCTAAGCCTCAGGGCTGAGGCGCCCCAGGCCTGGGGCTCCCTCAGCCTAAGGGCTGGGATTCCCCAGGTCTGGGGCCCCCTAAGCCTAAGGGCTGGGGCGCCCCAGGCCTGGGGATTCCTAAGCCTAAGGGCTGGAGCACCCCTGGCCTGGGGCTCCCTAAGGCTAAGAGCTGTGGTTCCCCAGGCCTGGGGCTCCCTAAGCCTAAGGGCTGGTGCCCCCCAGGTCTGGGGCTCCCTAAGCGTAAGGGCTGGGGCGCCCCAGGCCTGGGGATTCCTAAGCCTAAGGGCTGGGGCACCCATGGCCTTGGGCTCCCTAAGGCTAAGAGCTGTGGCTCCCCAGGCCTGGGGCTCCCTAAGCCTAAGGGCTGGGGCCCCCCAGGTCTGGGGCTCCCTAAGCTTAAGGCCTGGGGCGCCCCAGGCCTGGGGATTCCTAAGCCTAAGGGCTGGGGCACCCCTGGCCTGGGGCTCCCTAAGGCTAAGAGCTGTGGCTCCCCAGACTTGGGGCTCCCTAAGCCTATGCGCTGGGGCTCCACATGTCTCGAGCTCCCTAAGCCTAGGGCTCCCTGGCCTGGGTCTCCCTAAGCCTACGGGATCGGGCTCCCCAAGCCTGGGGCTCCCAAAGCCTCAGGGCTGGGGCGCCCCAGGCCTGGGGCTCCCTAAGCCTCAGGGCTTCGGCGCCCCAGGCCTGGGTCTCCCTAAGCCTCAGGGCTGGGGCGCCCCAGGACTGGGGCTCCATAAACCAAAGGGCTGGGGCGCCCCAGGCTGAGGCTCCCTAAGCCTAAGGGCTAGGGCGCCCCAGGCCGGGGGCTCCGTAAGCCTAAGGGACTGGGTGCCCCAGGCCTGGGGCTCCGTAAGCCTAAGTGCTGCGGCAGACCAGGCCTGGGGCACGTTACAAATAAGGGATGAGTCGCACCAAGACTGGGGCTCCCTAAGCCTAAGGGCCTGGGCGCCCCAGGCATGGGGCTCCCTATGCCTCAGGGCTCTGGCTCCACAGGACTGGGTCTCCCTATTCCTCAGGGCTGGGGTGCCCAGGCCTGGGGCCCCCTAAGCCTCAGGGCAGGGGCGCCCCTGGCCTGGGGCTCCCTAAGCCTCAGGGCTGGGGCTCCCCAGGACTGGGATACCTAAACCTCAGGCCTGGGGCTCCCTAAGCCAAAGGGCTGGGGCACGTCAGGCCTGGGGCTCCGTAAGCCTAAGGGTTGGGGTTCCCCAGGCCTGGGGCTCCCTAAGGCGAATGGCTGGGGCGCCCCAGGCCGGGGTCTCCCTAAGCCTAAGTGCTGGGGCGCACCAGGCCTGGGGCTCCCTAAGGCGAAGGGCTGGGGCGCCCCAGGCCTGGGGCTCCCTAAGCCTAAGTGCTGGGGCGCACCAGGCCTGGGGCTCCCTAATCCTCAAGGCTAGGGCGCCCCAGGCCTGGGCCCCCTAAGCCTCAGGTCTGGGCGCCCCTGGCCTGGGGCTCCCTAAGCCTAGGGCTCCCCTGGCCTGGGTCTCCCTAAGCCTACGGGATCGGGCTCCCCAAGCCTGGGGCTCCCTAAGCCCCAGGGCTGGGGCGCCCCAGGCCTGGGTCTCCCTAAGCCTCAGGGCTGGGGCACCCTAAGCCAAAGGGCTGGGGCACGTCAGGCCTGGGGCTCCGTAAGCCTAAGGGTTGGGGCGCACCAGGCCTGGGGCTCCCTAAGGCGAAGGGCTGGGGCGCCCCAGGCCTGGGGCTCCCTAAGCCTAAGTGCTGGGGCGCACCAGGCCTGGGGCACCCTAAACCTAAGTTCTGGGTCGCCCCGGGCCTGGGGCTCCCTAAACCTAAGTGCTGGGGCGCACCAGGCCTCGGGCTCCCTAATCCTCAAGGCTGGGGCGCCCCAGGCCTGGGCCCCCTAAGCCTCAGGGCTGGGGCGCCCCTGTCCTGGAGCTCCCTAAGCCTAACGGCTGGTGTGCCCTAGGCCTGGGGCTCCCTAAGCCAAAGGGCTGGGGCAGCCCAGTCCTGGGGCTCCCTAATCCAAATGGCTGGGGTGACCCAGGATTGGGGTTCCCCAAGCCTAAGGGCTGGGGCGCCCCAGGCCTGGGGATCCCTAAGAATAAGGGATGGGGTGCATCAGGACTGGGGCTCCCTAAGCCTCAGGGCTGGATCGCCCCAGGCCTGGGGCTCCCTAAGCCTAAGGGCTGGGGCGCCCCAGACCTTGGCCCCCCTAAGCCTAAGGTCTGGGGCACCCCAGGCCTGGGCCTCCCTAAGCCTCATGGCTGGAGCGCCCCAGGCATGGGGCTCCCTATGCCTCAGGGCTCTGGCTCCCCAGGCCTGGGGCTCCCTATTCCTCAGGGCTGGGGTGCCCCAGGCCTGGGGCCCCCTAAGCCTCAGGGCTGGGGCGCCCCTGGCCTGGGGCTCCTTAAGCCTCAGGGTGGGACTCCCCAGGCCTGGGAGCCCTAAACCTAAGACCTGGGGCTCCCTAAGCCAAAGGGCTGGGGCACGACAGGCCTGGGGCTCCGTAAGACGAAGGGCTGTGGCGCCCCAGGCCTGGGGCTCCCTAATCCTCAAGGCTGTGGCGCCCCAGGCCTGGGCCCCATAAGCCTGAGGGCTGGGGCGCCCCTGGCCTGGGGCTCCCTAATCCTCAGGGCTGGGGATCCCCAGGCCTGTGATCATTAAACCTCAGGGCTAGGGCGCCCCAGGCCTGGGGCTCCCTAAGACTAAGGGCTGGGGCTCCCCAGGCCTGGGGCTCTCTAAGCCTAAGGGCTGGGGTTCTCAGGCCTTGGGCTACATAAGCCAAAGGGTTGGGGCTTCCCAGGCCTTGGGATCCCTAAGCCTAGAGCGCCCCAGGCCTAGGCCAACCTAAGCCTAAGGGCTGGAGCGCCCCAGGCCTGGGGCTCGCTAAGCCTAAGGGCTGGGGCACTCCAGGCCTGGGGCTCCCTAAGCCTAGGCCTCCCAGGCCTGGGGCTCCCTAAGCCTAAGGGCTCGGGCTCCCCAAGCCTGGGGCTCCATAAGTCTCTGGGCTGGGGTGCCCCAGGCCTGGGGCCCCATAAGCCTAAATCTGGGGCACCCTAGAATTGTGGCTCTCTAAGCCTAAGGACTGGGGAGCCCCAGGCCTGGGGCTCCCTAAACCTCAGGACTGGGTCGCCCCAGGCCTGGGCCTCCCTAAGCCTAAGCGCTGGAGCGCCCCAGGCCTGGGGCTACCTACGCCTTAGGGCTGGAGCGCCCCAGGCCTGGGGATCCAAAGCCTCAAGGTAGGGGCGCCCTAGGCCTGGCGCTCCCTAAGCCTCAGCACTGGGGCGCCCCAGGCCTGGGGTTCCCTAAGCCTCAGGGCTGGGGCGCCCCAGGCCTGGGGTTCCCTAAACCGAAGGGCTGGGCACCCCAGGCCTGGGGCTCCATAATCCTCAAGGCTGGGGCGCCCCAGGCCTGGGGCTCCCTAAGCCTCAGGGCTGGGGCTCCCCAGGCCTGGGATCAGTAAACCTCAGAGCTACGGCGCCCAAGGCCTGGGGCTCTCTAAGCGTAAGGGATGGGGTTCTCAGGCCTGGGGCTACCTAAGCCTAAGCGCTGGAGCGCCCCAGGCCTGGGGCCCCCTATGCCTCAGGCCTGGAGCGCCCCAGAACTGGGGCTCCCAAATCCTCAAGTGTGGGGCGCCCCAGGCCTGGCGCTCCCTAAGCCTCAGTACTGGGGCGCCCCCGGCCTGGGGTTCCCTAAGCCTCAGGGCTGGCGCGCCCCAGGCCTGGGGCTCCCTAAGCCTAAAGGCTGGGGCCCCCTAGGTCTGGGGCGCCCTAAGCTTAAGGGATGGGGTGCCCCAGGCTTGGGGATTCCTAAGCCTAAGGGCTAGGACACCCCAGGCCTGGGGCTCCCTAAGACTAAGAGCTGTGGCTCCCCAGGCCTGGGGATCCATAAGCCTATAGGCTGGGGCGCCCCAGGCCTGGGGCTCCCTAAGCATAAGGGCTGGGGCGCCCCAGGCCTGGGGCTCCCTATGCCTCAGGGCTGGAGCCCCCCAGGACTGGGGCTCCCAAATCCTCAAGTTTGAGGCGCCCCAGGCCTGGTGCTCCCTAAGCCTCAGTACTGTGGCGCCCCCGGCCTGGAGTTCCCAAGCCTCAGGGCTGGGGTGCCCGAGGCCTGTGGATCCCTAAGCCTATGGGCTGGGGCCCCCCAGGTCTGGGGCTCCCTAATCTTAAGGGATGGGGCGCCCCAGGCCTGGGGATTCCTAAGCCTAAATGCTGGGGCACCCCAGGCCTGGGGCTCCCTAAGGCTAAGGGCTGTGGCTCCCCAGGCCTGGGGCTCCCTAAGCCTAAGGGCAGGGGCTCCTCAGACCTGGGGCTCCCTAAGCGTCAGGGCTGTGGCTCCCCAGGCCTCGGGTTCCCTAAGCCTAGGGCTCCCCTGGCCTGGGTCTCCCTAAGCCTCAGGGCTGGGGTGCCCCAGGACTGGGGCTCCATAAACCTAAGGGTTGGGGCGCCCCAGGCTGTGGCTCCCTAAGCCTAAGGGCTGTGGTGCCCCAGGCCTGGGGCACCCTAAGCCAAAGGGCTAGGGCAGCCCAGGACAGGGGCTCAGTAATCCTAATGGCTGGGGTGCCCCAGGACTGGGGTTCCCTAAGCCTAAGGGCCGAGGCCCCCCAATTATGGGGCTCCCTATGCCTCAGGGCTCTGGCTCCCCAGGCCTGGGGCTCCCTATTCCGCAGGGCTGGGGTGCCCCAGGCCTGGGGCCCCCTAAGCCTCAGGAATGGGGCGCCCCTGGCCTGGGGCTCCCTAAGCCTGAGGTCTGGGGCTCCCCAGGGCTGGGATCCCTAAACCTCAGTCCTGGGGCTCCGTAAGCCTAAGGGTTAGGGAGCACCAGGCCTGGGGCTCCGTAAGGCGAAGGGCAGGGGCGCCCCAGTCCTGGGGCTCCCTTAGCCAAAGTGCTGGGGCGCACCAGGCCTGGCATTCCTGGGTGCCCCAGGCCTGGGCCCACTAAGCCTCAGGGCTGGGGCGCCCCTGGCCTGGGGCTCCCTAAGAATAAGGGATGGGGCGCACCAGGACTGGGGCTCCCTAAGCCCAAGAGCTGGACGGCCCCAAGCCTGGGCCTCCCTATGCTTCAGGGCTGGAGCGCCCCAGGCATGGGGCTCCCTATGCCTCAGGGCTCTGGCTCCCCAGGCCTGGGGCTCCCTATTAATCAGGGCTGGGGTGCCCCAGGCCTGGGGCCCCTAAGCCTAAGGGCTGTGGTGCCCCAGGCCTGGGGCACCCTAAGCCAAAGGGCTAGGGCAGCCCAGGACAGGGGCTCAGTAATCCTAATGGCTGGGGTGCCCCAGGCCTGGCGCTCCCTAAGCCTCAGTACTGGGACGCCCCCGGCCTGGGGTTCCCTAAGCCTCAGGGCTGGCACGCCCCAGGCCTGGGGCTCCCTAAGCCTAAAGGCTGGGGCCCCCCAGGTCTGGGGCGCCCTAAGCTTAAGGGATGGGGTGCCCCAGGCTTGGGGATTCCTAAGCCTAAGGGCTAGGACACCCCAGGCCTGGGGCTCCCTAAGACTAAGAGCTGTGGCTCCCCAGGCCTGGGGATCCATAAGCCTATGGGCTGGGGCGCCCCAGGCCTGGGGCTCCCTAAGCATAAGGGCTGGGGCGCCCCAGGCCTGGGGCTCCCTATGCCTCAGGGCTGGAGCCCCCCAGGACTGGGGCTCCCAAATCCTCAAGTTTGGGGCGCCCCAGGCCTGGTGCTCCCTAAGCCTCAGTACTGTGGCGCCCCCGGCCTGGAGTTCCCAAGCCTCAGGGCTGGGGTGCCCGAGGCCTGTGGATCCCTAAGCCTATGGGCTGGGGCCCCCCAGGTCTGGGGCTCCCTAAGCTTAAGGGATGGGGCGCCCCAGGCCTGGGGATTCCTAAGCCTAAATGCTGGAGCACCCCAGGCCTGGGGCTCCCTAAGGCTAAGGGCTGTGGCTCCCCAGGCCTGGGGCTCCCTAAGCCTAAGGGCAGGGGCTCCTCAGACCTGGGGCTCCCTAAGCGTCAGGGCTGTGGCTCCCCAGGCCTCGGGTTCCCTAAGCCTAGGGCTCCCCTGGCCTGGGTCTCCCTAAGCCTCAGGGCTGGGGTGCCCCAGGACTGGGGCTCCATAAACCTAAGGGTTGGGGCGCCCCAGGCTGTGGCTCCCTAAGCCTAAGGGCTGTGGTGCCCCAGGCCTGGGGCACCCTAAGCCAAAGGGCTAGGGCAGCCCAGGACAGGGGCTCAGTAATCCTAATGGCTGGGGTGCCCCAGGACTGGGGTTCCCTAAGCCTAAGGGCCGAGGCCCCCCAGTTATGGGGCTCCCTATGCCTCAGGGCTCTGGCTCCCCAGGCCTGGGGCTCCCTATTCCGCAGGGCTGGGGTGCCCCAGGCCTGGGGCCCCCTAAGCCTCAGGAATGGGGCGCCCCTGGCCTGGGGCTCCCTAAGCCTGAGGTCTGGGGCTCCCCAGGGCTGGGATCCCTAAACCTCAGTCCTGGGGCTCCGTAAGCCTAAGGGTTAGGGAGCACCAGGCCTGGGGCTCCCTAAGGCGAAGGGCAGGGGCGCCCCAGTCCTGGGGCTCCCTAAGCCAAAGTGCTGGGGCGCACCAGGCCTGGCATTCCTGGGTGCCCCAGGCCTGGGCCCACTAAGCCTCAGGGCTGGGGCGCCCCTGGCCTGGGGCTCCCTAAGAATAAGGGATGGGGCGCACCAGGACTGGGGCTCCCTAAGCCCAAGAGCTGGACCGCCCCAAGCCTGGGCCTCCCTATGCCTCAGGGCTGGAGCGCCCCAGGCATGGGGCTCCCTATGCCTCAGGGCTCTGGCTCCCCAGGCCTGGGGCTCCCTATTAATCAGGGCTGGGGTGCCCCAGGCCTGGGGCCCCTAAGCCTCAGGGCTGGGCGCCCCTGGCCTGGGGCTCCTTAAGCCTCAGGGCTGGGACTCCCCAGGCCTGGGATCCCTAAACCTAAGGCCTGGGGCTCCCTAAGCCAAAGGGCTGGAGAACTTCAGGCCTGGGGCTACGTAAGGCGATGGCTGGGGCGCCCCAGGCATGGGGCACCCTAAGCCTATGTTCTGGGGCGCACCAGGCCTGGGGCTCCCTAAGAATAAGGGATGGGGCGCACCGGACTGGGGCTCCCTAAGCCTAAGGGCTGGATCGCCCCAGGCCTGGGGCTCCCTAAGCCTAAGGGCTGGGGCGCCCCAGCCCTTTGCCCCCCTAAGTCTAAGGGCTGGGGCGCCCCAGGCCTGGGCCTCCCTAAGTCTCAGGGCTGGAGCGCCCCAGGCATGGGTCTCCCTATGCCTCAGGGCTCTGGCTCCCAGGCCTGGGACTCCCTATTCCTCAGGGCTGGGGTGCCCCAGGCCTGGGGCGTCCTAAGCCTCAGGGTGGGGGCGCCCCTGGCCTGGGGCACCTTAAGCCTCAGGGCTGGGACTCCCCAGGTCAGGGATCCCTAAACTTAAGGCCGGGGGCTCCCTAAGCCAAAGGGCTGGGGCACGTCAGGCCTGGGGCTCCGTAAGACGAAGGGTTGTGGCGCCCCAGGCCTGGGGCTCCCTAAGCCTAAGTGCTGGGGCGCACCTGGCCTGGGGCTCCCTAAGCCTAGTTGCTGGGGCGCACCAGGCCTGGGGCTCCCTAAGCCGAGGGCTGGGGCCCCCAGGCCTGGGTCTCCCTAATCCTCAAGGCTGTGGCGCCCCAGGCCTGGGCCACCTAAGCCTCTGGGCTGGTCTGTGGTGCCCCTGGCCTGGGGCTCCCTAATCCTCAGGGCTGGGGTTCCCCAGGCCTGGGATCATTAAACCTCAGGGCTAGGGCGCCCCAGGCCTGGGGCTCGCTAAGACTAAGGGCTGAGGCTCCCCAAGCCTGGGGCTCCCTAACCCTAAGGGCTGGGGTTCTCAGGCCTGGGGGTACCTAAGCCTAAGGGTTGGGGCTTCCCAGGCCTCGGGATCCCTAAGCCTAGAGCGCCCCAGGCCTACGCCACCATAAGCCTAAGGGCTGGAGCGCCCCTGGCCTGGGGCTCCCTAAACCTAAGGGCTGGGGCGCCCCAGGCCTGGGGCTCCCTAAACCTAGGCCTCCCAGGCCTGGGGCTCCCTAAGCCGAAGGGCTCGGGCTCCCCAACCTGGGGCTCCCTAAGCCTCTGGCCTGGGGCGCCCCAGGCCTGGGGCTCCATAAGGCTAAGTGCTGGGGCACCCTAGTATTGTGGCTCCCTAAGCCTAAGGACTGGGGCGCCCCAGGCCTTGGGCTCCCTAAACCTCAGGACTGGGTCGCCCCAGGCCTGGGCCTCCCTAAGCCTAAGGGCTGGGGCGCCCCAGGCCAGGGGCTCCCAAAGCCTCAAGGTACGGGCGCCCCAGGCCAGGCGCTCCCTAAGCCTCAGTACTGGGGCGCCCCAGGCCTGTGGTTCCCTAAGCCTCAGGGCTGGGGCGCCCCAGGCCTGGGGCTCCCTAAGCCGAAGGGCTGGGACGCCCCAGGTCTGGGGCTCCATAATCCTCAAGGCTGGTGCGCCCCTGGCCTGGGGCTCCCTAAGCCTCAGGGCTGGGGCTCCCCATGCCTAGGATCAGTAAACCTCAGGGCTAGGGTGCCCCAGGCCTGAGGCTCCCTAAGACTAAGGGCTGGGGCTCCCCAGGTCCTAGGGCTCCCTAAGACTAAGGGCTGGGGTTCTCAGGTTTGGGGCTACCTAAGCCTAAGGGATGGGGCTCCCCAGGCCTAGGGCTCCCTAAGCCTAAGGGCTGGGTCGCCCCAGGCCTGGGGCTCCCTAAGCCTAGGTCTCCCAGCCTGGGGCTCCCTAAGCCTAAGGGCTGGGTCCCCCCAGGTCTGGGGCTTTCTAAGCGTAAGGGATGGGGCGCCCCAGTCCTGGGGATTCCTAAGCCTCAGGGCTGGAGCGCCCCAGGCATGGGGCTCCCTATGCCTCAGGGCTCTGGCTCCCCAGGCCTGGGGCTACCTATTCCTCAGGGCTGGGGTGCCCCAGGCCTGGAGCCCCCTAAGCCTCAGGGCGGGGGTGCGCCTGGCCTGGGGCACCTTAAACCTCAGGGCTGGGACATCCCAGGCCTGGGATCCCTAAACCTAAGGCCTGGGACTCCGTAAGCCAAAGGGCTGGGGCACGTCAGGCCTGGGGCTCCGTAAGACGAAGGGCTGGGGCGCCCCAGGCCTGGGGCTCCCTAAGCCTAAGTGCTGGGGCGCACCTGGCTTGGGGCTCCCAAAGCCTAGTTGCTAGGGCGCACCAGGCCTGGGGCTCCCAAAGCCGAAGGGCTGGGGCGCCCCAGGCCAGGCGCTCCCTAAGCCTCAGTACTGGGGCGCCCCAGGCCTGTGGTTCCCTAAGCCTCAGGGCTGGGGCGCCCCAGGCCTGGGGCTCCCTAAGCCGAAGGGCTGGGACGCCCCAGGCCTGGGGCTCCATAATCCTCAAGGCTGGTGCGCCCCTGGCCTGGGGCTCCCTAAGCCTCAGGGCTGGGGCTCCCCATGCCTAGGATCAGTAAACCTCAGGGCTAGGGCGCCCCAGGCCTGAGGCTCCCTAAGACTAAGGGCTGGGGCTCCCCAGGTCCTAGGGCTCCCTAAGACTAAGGGCTGGGGTTCTCAGGTTTGGGGCTACCTAAGCCTAAGGGATGGGGCTCCCCAGGCCTAGGGCTCCCTAAGCCTAAGGGCTGGGTCGCCCCAGGCCTGGGGCTCCCTAAGCCTAGGTCTCCCAGCCTGGGGCTCCCTAAGCCTAGGTCTCCCAGGCCTGGGGCTCCCTAAGCCTAAGGGCTGGGTCCCCCCAGGTCTGGGGCTTTCTAAGCGTAAGGGATGGGGCGCCCCAGTCCTGGGGATTCCTAAGCCTCAGGGCTGGAGCGCCCCAGGCATGGGGCTCCCTATGCCTCAGGGCTCTGGCTCCCAGGCCTGGGGCTCCCTATTCCTCAGGGCTGGGGTGCCCCAGGCCTGGAGCCCCCTAAGCCTCAGGGCGGGGGTGCGCCTGGCCTGGGGCTCCTTAAACCTCAGGGCTGGGACATCCCAGGCCTGGGATCCCTAAACCTAAGGCCTGGGACTCCGTAAGCCAAAGGGCTTGGGCACGTCAGGCCTGGGGCTCCGTAAGACGAAGGGCTGGGGCGCCCCAGGCCTGGGGCTCCCTAAGCCTAAGTGCTGGGGCGCACCTGGCTTGGGGCTCCCAAAGCCTAGTTGCTAGGGCGCACCAGGCCTGGGGCTCCCAAAGCCGAAGGGCTGGGGCGCCCCAGGCCTGGGGCTCCCTAATCCTCAAGGCTGTCGCGCCCCAGGCCTGGGCCCCCTAAGCCTCAGGGCTGGGGCACCCCTGGCCTGGGGCCCCCTAATCCTCAGGGCTGGGGCTCCCCAGGCCTGGGATCATTAAACCTCTGGGCTAGGGCGCCCCAGGCCTGGGGCTCCCTAAGACTAATGGCTGGGGCTCCCCAGGCCTGGGGCTCCCTAAGCCTAAGGGCTGGGGTTCTCAGGCCTGGGGCTACATAAACCTAAGGGTTGGGGCTTCCCAGGCCTCGGGCTCCCTAAGCCTAGAGCGCCCCAGGCCTAGGCCACTCTAAGCCTAAGCGCAGGAGCGCCCCAGGCCTGGGGCTCGCTAAGCCTAAGGGCTGGGGCGCCCCAGGCCTCGGGCGCCCTAAGCCTAGGCCTCCCAGGCCTGGGGATCCCTAAGCCTAAGGGCTCGGGCTCCCCAAGCCTGGGGCTCCCTAAGCCTCTGGGCTGGGGCGCCCCAGGCCTGGGATTCCATAAGCCTAAATTTGGGACACCATAGTATTGTGGCTCCCTAAGCCTAAGGACTGGGGCGCCCCAGGCCTGGGGCTCCCTAAGAATAAGGGATGGGGCGCACCAGGACTGGGGCTCCCTAAGCCCAAGAGCTGGACCGCGCCAAGCCTGGGCCTCCCTATGCCTCAGGGCTGGAGCGCCCCAGGCATGGGGCTCCCTATGCCTCAGGGCTCTGGCTCCCCAGGCCTGGGGCTCCCTATTAATCAGGGCTGGGGTGCCCCAGGCCTGGGGCCCCTAAGCCTCAGGGCTGGGCGCCCCTGGCCTGGGGCTCCTTAAGCCTCAGGGCTGGGACTCCCCAGGCCTGGGATCCCTAAACCTAAGGCCTGGGGCTCCCTAAGCCAAAGGGCTGGAGAACTTCAGGCCTAGGGCTATGTAAGGCGATGGCTGGGGCGCCCCAGGCCTGGGGCACCCTAAGCCTATGTTCTGGGGCGCACCAGGCCTGGGGCTCCCTAAGAATAAGGGATGGGGCGCACCGGACTGGGGCTCCCTAAGCCTAAGGGCTGGATCGCCCCAGGCCTGGGGCTCCCTAAGCCTAAGGGCTGGGGCGCCCCAGCCCTTTGCCCCCCTAAGTCTAAGGGCTGGGGCGCCCCAGGCCTGGGCCTCCCTAAGTCTCAGGGCTGGAGCGCCCCAGGCATGGGTCTCCCTATGCCTCAGGGCTCTGGCTCCCAGGCCTGGGACTCCCTATTCCTCAGGGCTGGGGTGCCCCAGGCCTGGGGCGTCCTAAGCCTCAGGGTGGGGGCGCCCCTGGCCTGGGGTTCCTTAAGCCTCAGGGCTGGGACTCCCCAGGCCAGGGATCCCTAAACTTAAGGCCTGGGGCTCCCAAAGCCGAAGGGCTGGGGCCCCCAGGTCTGGGGCTCCCTAATCCTCAAGGCTGTGGTGCTCCAGGCTTGGCCCCCTAAGACTCAGGGCTGGGGCGCCCCTGGCTTGGGGCTCCCTAATCCTCAGGGCTGTGGCTCCGCAGGCCTGGGATTATTAAACCTCAGGGCTAGGGCGCCCCAGGCTTGTGGCTCCCTAAAACTAAGGGCTGGGGCTCCCCAGGCCTGGGGCTCCCTAAGCCTAATGGCTGGGGTTCTCAGGCCTCGGGCCACCTAAGCCTAACGGTTGAGGCTTCCCAGGCCTCGGGCTCCCTAAGCCTAGAGCACCCCAGGCCTAGGCCACCCTAAGCCTAAGGGATGGAGCGCCCCTAGCCTGGGGCTCCCTGAGCCTAAGCCTCCCAGGCCTGGGGCTCCCTGAGCCTAAGGGCTCGGGCTCCCCAAGCCTGGGGCTCCCTAAGCCTCTGGGCTGAGGCGCCCCAGGCCTGGGGCTCCATAAGCCTAATTGCTTGGGCACCCTAGTATAGTGGCTCCCTAAGCCTAAGGACTGGGGTGCCCCAGGTCTGGGGCTCCCTAAACCTCAGGACTGCGTCGCCCCAGGCCTGGGCCTCCCTAAGCCTAAGGGCTGGAGCGCCCCAGGCCTGGGTCTCCCTAAGCCTAAGAGCTGGGGCGCTCCAGGCCTGGGGCTCCCTAAGCATAAGGGCTGGGGCGCCCCAGGCCTGGGGCTCCCTACGCCTCAGGGCTGGAGCGCGCCAGGCCTGGGGCTCCCAAAGCCTCAAGGTAGGGGCGCCCCAGGCCAGGCGCTCCCTAAGCCTCAATACTGGGGCGCCCCAGGCCTGGGGTTCCCTAAGTCTCAGGGCTGGAGCGCCCCAGGCCTGGGGCTCCATAAACCGAAGGGCTGGGGCGCCCCAGGCCTGGGACTCCATAATCCTCAAGGCTGGGGTGCCCCTGGCATGGACCCCCTAAGCCTCAGGGCTGTGGCGCCCCTGGCCTGGGGCTCCCTGAGCCTCAGGGCTGGGGCTCCCCTGGCCTGGGATCATTAAACCTCAGGGCTAGGGCGCCCCAGGCCGGGGGCTCCCTAAGACTAAGGGCTGGGGCTCCCCAGGCCTAGGGCTTCCTAAACCTAAGTGCTGGGGTTCTCAGGCCTGGGGCTACCTAAGCCTAAGGGCTGGGGCGCCCCAGGCCTGGGGCTCCCTAAGCCTAGGCCTCCCAGGCCTGGGGATCCCTAAGCCAAAGGGCTCGGGCTCACCAAGTCTGGGGATCCCAAAGCCTCTGGGCTGGGGCGCCCCAGGCCTGGGGCTCCATAAGCCTAAATCTGTGGCATCCTAGTATTGTGGCTCCCTAAGCCTAAGGACTGGGGCGCACCAGGCCTGGGGCTCCCTAAACCTCAGGACTGGGTCGCCCCAGGCTTGGGCCTCCCTAAGCCTAAGGGCTGGAGCGCCCCAGGCCAGGGGCTGCCTACGCCTCTGGGCTGGAGCGCGCCAGGCCTGGGGCTCCCAAAGCCTCAAGGTAGGGGCGCCCCAGGCCTGGTGCTCCCTAAGCCTCAGTACTGGGGCGCCCCAGGCCTGGGGTTCCCTAAGCATAAGGGCTGGGGCGCCCCAGGCCTGGGGCTCCCTAAGCATAAAGGTTGGGGCGCCCCAGGCCTGGGGCTCCCTATGCCTCAGGGCTGGAGCGCACCAGGACTGGGGCTCCCAAATCCTCAAGTTTGGGGCGCCCCAGGCCTGGCGCTCTCTAAGCCTCAGTACTGGGACGTCCCCGGCCTGGGGTTCCCTAAGCATCAGGGCTGGGGCGCCCCAGCCTGGGATCAGTAAACCTCAGGGCTAGGGCGCCCCAGGCCTGGGGCTCCCTAAGACTAAGGGCTGGGGCTCCCCAGTCCTAGGGCTCCCTAAGCCTACGGGCTGGGGTTCTCAGGCCTGGGGCTACCTATGCCTAAGGGCTGGAGGGCCCCAGGCCTGGGGCTCCCTAAGCCTAAGGGCTGGGGCACCCCAGGCCTGGGGCTCCCTAAGCATAAGGGTTGGGGCACCCCAGGCCTGGGGCTCCCTATGCCTCAGGGCTGGAGCGCCCTAGGACTGGGGCTCCCAAATCCTCACGTGTGGGGCGCCCCAGGCCTGGCGCCCCTTAAGCCTCAGTACTAGGGCGCCCCCGGCCTGGGGTTCCCTAAGCCTCAGGGATGGGGCGCCCCAGGCCTGGGGATCCCTAAGCATAAAGGCTGGGGCCCCCCAGGTCTGGGGCTCCCTAAGCTTAAGGGATGGGGTACCCAGGCCTGGGGATTCCTAAGCCCAAGGGCTGGGGCACCCCAGGCCTGTGGCTCCCTAAGGCTAAGAGCTGTGGCTCACCAGGCCTGGGGATCCCTAAGCCTAAGGGCTGGGGCTCCCCAGACCTGGGGCTACCTAAGCCTAAGGGCACGGGTTCCCCGGAACTGGGGCTCCCTAAGCCTACGGGCTGGGGCTCCCCAGGCCTCGGATTCCCTAAGCCTAGGGCTCCTCTGGCCTGGGCCTCCCTAAGCCTCAGGGCTGGGGCGCCCCAGGTTTGGATCTCCCTAAGCCTCAGGGCTGGGGCGCCCCAGGACTGGGGCTCCATAAACCTAAGGGCTGGGGCGCCCCAGGCTGTGGCTCCCTAAGCCTAAGGGCTATGGTGCCTCAGGCTTGGGCTCCCTAAGCCAAAGGGCTAGGGCAGCCCAGGCCAGGGGCTCCCTAATCCTAATGGCTGGGGTGCCCCAGGACTGGGGTTCCCTAAGCCTTAGGGCTGGGACGCCCCTCGCCTGGGGCTCCCTAAGCCTGAGGGCTGGGCTCCCCAGGCCTGGGATCCCTAAACCTCAGGCCTGGGGCTCCCTAAGCCAAAGGGCTGGTGCACGTCAGGCCTGGGGCTCCGTAAGCCTAAGGGATGGGGCGCACCAGGCCTGGGGCTCCATAAGGCGAAGGCTGGGGCGCCCCAGGCATGGGGCTCCCTAAGCTTAAGTGCTGGGGCGCACCAGGCCTGGGGCTCCCTAAGGCTAAGGGCTGTGGCTCCCCAGGCCTGGGGCTCCCTAAGCCTAAGGGCAGGGGCTCCTCAGACCTGGGGCTCCCTAAGCCTCAGGGCTGTGGCTCCCCAGGCCTCGGGTTCCCTAAGCCTAGGGCTCCCCTGGCCTGGGGCTCCCTAAGCCTCAGGGCTGGGGTGCCCCAGGACTGGGGCTCCATAAACCTAAGGGCTGGGGCGCCCCAGGCTGTGGCTCCCTAAGCCTAAGGGCTGTGGTGCCTCAGGCCTGGGGCACCCTAAGCCAAAGGGCTAGGGCAGCCCAGGACAGGGGCTCCCTAATCCTAATGGCTGGGGTGCCCCAGGACTGGGGTTCCCTAAGCCTAAGGGCCGAGGCCCCCCAGTTATGGGGCTCCCTATGCCTCTGGGCTCTGGCTCCCCAGGCCTGGGGCTCCCTATTCCGCAGGGCTGGGGTGCCCCAGGCCTGGGGCACCCTAAGCCTCAGGAATGGGGCGCCCCTGGCCTGGGGTTCCCTAAGCCTGAGGTCTGGGGCTCCCCAGGGCTGGGATCCCTAAACCTCAGTCCTGGGGCTCTGTAAGCCTAAGGGTTGGGGCGCACCAGGCCTGGAGCTCCCTAAGGCGAAGGGCAGGGGCACCCCAGTCCTGGGGCTCCCTAAGCCTAAGTGCTGGGGCGCACCAGGCCTGGGATTCCTGGGCGCCCCAGGCCTGGGCCCACTAAGCCTCAGGGCTGGGGCGCCCCTGGCCTGGGGCTCCCTAAGAATAAGGGATGGGGCGCACCAGGACTGGGGCTCCCTAAGCCCAAGAGCTGGACCGCCCCAAGCCTGGGCCTCCCTATGCCTCAGGGCTGGAGCGCCCCAGGCATGGGGCTCCCTATGCCTCAGGGCTCTGGCTCCCCAGGCCTGGGGCTCCCTATTAATCAGGGCTGGGGTGCCCCAGGCCTGGGGCCCCTAAGCCTCAGGGCTGGGCGCCCCTGGCCTGGGGCTCCTTAAGCCTCAGGGCTGGGACTCCCCAGGCCTGGGATCCCTAAACCTAAGGCCTGGGGCTCCCTAAGCCAAAGGGCTGGAGAACTTCAGGCCTAGGGCTATGTAAGGCGATGGCTGGGGCGCCCCAGGCCTGGGGCACCCTAAGCTTATGTTCTGGGGCGCACCAGGCCTGGGGCTCCCTAAGAATAAGGGATGGGGCGCACCGGACTGGGGCTCCCTAAGCCTAAGGGCTGGATCGCCCCAGGCCTGGGGCTCCCTAAGCCTAAGGGCTGGGGCGCCCCAGCCCTTTGCCCCCCTAAGCCAAAGGGCTGGGGCACGTCAGGCCTGGGCTCCGTAAGACGAAGGGTTGTGGCGCCCCAGGCCTGGGGCTCCCTAAGCCTAAGTGCTGGGGCGCACCTGGCCTGGGGCTCCCTAAGACTAGTTGCTGGGGCGCACCAGGCCTGGGGCTCCCTAAGCCGAGGACTGGGGCCCCAAGGCCTGGATCTCCCTAATCCTCAAGGCTGTGGCGCCCCAGGCCTGGGCCACCAAAGCCTCAGGGCTGGTCTGGGGTGCCCCTGGCCTGGGGCTCCCTAATCCTCAAGGCTGGGGTTCCCCAGGCCTGGGATCATTAAATCTCAGGGCTAGGGCGCCCCAGGCCTGGGGCTCGCTAAGACTAGGGGCTGAGGCTCCCCAAGCCTGGGGCTCCCTAAGCCTAAGGGCTGGGGTTCTCAGGCCTGGGGGTACCTAAGCCTAAGGGTTGGGGCTTCCCAGGCCTCGGGATCCCTAAGCCTAGAGCGCCCCAGGCCTACGCCACCATAAGCCTAAGGGCTGGAGCGCCCCTGGCCTGGGGCTCCCTAAACCTAAGGGCTGGGGCGCCCCAGGCCTGGGGCTCCCTAAGCCTAGGCCTCCCAGGCCTGGGGCTCCCTAAGCCGAAGGGCTCGGGCTCCCCAACCTGGGGCTCCCTAAGCCTCTGACCTGGGGCGCCCCAGGCCTGGGGCTCCATAAGGCTAAGTGCTGGGGCACCCTAGTATTGTGGCTCCCTAAGCCTAAGGACTGGGGTGCCCCAGGCCTTGGGCTCCCTAAACCTCAGGACTGGGTCGCCCCAGGCCTGGGCCTCCCTAAGCCCAAGGGCTGGGGCGCCCCAGGCCTGGGGCTCCCAAAGCCTCAAGGTAGGGGCGCCCCAGGCCAGGCGCTCCCTAAACCTCAGTACTGGGGCGCCCCAGGCCTGTGGTTCCCTAAGCCTCAGGGCTGGGGCGCCCCAGGCCTGGGGCTCCCTAAGCCGAAGGGCTGGGACGCCCCAGGCCTGGGGCTCCATAATCCTCAAGGCTGGTGCGCCCCTGGCCTGGGGCTCCCTAAGCCTCAGGGCTGGGGCTCCCCATGCCTAGGATCAGTAAACCTCAGGGCTAGGGCGCCCCAGGCCTGAGGCTCCCTAAGACTAAGGGCTGGGGCTCCCCAGGTCCTAGGGCTCCCTAAGACTAAGGGCTGGGGTTCTCAGGTTTGGGGCTACCTAAGCCTAAGGGATGGGGCTCCCCAGGCCTAGGGCTCCCTAAGCCTAAGGGCTGGGTCGCCCCAGGCCTGGGGCTCCCTAAGCCTAGGTCTCCCAGCCTGGGGCTCCCTAAGCCTAGGTCTCCCAGGCCTGGGGCTCCCTAAGCCTAAGGGCTGGGTCCCCCCAGGTCTGGGGCTTTCTAAGCGTAAGGGATGGGGCGCCCCAGTCCTGGGGATTCCTAAGCCTCAGGGCTGGAGCGCCCCAGGCATGGGGCTCCCTATGCCTCAGGGCTCTGGCTCCCCAGGCCTGGGGCTACCTATTCCTCAGGGCTGGGGTGCCCCAGGCCTGGGGCCCCCTAAGCCTCAGGGCGGGGGTGCGCCTGGCCTGGGGCTCCTTAAACCTCAGGGCTGGGACATCCCAGGCCTGGGATCCCTAAACCTAAGGCCTGGGCTCCGTAAGCCAAAGGGCTGGGGCACGTCAGGCCTGGGGCTCCGTAAGACGAAGGGCTGGGGCGCCCCAGGCCTGGGGCTCCCTAAGCCTAAGTGCTGGGGCGCACCTGGCTTGGGGCTCCCAAAGCCTAGTTGCTAGGGCGCACCAGGCCTGGGGCTCCCAAAGCCGAAGGGCTGGGGCGCCCCAGGCCTGGGGCTCCCTAATCCTCAAGGCTGTCGCGCCCCAGGCCTGGGCCCCCTAAGCCTCAGGGCTGGGGCGCCCCTGGCCTGGGGCTCCCTAATCCTCAGGGCTGGGGCTCCCCAGGCCTGGATCATTAAACCTCTGGTCTAGGGCGCCCCAGGCCTGGGGCTCCCTAAGACTAATGGCTGGGGCTCCCCAGGCCTGGGGCTCCCTAAGCCTAAGGGCTGGGGTTCTCAGGCCTGGGGCTACATAAATCTAAGGGTTGGGGCTTCCCAGGCCTCGGGCTCCCAAAGCCTAGAGCGCCCCAGGCCTAGGCCACCCTAAGCCTAAGCGCAGGAGCGCCCCAGGCCTGGGGCTCACTAAGCCTAAGGGCTGGGGCGCCCCAGGCCTGGGGCTCCCTAAGCCTAGGCCTCCCAGGCCTGGGGATCCCTAAGCCTAAGGGCTCGGGCTCCCCAAGCCTGGGGCTCCCTAAGCCTCTGGGCTGGGGCGCCCCAGGCCTGGGATTCCATAAGCCTAAATTTGGGACACCATAGTATTGTGAATCCCTAAGCCTAAGGACTGGGGCGCCCCAGGCCTGGGGCTCCCTAAACCTCAGGACTGGTTCGCCCCAGGCCTGGGCCTCCCTAACCCTAAGGGCTGGAGCGCCCCAGGCCTGGGGCTCCCTAAGCCTCAGAGCGGGGGCGCCCCAGGCCTGGGGCTCCCTAAGCCGAAGCGCTGGGGTGCCCCAGGCCTGGGGCTCCATAATCCTCAAGGCTGGGGCGCCCCAGGCCTGGGCCCCCTAAGCCTCAGGGCTGGGGCGCCCCTGGCCTGGGGCTCTTGAAGCCTTAGGGCTGGGGCTCCCCAGTCCTGGGATCAGTAAACCTCAGGGCTAGGGCGCCCCAGGCCTGGGGCTCCCTAAGACTAAGGGCTGGGGCTCCCCAGGCCTAGGGCTCCCTAAGCCTAAGGGCTGGGGTTCTCAGGCCTTGGGCTACCTAAACCTAAGGGCTGGAGCGCCCCAGGCCTGGGGCTCCCTAAGCCTAAGGGCTGGGGCGCCCCAGGCCTGGGGCTCCCTAAGCATAAGGGCTGGGGCGCCCCAGGCCTGGGGCTCCCTATGCCTCAGGGCTGGAGCGCCCCAGGACTGGGGCTCCCAAATCCTCAAGTTTGGGGAGCCCCAGGCCTGGCGCTCCCTAAGCCTCAGTACTGGGGCGCCCCCGGCCTGGGGTTTCCTAAGCCTCAGGGCTGGGGCCCCCCAGGTCTGGGGCTCCCTAAGCTTAAGGGATGGGGCGCACCAGGCCTGGGGATCCCTAAGCCTAAGGGCTGGGGCTCCCCATACCTGGAGCTCCCTAAGCCTAAGGGCAGGGGCTCCCCAGGCCTCGGGTTCCTTAAGCCTAGGGCTCCCCTGGCATGGAGCTCCGTAAGCCTCAGGGCTGGGGTGCCCCAGGCCTGGGTCTCCCTAAACCTAAGGGCTGTGGTGCCCCAGGCGTGGGCTCCCTAAGCCAAAGGGCTAGGGCAGCCCAGGCCAGGGGCTCCCTAATCCTAATGGCTGGGGTTCCCCAGGACTGGGGTACCCTAAGCCTAAGGGCTGGGGCTCCCCAGGCCTGGTGCTCCCTAAGAGTAAGCGATGGGGCGCACCAGGCCTGGGGGTCCCTAAGCCTAAGGGCCGGGGCTCCCCAGGCATGGGGCTCCCTATGCCTCAGGGCTCTGGCTCCCCAGGCCTGGGGCTCCCTATTCCGCAGGGCTGTGGTGCCCCAGACCTGGGGCTCCCTAAGCCTCAGGGCTGGGGCGCCCCTGGCCTGGGATCCCTAAACCTCAGGCCTGGAGCTCCCTAAGCCAAAGGGCTGGGGCACGTCAGGCCTGGGGCTCCGTAAGCCTAAGGGTTGGGGCGCACCAGGCCTGGGGCTCCCTAAGGCGAAGGGCTGGGGCGCCCCAGGCATGGGGCTCCCTAAGCTTAAGTGCTGGGGCACACCAGGCCTGGGGCTCCCTAAGGCGAAGGGCTGGGGCGCCCCAGGCCTGGGGCTCCCTATGCCTAAGGGCTCTGGATCCCCAAGCCTGGGGCTCCCTATTCCTCAGGGCTGGGGTGCCCCAGGCCTGGGGCGCCCTAAGCCTCAGGGCTGGGGTTCCCTAAGCCTAAGGCCTGGGGCGCCCCAGGCCTGGGGCTCCCTAAGAGTAAGGGATGGGGCGCACCAGGCCTGGGGCTGCCTAAGCCTAAGGGCCGGGGCGCCCCAGGCATGCTGCTCCCTATGCCTAAGGGCTCTGGATCCCCTGGCCTGGAGCTCCCTATTCCTCAGGGCTGGGGTACCCCAGCCCGGGGCGTCCTAAGCCTCAGGGCTGGGGTGCCCCAGGCCTGGGGCGCCCTAAGCCTCAGGGCGGGACGCCCCGGGCCTGGGGCTCCTTAAGCCTCAGGGCTGAGACTCCCTAGGCCTGGGATCCCTAAACTTAAGCCCTGGGGCTCCCTAAGCCAAAGGGCTGGGGCACGTCAGGCCTGGGGCTCCGTAAGACGAAGGGCTGGGGCGCCCCAGGCCTGGGGCTCCCTAAGCCTAAGTGCTGGGTAGCACCTGGCCTGGGGCTCCCTAAGCTTAGTTGCTGGGGCGCACCAGGCCTGGGGCTCCCAAAGCCGAAGGGCTGGGGCCCCCAGGCCTGGGGCTCCCTAATCCTCAAGGCTGTGGTGCTCCAGGCCTGGGCCCCCTAAGACTCAGGGCTGGGGCGCCCCTGGCCTGGGGCTCCCTAATCCTCAGGGCTGTGGCTCCGCAGGCCTGGGATTATTAAACCTCAGGGCTAGGGCGCCCCAGGCTTGTGGCTCCCTAAGACTAAGGGCTGGGGCTCCCCAGGCCTGGGGCTCCCTAAGCCTAAGGGCTCGGGTTCTCAGGCCTCGGGCCACCTAAGCCTAACGGTTGAGGCTTCCCAGGCCTCGGGCTCCCTAAGACTAGAGCGCCCCAGGCCTAGGCCACCCTAAGCCTAAGGGATGGAGCGCCCCAGGACTGGGGCTCCATAAACCTAAGGGCTGGGGCGCCCCAGGCTGTGGCTCCCTAAGCCTAAGGGCTATGGTGCCTCAGGCTTGGGCTCCCTAAGCCAAAGGGCTAGGGCAGCCCAGGCCAGGGGCTCCCTAATCCTAATGGCTGGGGTGCCCCAGGACTGGGGTTCCCTAAGCCTTAGGGCTGGGACGCCCCTCGCCTGGGGCTCCCTAAGCCTGAGGGCTGGGCTCCCCAGGCCTGGGATCCCTAAACCTCAGGCCTGGGGCTCCCTAAGCCAAAGGGCTGGTGCACGTCAGGCCTGGGGCTCCGTAAGCCTAAGGGATGGGGCGCACCAGGCCTGGGGCTCCATAAGGCGAAGGCTGGGGCGCCCCAGGCCAGGCGCTCCCTAAGCCTCAATACTGGGGCGCCCCAGGCCTGGGGTTCCCTAAGTCTCAGGGCTGGGGCGCCCCAGGCCTGGGGCTCCCTAAGCCGAAGGGCTGGGGCGCCCCAGGCCTGGGACTCCATAATCCTCAAGGCTGGGGCGCCCCTGGCATGGACCCCCTAAGCCTCAGGGCTGGGGCACCCCTGGCCTGGGGCTCCCTGAGCCTCAGGGCTGGGGCTCCCCTGGCCTGGGATCATTAAACCTCAGGGCTAGGGCGCCCCAGGCCGGGGGCTCCCTAAGACTAAGGGCTGGGGTTCCCCAGGCCTAGGGCTTCCTAAACCTAAGTGCTGGGGTTCTCAGGCCTGGGGCTACCTAAGCCTAAGGGCTGGGGCGCCCCAGGCCTGGGGCTCCCTAAGCCTAGGCCTCCCAGGCCTGGGGATCCCTAAGCCAAAGGGCTCGGGCTCACCAAGTCTGGGGATCCCAAAGCCTCTGGGCTGGGGCGCCCCAGGCCTGGGGCTCCATAAGCCTAAATCTGTGGCATCCTAGTATTGTGGCTTCCTAAGCCTAAGGACTGGGGCGCACCAGGCCTGGGGCTCCGTAACCTCAGGACTGGGTCGCCCCAGGCCTGGGCCTCCCTAAGCCTAAGGGATGGAGCGCCCCAGGCCAGGGGCTGCCTACGCCTCAGGACTGGAGCGCCCCAGGCCTGGGGCTCCCAAAGCCTCAAGGTAGGGGCGCCCCAGGCCTGGTGCTCCCTAAGCCTCAGTACTGGGGCGCCCCAGGCCTGGGGTTCCCTAAGCATAAGGGCTGGGGCGCCCCAGGCCTGGGGCTCCCTAAGCATAAAGGCTGGGGCGCCCCAGGCCTGGGGCTCCCTATGCCTCAGGGCTGGAGCGCACCAGGACTGGGGCTCCCAAATCCTCAAGTTTGGGGCGCCCCAGGCCTGGCGCTCTCTAAGCCTCAGTACTGGGACGTCCCCGGCCTGGGGTTCCCTAAGCATCAGGGCTGGGGCGCCCCAGGCCTGGGATCAGTAAACCTCAGGGCTAGGGCGCCCCAGGCCTGGGGCTCCCTAAGACTAAGGGCTGTGGCTCCCCAGTCCTAGGGCTCCCTAAGCCTACGGGCTGGGGTTCTCAGGCCTGGGGCTACCTAAGCCTAAGGGCTGGAGGGCCCCAGGCCTGGGGCTCCCTAAGCCTAAGGGCTGGGGCGCCCCAGGCCTGGGTCTCCCTAAGCATAAGGGCTGGGGCACCCCAGGCCTGGGGCTCCCTATGCCTCAGGGCTGGAGCGCCCTAGGACTGGGGCTCCCAAATCCTCAAGTGTGGGGCGCCCCAGGCCTGGCGCTCCTTAAGCCTCAGTACTGGGGCGCCCCCGGCCTGGGGTTCCCTAAGCCTCAGGGATGGGGCGCCCCAGGCCTGGGGCTCCCTAAGCATAAAGGCTGGGGCCCCCCAGGTCTGGGGCTCCCTAAGCTTAAGGGATGGGGTACCCAGGCCTGGGGCTCCCTAAGGCTAAGAGCTGTGTCTCACCAGGCCTGGGGATCCCTAAGCCTAAGGGCTGGGGCTCCCCAACCTGGGGCTACCTAAGCCTAAGGGCACGGGTTCCCCGGAACTGGTGCTCCCTAAGCCTACGGGCTGGGGCTCCCCAGGCCTCGGATTCCCTAAGCCTAGGGCTCCTCTGGCCTGGGCCTCCATAAGCCTCAGGGCTGGGGCGCCCCAGGTTTGGATCTCCCTAAGCCTCAGGGTTGGGGCGCCCCAGGACTGGGGCTCCATAAACCTAAGGGCTGGGGCGCCCCAGGTTGTGGCTCCCTAAGCCTAAGGGCTATGGTGCCTCAGGCTTGGGCTCCCTAAGCCAAAGGGCTAGGGCAGCCCAGGCCAGGGGCTCCCTAATCCTAATGGCTGGGGTGCCCCAGGACTGGGGTTCCCTAAGCCTTAGGGCTGGGACGCCCCTCGCCTGGGGCTCCCTAAGCCTGAGGGCTGGGCTCCCCAAGCCTGGGATCCCTAAACCTCAGGCCTGGGGCTCCCTAAGCCAAAGGGCTGGGGCACGTCAGGCCTGGGGCTCCGTAAGCCTAAGGGATGGGGCGCACCAGGCCTGGGCTCCATAAGGCGAAGGCTGGGGCGCCCCAGCCATGGAGCTCCCTAAGCTTAAGTGCTGGGGCGCACCAGGCCTGGGGCTCCCTAAGGCGAAGGGCTGGGGTGCCCCAGGCCTGGGGCTCCCTAAGCCTAAGTGCTTGGCGCACCAGGCCTGGAGCTCCCTAAGCCTAAGTGCTGGGGCGCAGCAGGCCTGGGGCTCCTTAATCCTCAATGCTGGGGCGCCCCAGGCCTGGGCCCACTAAGCCTCAGGGCTAGGGCGCCCCTGGCCTGGGGCTCCCTAAGAATAAGGGATGGGGCGCACCAGGACTGGGGCTCCCTAAGCCCAAGGGCTGGATCGCCCCAGGCCTGGGCCTCCCTATGCCTCAGGGCTGGAGCGCCCCAGGCATGGGGCTCCCTATGCTCAGGGTTCTGGCTCCCCAGGCCTGGGGCTCCCTATTCCTCAGGGCTGGGGTGCCCCAGGCCTGGGGCCCCCTAAGCCTCAGGGCTGGAGCGCCCCAAGCTTGGGGTTCCCTATGCCTCAGGGCTCTGGCTCCCCAGGCCTGGGGCTCCCTATTCCTCAGGGCTGGGGTGCCCCAGGCCTGGGGCCCCCTAAGCCTCAGGGCTGGGCGCCCCTGGCCTGGGGCTCCATAAGCCTCAGGGCTGGGACTCCCCAGGCCTGGGATCCCTAAACCTAAGGCCTGGGGCTCCCTAAGCCAAAGGGCTGGGGCACGTCAGGCCTGGGACTACGTAAGGCGATGGCTGGGGCGCCCCATGCCTGGGGCACCCTAAGCCTAAGTTCTGGGGCGTACCAGGCCTGCGGATCCCTAAGAATAAGGGATGGGGCGCACCAGGACTGGGGCTCCCTAAGCCTAAGGGCTGGATCGCCCCAGGCCTGGGGCTCCCTAAGACTAAGGGCTGGGGCGCCCCAGCCCTTGGCCCCCCTAAGCCTAAGGTCTGGGGCGCCACATGCCTGGGACTCCCTAAGCCTCAGGGCTGGAGCGCCCCAGGCCTGGGGCTACCTATGCCGCAGGGCTGGAACGCCCCAGGCCTGGGGCTCCCAAATCCTCAAGTTTGGGGCGCCTCAGGCCTGGCGCTCCCTAAGCCTCAGTACGGGGGCGCCCCTGGCCTGGGGTTCCCTAAGCCTCAGGGCTGGGGCGCCCCAGGCCTGGGATCAGTAAACCTCAGGGCTAGGGCGCCCCAGGCCTGGGGCTCCCTAAGACTAAGGGCTGGGGCGCCCCAGCCCTTGGCCCCCCTAAGCCTAATGTCTGGGGCGCCCCAGGCCTGGGCCTCTCTAAGCCTCAGGGCTGGAGCGCCCCAGGCATGGGGCTCCCTATGCCTCAGGGCTCTGGCTCCCCAGGCCTGGGGCCCCCTATTCCTCAGGGCTGGGGTGCCCCAGGCCTGGGGCCCCCTAAGCCTCAGGGCGGGGGCGCCCCTGGCCTGGGGCTCCTTAAGCCTCAGGGCTGGGACTCCCCAGGCCTGGGATCCCTAAACCTAAGGCCTGGGGCTCCCTAAGCCAAAGGGCTGGGGCACGTCAGGCCTGGGGCTCCGTAAGACGAAGGGTTGGGGCGCCCTAGGCCTGGGGCTCCCTAAGCCTAAGTGGTGGGGCGCACCTGGCCTGGGGCTCCCTAAGCCAAGTTGCTGGGGCACACCAGGCCTGGGGCTCCCTAAGGCGAAGGGCTGGGGCGCCCCAGGCCTGGGGCTCCCTAAGCCTAAGTGCTGGGACGCACCAGGCCTGGGGCTCCCTAATCCTCAATGCTGGGGCCTCCCAGGCCTGGGCCCACGAAGACTCAGGGCTGGGGCCCCCCTGCCCTGGGGCTCCCTAAGAATAAGGGATGGGGCGCACCAGGACTGGGGCTCCCTAAGCCCAAGGGCTGGATCGCCCCAGGCCTGGGCCTCCCTATGCCTCAGGGCTGGAGCGCCCCAGGCCTGGGGCTCCCTATGCCTAAGGGCTCTGGATCCCCAGGCCTGGGGCTCCCTATTCCTCAGGGCTGGGGTGCCCCAGGCCTGGGGCGCCCTAAGCCTCAGGGCTGGGGTTCCCTAAGCCTAAGGCCTGGGGCGCCCCAGGCCTGGGGCTCCCTAAGAGTAAGGGATGGGGCGCACCAGGCCTGGGGCTGCCTAAGCCTAAGGGCCGGGGCGCCCCAGGCATGCTGCTCCCTATGCCTAAGGGCTCTGGATCCCCTGGCCTGGAGCTCCCTATTCCTCAGGGCTGGGGTGCCCCAGGCCCGGGGCGTCCTAAGCCTCAGGGCTGGGGTGCCCCAGGCCTGGGGCGCCCTAAGCCTCAGGGCGGGACGCCCCTGGCCTGGTGCTCCTTAAGCCTCAGGGCTGAGACTCCCTAGGCCTGGGATCCCTAAACTTAAGCCCTGGGGCTCCCTAAGCCAAAGGGCTGGGGCACGTCAGGCCTGGGGCTCCGTAAGACGAAGGGCTGGGGCGCCCCAGGCCTGGGGCTCCCTAAGCCTACGTGCTGGGTAGCACCTGGCCTGGGGCTCCCTAAGCTTAGTTGCTGGGGTGCACCAGGCCTGGGGCTCCCAAAGCCGAAGGGCTGGGGCCCCCAGGCCTGGGGCTCCCTAATCCTCAAGGCTGTGGTGCTCCAGGCCTGGGCCCCCTAAGACTCAGGGCTGGGGCGCCCCTGGCCTGGGGCTCCCTAATCCTCAGGGCTGTGGCTCCGCAGGCCTGGGATTATTAAACCTCAGGGCTAGGGCGCCCCAGGCTTGTGGCTCCCTAAGACTAAGGGCTGGGGCTCCCCAGGCCTGGGGCTCCCTAAGCCTAAGGGCTCGGGTTCTCAGGCCTCGGGCCACCTAAGCCTAACGGTTGAGGCTTCCCAGGCCTCGGGCTCCCTAAGACTAGAGCGCCCCAGGCCTAGGCCACCCTAAGCCTAAGGGATGGAGCGCCCCTAGCCTGGGGCTCCCTGAGCCTAAGCCTCCCAGGCCTGGGGCTCCCTGAGCCTAAGGGCTCGGGCTCCCCAAGCCTGGGGCTCCCTAAGCCTCTGGGCTGAGGCGCCCGAGGCCTGGGGCTCCTTAAGCCTAATTGCTTGGGCACCCTAGTATAGTGGCTCCCTAAGCCTAAGGACTGGGGTGCCCCAGGTCTGGGGCTCCCTAAACCTCAGGACTGCGTCGCCCCAGGCCTGGGCCTCCCTAAGCCTAAGGGCTGGAGCGCCCCAGGCCTGGGTCTCCCTAAGCCTAAGAGCTGGGGCACTCCAGGCCTGGGGCTCCCTAAGCATAAGGGCTGGGGCGCCCCAGGCCTGGGGCTCCCTACGCCTCAGGGCTGGAGCGCGCCAGGCCTGGGGCTCCCAAAGCCTCAAGGTAGGGGCGCCCCAGGCCAGGCGCTCCCTAAGCCTCAATACTGGGGCGCCCCAGGCCTGGGGTTCCCTAAGTCTCAGGGCTGGGGCGCCCCAGGCCTGGGGCTCCCTAAGCCGAAGGGCTGGGGCGCCCCAGGCCTGGGACTCCATAATCCTCAAGGCTGGGGCGCCCCTGGCATGGACCCCCTAAGCCTCAGGGCTGGGGCGCCCCTGGCCTGGGGCTCCCTGAGCCTCAGGGCTGGGGCTCCCCTGGCCTGGGATCATTAAACCTCAGGGCTAGGGCGCCCCAGGCCGGGGGCTCCCTAAGACTAAGGGCGGGGGCTCCCCAGGCCTAGGGCTTCCTAAACCTAAGTGCTGGGGTTCTCAGGCCTGGGGCTACCTAAGCCTAAGGGCTGGGGCGCCCCAGGCCTGGGGCTCCCTAAGCCTAGGCCTCCCAGGCCTGGGGATCCCTAAGCCAAAGGGCTCGGGCTCACCAAGTCTGGGGATCCCAAAGCCTCTGGGCTGGGGCGCCCCAGGCCTGGGGCTCCATAAGCCTAAATCTGTGGCATCCTAGTATTGTGGCTTCCTAAGCCTAAGGACTGGGGCGCACCAGGCCTGGGGCTCCGTAACCTCAGGACTGGGTCGCCCCAGGCTTGGGCCTCCCTAAGCCTAAGGGCTGGAGCGCCCCAGGCCAGGGGCTGCCTACGCCTCAGGACTGGAGCGCCCCAGCCTGGGGCTCCCAAAGCCTCAAGGTAGGGGCGCCCCAGGCCTGGTGCTCCCTAAGCCTCAGTACTGGGGCGCCCCAGGCCTGGGGTTCCCTAAGCATAAGGGCTGGGGCGCCCCAGGCCTGGGGCTCCCTAAGCATAAAGGCTGGGGCGCCCCAGGCCTGGGGCTCCCTATGCCTCAGGGCTGGAGCGCACCAGGACTGGGGCTCCCAAATCCTCAAGTTTGGGGCGCCCCAGGCCTGGCGCTCTCTAAGCCTCAGTACTGGGACGTCCCCGGCCTGGGGTTCCCTAAGCATCAGGGCTGGGGCGCCCCAGGCCTGGGATCAGTAAACCTCAGGGCTAGGGCGCCCCAGCCCTGGGGCTCCCTAAGACTAAGGGCTGGGGCTCCCCAGTCCTAGGGCTCCCTAAGCCTACGGGCTGGGGTTCTCAGGCCTGGGGCTACCTAAGCCTAAGGGCTGGAGGGCCCCAGGCCTGGGGCTCCCTAAGCCTAAGGGCTGGGGCGCCCCAGGCCTGGGTCTCCCTAAGCATAAGGGCTGGGGCACCCCAGGCCTGGGGCTCCCTATGCCTCAGGGCTGGAGCGCCCTAGGACTGGGGCTCCCAAATCCTCAAGTGTGGGGCGCCCCAGGCCTGGCGCTCCTTAAGCCTCAGTACTGGGGCGCCCCCGGCCTGGGGTTCCCTAAGCCTCAGGGATGGGGTGCCCCAGGCCTGGGGCTCCCTAAGCATAAAGGCTGGGGCCCCCCAGGTCTGGGGCTCCCTAAGCTTAAGGGATGGGGTACCCAGGCCTGGGGATTCCTAAGCCCAAGGGCTGGGGCACCCCAGGCCTGGGGCTCCCTAAGGCTAAGAGCTGTGTCTCACCAGGCCTGGGGATCCCTAAGCCTAAGGGCTGGGGCTCCCCAACCTGGGGCTACCTAAGCCTAAGGGCACGGGTTCCCCGGAACTGGTGCTCCCTAAGCCTAAGGGCTGGGGCTCCCCAGGCCTCGGATTCCCTAAGCCTAGGGCTCCTCTGGCCTGGGCCTCCATAAGCCTCAGGGCTGGGGCGCCCGAGGTTTGGATCTCCCTAAGCCTCAGGGCTGGGGCGCCCCAGGACTGGGGCTCCATAAACCTAAGGGCTGGGGCGCCCCAGGCTGTGGCTCCCTAAGCCTAAGGGCTATGGTGCCTCAGGCTTGGGCTCCCTAAGCCAAAGGGCTAGGGCAGCCCAGGCCAGGGGCTCCCTAATCCTAATGGCTGGGGTGCCCCAGGACTGGGGTTCCCTAAGCCTTAGGGCTGGGACGCCCCTCGCCTGGGGCTCCCTAAGCCTGAGGGCTGGGCTCCCCAAGCCTGGGATCCCTAAACCTCAGGCCTGGGGCTCCCTAAGCCAAAGGGCTGGGGCACGTCAGGCCTGTGGCTCCGTAAGCCTAAGGGATGGGGCGCACAAGGCCTGGGCTCCATAAGGCGAAGGCTGGGGCGCCCCAGGCATGGGGCTCCCTAAGCTTAAGTGCTGGGGCGCACCAGGCCTGGGGCTCCCTAAGGCGAAGGGCTGGGGTGCCCCAGGCCTGGGGCTCCCTAAGCCTAAGTGCTTGGCGCACCAGGCCTGGAGCTCCCTAAGCCTAAGTGCTGGGGCGCAGCAGGCCTGGGGCTCCTTAATCCTCAATGCTGGGGCGCCCCAGGCCTGGGCCCACTAAGCCTCAGGGCTGGGGCGCCCCTGGCCTGGGGCTCCCTAAGAATAAGGGATGGGGCGCACCAGGACTGGGGCTCGCTAAGCCCGAGGGCTGGATCGACCCAGGCCTGGGCCTCCCTTAGCCTCAGGGCAGGAGCGCCCCAGGCATGGGGCTCCCTATGCTCAGGGTTCTGGCTCCCCAGGCCTGGGGCTCCCTATTCCTCAGGGCTGGGGTGCCCCAGGCCTGGGGCCCCCTAAGCCTCAGGGCAGGAGCGCCCCAGGCATGGGGCTCCCTATGCTCAGGGTTCTGGCTCCCCAGGCCTGGGGCTCCCTATTCCTCAGGGCTGGGGTGCCCCAGGCCTGGGGCCCCCTAAGCTTCAAGGCTGGGCGCCCCTGGCCTGGGGCTCCATAAGCCTCAGGGCTGGGACTCCCCAGGCCTGGGATCCCTAAACCTAAGGCCTGGGGCTCCCTAAGCCAAAGGGCTGGGGCACGTCAGGCCTGGGACTACGTAAGGCGATGGCTGGGGCGCCCCATGCCTGGGGCACCCTAAGCATAAGTTCTGGGGCGTACCAGGCCTGCGGATCCCTAAGAATAAGGGATGGGGCGCACCAGGACTGGGGCTCCCTAAGCCTAAGGGCTGGATCGCCCCAGGCCTGGGGCTCCCTAAGACTAAGGGCTGGGGCGCCCCAGCCCTTGGCCCCCCTAAGCCTAAGGTCTGGGGCGCCACAGGCCTGGGACTCCCTAAGCCTCAGGGCTGGAGCGCCCCAGGCCTGGGGCTACCTATGGCGCAGGGCTGGAATGCCCCAGGCCTGGGGCTCCCAAATCCTCAAGTTTGGGGCGCCTCAGGCCTGGCGCTCCCTAAGCCTCAGTACGGGGGCGCCCCTGGCCTGGGGTTCCCTAAGCCTCAGGGCTGGGGCGCCCCAGGCCTGGGATGAGTAAACCTCAGGGCTAGGGCGCCCCAGGCCTGGGGCTCCCTAAGACTAAGGGCTGGGGCGCCCCAGCCCTTGGTCCCCCTAAGCCTAAGGTCTGGGGCGCCCCAGGCCTGGGCCTCCCTATGCCTCAGGGCTGGAGCGCCCCAGGCATGGGGCTCCCTATGCTCAGGGTTCTGGCTCCCCAAGCCTGGGGCTCCCTATTCCTCAGGGCTGGGGTGCCCCAGGCCTGGGGCCCCCTAAGCCTCAGGGCTGGGCGCCCCTGGCCTGGGGCTCCATAAGCCTCAGGGCTGGGACTCCCCAGGCCTGGGATCCCTAAACCTAAGGCCTGGGGCTCCCTAAGCCAAAGGGCTGGGGCACGTCAGGCCTGGGACTACGTAAGGCGATGGCTGGGGCGCCCCATGCCTGGGGCACCCTAAGCCTAAGTTCTGGGGCGTACCAGGCCTGCGGATCCCTAAGAATAAGGGATGGGGCGCACCAGGACTGGGGCTCCCTAAGCCTAAGGGCTGGATCGCCCCAGTCCTGGGGCTCCCTAAGCCTAAGGTCTGGGGCGCCACAGGCCTGGGACTCCCTAAGCCTCAGGGCTGGAGCGCCCCAGGCCTGGGGCTACCTATGTCGCAGGGCTGGAACGCCCCAGGCCTGGGGCTCCCAAATCCTCAAGTTTGGGGCGCCTCAGGCCTGGCGCTCCCTAAGCCTCAGTACGGGGGCGCCCCTGGCCTGGGGTTCCCTAAGCCTCAGGGCTGGGGCGCCCCAGGCCTGGGATCAGTAAACCTCAGGGCTAGGGCGCCCCAGGCCTGGGGCTCCCTAAGACTAAGGGCTGGGGCGCCCCAGCCCTTGGCCCCCCTAAGCCTAAGGTCTGGGGCGCCCCAGGCCTGGGCCTCCCTATGCCTCAGGGCTGGAGCGCCCCAGGCATGGGGCTCCCTATGCCTCAGGGATCTGGCTCCCCAGGCCTGGGGCCCCCTATTCCTCAGGGCTGGGGTGCCCCAGGCCTGGGGCCCCCTAAGCCTCAGGGCGGGGGTGCCCCTGGCCTGGGGCTCCTTAAGCCTCAGGGCTGGGACTCCCCAGGCCTGGGATCCCTAAACCTAAGGCCTGGGGCTCCCTAAGCCAAAGGGCTGGGGCACGTCAGGCCTGGGGCTCCGTAAGACGAAGGGTTGGGGCGCCCTAGGCCTGGGGCTCCCTAAGCCTAAGTGGTGGGGCGCACCTGGCCTGGGGCTCCCTAAGCCAAGTTGCTGGGGCACACCAGGCCTGGGGCTCCCTAAGGCGAAGGGCTGGGGCGCCCCAGGCCTGGGGCTCCCTAAGCCTAAGTGCTGGGACGCACCAGGCCTGGGGCTCCCTAATCCTCAATGCTGGGGCCTCCCAGGCCTGGGCCCACGAAGCCTCAGGGCTGGGGCCCCCCTGCCCTGGGGCTCCCTAAGAATAAGGGATGGGGCGCATCAGGACTGGGGCTCCCTAAGCCCAAGGGCTGGATCGCCCCAGGCCTGGGCCTCCCTATGCCTCAGGGCTGGAGCGCCCCAGGCATGGGGCTCCCTATGCCTCAGGGCTCTGGCTCCCTAAGCCTAGGCCTCCCAGGCCAGGGGCTCCCTAAGCCTACGGGCTCGGGCTCCCCAAGCCGGGGCTCCTTAAGTCTCTGGGCTGGGGCACCCCAGGCCTGGGGCACCCTAAGCCTCAGGGCTGGGGCTCCCCAGGCCTGGGATCATTAAACCTCAGGGCTAGGGCGCCCCAGGCCTGCGGTTCCCTAAGACTAAGGGCTGGGGCTCCCCAGGCCTAGGGCTCCCTAAGCCTAAGGGCTGGGGTTCTCTGGCCTGGGGCTCCCTAAGCCTAGGCATCCCAGGCCTGGGGATCCCTAAGCCTAAGGGCTCGGCCTCCCCAAGCCTGGGGCTCCCTAAGCCTCTGGGCTGGGGCGCCCCAGGCCTGAGGCTCCATAAGCCTAAATCTGTGGCACCCTAGTATTGTGGCTCCCTAAGCCTAAGGACTGGGGCGCCCCAGGCCTTGGGCTCCCTAAACCTCAGGACTGGGTCGCCCCAGGCCTGGTCCTCCCTAAGCCTAAGGGCTGGAGGCCCCAGGCCTGGGACTACCTATGCCGCAGGGCTGGAACGCCCCAGGCCTGGGGCTCCCAAATCCTCAAGTTTGGGGCGCCCCAGGCCTGGCACTCCCTAAGCCTCAGTACGGGGGCGCCCCTGGCCTGGGGTTCCCTAAGCCTCAGGACTGGGGCGCCCCAGGCCTGGGATCAGTAAACCTCAGGGCTAGGGCGCCCCAGGCCTGGGGCTCCCTAAGACTAAGGGCTGGGGCTCCCCAGGCTTAGGGCTCCCTAAGCCTAAGGGCTGGGGTTCTCAGGCCTGGGGCTACCTAAGCCTAAGGGCTGGGGGGCCCCAGGCCTGGGGCTCCCTAAGCCTAAGGGCTGGGGCACCCCAGGCCTGGGGCTCCCTAAGCATAAGGGCTGGGGCACCCCAGGCCTGGGGCTCCCTATGCCTCAGGGCTGGAGCGCCCCAGGACTGGGGCTCTCAAATCCTCAAGTGTGGGGCGACCCAGGTCTGGCGCTCCCTAAGCCTCAGTACTGGGGCGCCCCAGGCCTGGGGTTCCCTAAGCCTCAGGGCTGGGGCGCCCCAGGCCTGGGGCTCCCTAAGCCTAAAGGCTGGGGCCCCCCAGGTCTGGGGATCCCTAAGCTTAAAGGATGGGGCGCCACATGCCTGGGGATTCCTAAGCCTAAGGGCTGGGGCACCCCAGGCCTGGGGCTCCCTAAGGCTAAGAGCTGTGGCTCCCCAGGCCTGGGGATCCCTAAGCCTAAGGGCTGGGGCTCCCCCGACCTGGGGCTCCCTAAGCCTAAGGGCACGGGCTCCCCAGAACTGGGGCTCCCTAAGCCTAAGGGCTGCGGCTCCCCAGGCCTCGGGTTCCCTAAGCCTAGGGCTCCTCTGGCCTGGGGCTCCCTAAGCCTCAGGGCTGGGGCGCCCTAGGCTTGGGTCTCCCTAAGCCTCAGGGCTGGGGCGCCCCAGGACTGGGGCTCCATAAACCTAAGGGCTGGGGCGCCCCAGGCTGTGGCTCCCTACGCCTAAGGGCTGTGGTGCCTCAGGCTTGGGCTCCCTAAGCCAAAGGGCTAGGGCAGCCCAGGCCAGGGGCTCCCTAATCCTAATGGCTGGGGTGCCCCAGGACTGTGGTTCCGTAAGCCTTAGGGCTGGGGCGCCCCTCGCCTGGGGCTCCCTAAGCCTGAGGGCTGGGGCTCCCCAGGCCTGGGATCCCTAAACCTCAGGCCTGGGGCTCCCTAAGCCAAAGGGCTGGGGCACGTCAGGCCTGGGGCTCCGTAAGCCTAAGGGATGGGGCGCACCAGGCCTGGGGCTCCCTAAGGCGAAGGGCTGGTGTGCCCCAGGCATGGGGCTCCCTAAGCTTAAGTGCTGGAGCGCACCAGGCCTGGGGCTCCCTAAGGCGAAGGGCTGGGGCGCCCCAGGCCTGGGGCTCCCTAAGCCTAAGTGCTGGGGCGCACCAGGCCTGGGGCTCCCTAATCCTCAATGCTGGGGCCTCCCAGGCCTGGGCCCACGAAGCCTCAGGGCTGGGGCGCCCCTGGCCTGGGGCTGCCTAAGTATAAGGGATGGGGCGCACCAGGACTGGGGCTCCCTAAGCCCAAGGGCTGGATCGCCCCAGGCCTGGGCCCCCCTATGCCTCAGGGCTGGAGCGCCCCAGGCATGGGGCTCCCTATGCCTCAGGGCTCTGGCTCCCCAGGCCTGGGGCTCCCTATTCCTCAGGGCTGGGGTACCCCAGGCCTGGGGCCCCCTAAGCCTCAGGGCTGGGCGCCCCTGGCCTGGGGCTCCATAAGCCTCAGGGCTGGGACTCCCCAGTCCTGGGATCCCTAAACCTAAGGCCTGGGGCTCCCTAAGCCAAAGGACTGGGGCACGTCAGGCCTGGGACTACGTAAGGCGATGGCTGGGGCGCCCCAGGCCTGGGGCACCCTAAGCCTAAGTTCTGGGGCGTACCAGGCCTGGGGCTCCCTAAGAATCAGGGATGGGGCGCACCAGGACTGGGGCTCCCTAAGCCTAAGGGCTGGATCGCCCCAGGCCTGGGGCTCCCTAAGCCTAAGGGCTGGGGCGCCCCAGCCCTTCGCCCCCCTAAGCCTAAGGTCTGGAACGCCCCAGGCCTGGGCCTCCCTAAGCCTCAGGGCTGGAGCGCCCCAGGCATGGGGCTCCCTATGCCTCAGGGCTCTGGCTCCCCAGGCCTCAGGCCCCCTATTCCTCAGGGCTGGGGTGCCCCAGGCCTGGGGCCCCCTAAGCCTCAGGGCGGGGGCGCCCCTGGCCTGGGGCTCCTTAAGCCTCAGGGCTGGGACTCCCCAGGCCTGGGATCCCTAAACCTAAGGCCTGGGGCTCCCTAAGCCAAAGGGCTGGGGCACGTCAGGCCTGGGGCTCCGTAAGATGAAGGGTTGGGGCGCCCTAGGCCTAGGGCTCCCTAAGGCTAAGTGGTGGGGCGCACCTGGCCTGGGGCTCCCTAAGCCAAGTTGCTGGGGCGCACCAGTCCTGGGGCTCCCTAAGCCGAAGGGCTGGGGCCCCCAGGCCTGTTGCTCCCTAATCCTCAAGGCTGTGGCGCCCCAGGCCTGGGCCCCCTAAGACTCAGGGCTGGGGCGCCCCTGGCCTGGGGCTACCTAATCCTCAGGGCTGGGGCTCCCCAGGCCTGTGATCATTAAACCTCAGGGCTAGGGCGCCCCAGGCCTGGGGCTCCCTAAGACTAACGGCTGGGGCGCCCCAGGCCTGGGGCTCCCAAAGCCTAAAGGCTGGGGCCCCCCAGGTCTGGGGATCCCTAAGCTTAAGGGATGGGGCGCCCCATGCCTGGCGATTCCTAAGCCAAAGGGCTGGGGCGCCCCAGGACTGGGGCTCCATAAACCTAAGGGCTGGGGCGCCCCAGGCTGTGGCTCCCTACGCCTAAGGGCTGTGGTGCCTCAGGCTTGGGCTCCCTAAGCCAAAGTGCTAGGGCAGCCCAGGCCAGGGGCTCCCTAATCCTAATGGCTGGGGTGCCCCAGGACTGTGGTTCCGTAAGCTTTAGGGCTGGGGCGCCCCTCGCCTGGGGCTCCCTAAGCCTGAGGGCTGGGGCTCCACAGGCCTGGGATCCCTAAACCTCAGGCCTGGGGCTACCTAAGCCAAAGGGCTGGGGCACGTCAGGCCTGGGGCTCCGAAAGCCTAAGGGCTGGTGTGCCCCAGGCCTGGGGCTCCCTAAGGCGAAGGGCTGGTGTGCCCCAGGCATGGGGCTCCCTAAGCTTAAGTGCTGGAGCGCAACAGGACTGGGGCTCCCTAAGGCGAAGGGCTGGGGCGCCCCAGGCCTGGGGCTCCCTAAGCCTAAGTGCTGGGGCGCACCAGGCCTGGGGCTCCCTAATCATCAATGCTGGGGCCTCCCAGGCCTGGGCCTACGAAGCCTCAGGGCAGGGGCGCCCCTGGCCTGGGGCTCCCTAAGTATAAGGGATGGGGCGCACCAGGACTGGGGCTCCCTAAGCCCAAGGGCTGGATCGCCCCAGGACTGGGCCTCCCTATGCCTCAGGGCTGGAGCGCCCCAGGCATGGGGCTCCCTATGCCTCAGGGCTCTGGCTCCCCAGGCCTGGGGCTCCCTATTCCTCAGGGCTGGGGTACCCCAGGCCTGGGGACCCTAAGCCTCAGGGCTGGGCGCCCATGGCCTGGGGCTCCATAAGCCTCAGGGCTGGGACTCCCCAGGCCTGGGATCCCTAAACCTAAGGCCTGGGGCTCCCTAAGCCAAAGGGCTGGGGCACGTCAGGCCTGGGACTACGTAAGGCGATGGCTGGGGCGCCCCAGGCCTGGGGCACCCTAAGCCTAAGTTCTGGGGCGTACCAGGCCTGGGGCTCCCTAAGAATAAGGGATGGGGCGCACCAGGCCTGGGGCTCCCTAAGCCTAAGGGCTGGATCGCCCCAGGCCTGGGGCTCCCTAAGCCTAAGGGCTGGGGCGCCCCAGCCCTTGGCCCCCCTAAGCCTAAAGTCTGGGGCGCCCCAGGCCTGGGCCTCCCTAAGCCTCAGGGCTGGAGCGCCCCAGGCATGGGGCTCCCTATGCCTCAGGGCTCTGGCTCCCCAGGCCTGGGGCTCCGTATTCCTCAGGGCTGGGGTGCCCCAGGCCTGGGGCCCCCTAAGCCTCAGGGCGGGGGCTCCCTAAGCCAAAGGGCTGGGGCACGTCAGGCCTGGGGCTCCGTAAGATGAAGGGTTGGGGCGCCCTAGGCCGGGGCTCCCTAAGCCTAAGTGGTGGGGCGCACCTGGCCTGGGGCTCCCTAAGCCAAGTTGCTGGGGCGCACCAGGCCTGGGGCTCCCTAAGCCGAAGGGCTGGGGCCCCCAGGCCTGTGGCTCCCTAATCTTCAAGGCTGTGGCGCCCCAGGCCTGGGCCCCCTAAGACTCAGGGCTGGGGCGCCCCTGGCCTGGGGCTACCTAATCCTCAGGGCTGGGGCTCCCCAGGCCTGTGATCATTAAACCTCAGGGCTAGGGCGCCCCAGGCCTGGGGCTCCCTAAGACTAAGGGCTGGGGCTCCCCTGGCCTGGGGCTCCCTAAGCCTAAGGGCTGGGGTTCTCAGGTCTAGGGCTACCTAAGCCTAAGGGTTGGGGCTTCCCAGGCCTCGGGCTCCCTAAGCCTAGAGCGCCCCAGGCCTAGGCCACCCTAAGCCTAAGGGCTGGAGCGCCCCTGGCCTTGGACTCCCTAAGCCAAAGGGCGGGGGCACGTCAGGCCTGGGATACGTAAGGCGATGGCTGGGGCGCCCCAGGCCAGGGGCAACCTAAGCCTAAGTTCTGGGGCGTACCAGGCCTGGGGCTCCCTAAGAATAAGGGATGGGGCGCACCAGGACTTGGTCTCCCTAATCCTAAGGGCTGGATCGCCCCAGGCCTGGGCCTCCCTAAGCCTCAGGGCTGGAGCGCCCCAGGCATGGGGCTCCCTATGCCTCAGGGCTCTGGCTCCCCAGGCCTGGGGCTCCCTATTCCTCAGGGCTGGGGGGCCCCAGGCCTGGGGCCCCCTAAGCCTCAGGGCGGGGGTGCCCCTGGCCTGGGGCTCCTTAAGCCTCAGGGCTGGGACTCCCCAGGCCTGGGATCCCTTAACCTAAGGCCTGGGCTCCCTAAGCCAAAGGGCTGGGGCACGTCAGGCCTGGGGCTCCGTAAGACGAAGGGTTGGGGTGCCCCAGGCTTGGGGCTCCCTAAGCCTTAGTGGTGGGGCGCACCTGGCCTGGGGCTCCCTAAGCCTAGTTGCTGGGGCGCACCAGGCCTGGGGCTCCCTAAGCCGAAGGGCTGGGGCGCTCCAGGCCTAGGGCTCCCAAAGCATAAGGGCTGGGGTGCCCCAGGCCTGGGGCTCCCTACGCCTCAGGGCTGGAGCGCCCCAGGCCTGGGGCTCCCAAAGCCTCAAGGTGGGGCGCCCCAGTCCTGGCGCACCCTAAGCCTCAGTACTGGGGCGCCCCAAGCCTGGCGTTCCCTAAGCCTCAGGGCTGGGGCGCCCCAGGCCTGGGGCTCCCTAAGCCGAAGGTCTGGGGTGCCCCAGGCCTGGGGCTCCATAATCCTCAAGGCTGGGGCGCCCCTGGCCTGGGGCTCCCTAAGCCTCAGGGCTGGGGCTCCCCAGGCCTGGGATCATTAAACCTCAAGGCTAGGGCGCCCCAGGCCGGGGGCTCCCTAAGACTAAGGGCTGGGGCTCCCCAGGCTTAGGGCTCTCTACGCCTACGGGCTGGGGTTCTCAGGCCTGTGGCTACCTAAGCCTACGGGCTGGTGCTCCCCAGGCCTAGGGCTCCCTAAGCCTAAGGGCTGGGTCGCCCCAGGCCTGGGGCTCCCTAAGCCTAGGTCTCCCAGGCCTGGGGCTCCCTACGCCTATGGGCTGGGGCCCTCCAGGTCTCGGGCTCTCTAAGCTTAAGGGATGGGGCGCCCCAGCCCTGGGGATTCCTAAGCCTAAGGGCTGGGGCACCCCAGGCCTGGGGCTCCCTAAGGCTAAGAGCTGTGGCTCCCCAGGCCTGGGGATCCCTAAGCCTAAGGGCTGGGGATCCCCAGACCTGGGGCTCCCTAAGCCTAAGGGAAGGGGCTCCCCAGGCCTGGGGCTCCCTAAGCCTAAGTGTTGGGGCTCCCCAGGCCTCGGGTTCCCTAAGCCTAGGGCTCCCCTGGCCTGGGTCTCCCCAAGCCTACGGGATCGGGCTCCCCAAGCCTGGGGTTCCCTAAGCCTCAGGGCTGGGGCGCCCAAGGCCTGGGTCTCCCTAAGCCTGAGGGCTGGGGCACCCTAGGCCTGGGGCTCCCTAAGCCTCAGGGCTGGGGCGCCCCAGGACTGGGGCTCCATAAACCTAAGGGCTGGGGCGCCCCAGGCTGAGGCTCCCTATGCCTAAGGGCTGGGGTGCCCCAGGCCTGGGGCTCCCTATGCCAAAGGACTGGGGCAGCGCAAGCTTGGGGCTCCCTAATCCTAATGGCTGGGGTGCCTCAGGACTGGGGTTCCCTAAGCCTAAGGGCTGGGGCGCCCCAGGCCTGGGGCTCCCTAAGAATAAGGGATGGGGCGCACCAGGCCTGGGGCTCCCTAAGCCTAAGGGCCGACGCGCCCCAGGCATGGGGCTCCCTATGCCTCAGGGCTCTGGCTACCCAGGCCTGGGGCTCCCTATTCCTCAGGGCTGGGGTGCCCCAGGCCTGGGGACCCCTAAGCCTCAGGGCTGGGGCGCCCCAGGCCTGGGTCTCCCTAAGCCTCAAGGCGGGGGCTCCCCAGGGCTCAGATCCCTAAACCTCAGGCCTGGGGCTCCGTAAGACAAAGGGCTTGGGTACGTCAGGCCTGGGTCTCGGTAAGCCTAAGGGTTGGGGCGCACCAGGCCGGGGGCTCCCTAAGCCTAGTTCCTGGGGCACACCAGGCCTGGGACTCCCTAAGCCGAAGGGCTGGGGCTCCCTAATCCTCAAGGCTGTGGCGCCCCAGGCCTGGGCCCCCTAAGACTCAGGGCTGGCGCGCCCCTGGCATGGGGCTCCCTAATCCTCAGGGCTGGGGCTCCCCAGGCCTGGGATCATTAAACCTCAGGGCTAGGGCGCCCCAGGCCTGGGGCTCCCTAAGAGTAAGGGCTTGGTCTCCCCAGGCCTGGGGCTCCCTAAGCCTAAGGGCTGTGGATCTCAGGCTTGGGGCTACTTAAGACTAAGGGTTGGGGCTTCCCAGGCCTCGGGCTCCCTAAGCCTAGAGCGCCCCAGGCCTAGGCCACCCTAAGCCTAAGGGCTGGAGCGCCCCTGGCCTAGGGCTCCCTAAGCCTAAGGGCTGGGGCGCCCCAGGCCTGGGGCTCCCTAAGCCTAGGCCTCCCAGGCCTGGGGTCCCTAAGCCTAAGGGCTCGGGCTCCCCAAGCCTGGGGCTCCCTAAGCCTCTGGGCTGGGGCGCCCCAGGCCTGGGGCTCAATAAGCCTAAGTGATGGGGCACACTAGTATTGTGGCTCCCTAAGCCTAAGGACTGGGGCGCCCCAGGCCTGGGGCACCCTAAACCTCAGGACTGGGTCGCCCCAGGCCTTGGCCTCCCTAAGCCTAAGGGCTGGGGCGCCCAAGGCCTGGGGCTCCCTAAGCCTAGTTGTTGGGGCCCCCAGGCCTGGGACTCCCTAATCCTCAAGGCTGTGGCGCCCCAGGCCTGGGCCCCCGAAGACTCAGGGCTGGGGCGCCCCTGGCCTGGGCGACCTAATCCTCAGGGCTGGGGTTCTCAGGTCTAGGGCTACCTAAGCCTAAGGGTTGGGGCTTCCCAGGCCTCGGGCTCCCTAAGCCTAGAGCGCCCCAGGCCTAGGCCACCCTAAGCCTAAGGGCTGGAGCGCCCCTGGCCTGGGACTCCCTAAGCCTATGGGCTGGTGCGCCCCAGGCCTGGGGCTCCCTAAGCCTAGGCCTCCCAGGCCAGGGGCTCCCTAAGCCTAAGGGCTCGGGCTCCCAAGCCTGGGGCTCCCTAAGCCTCTGGGCTGGGGCGCCCCAGGCCTGGGATCATTAAACCTCAGGGCTAGGGCGCCCCAGGCCTGCGGTTCCCTAAGACTAAGGTCTGGGGCTCCCCAGGCCTAGGGCTCCCTAAGCCTAAGGGCTGGGGTTCTCAGGCCTGGGCCTCCCTAAGCCTAAGGGCTGGGGCGCCCAAGGCCTGGGGCTCCCTAAGCCTAGTTGTTGGGGCCCCCAGGCCTGGGGCTCCCTAATCCTCAAGGCTGTGGCGCCCCAGGCCTGGGCCCCCGAAGACTCAGGGCTGGGGCGCCCCTGGCCTGGGCTACCTAATCCTCAGGGCTGGGGTTCTCAGGTCTAGGGCTACCTAAGCCTAAGGGTTGGGGCTTCCCAGGCCTCGGGCTCCCTAAGCCTAGAGCGCCCCAGGCCTAGGCCACCCTAAGCCTAAGGGCTGGAGCGCCCCTGGCCTGGGTCTCCCTAAGCCTATGGGCTGGTGCGCCCCAGGCCTGGGGCTCCCTAAGCCTAGGCCTCCCAGGCCAGGGGCTCCCTAAGCCTAAGGGCTCGGGCTCCCAAGCCTGGGGCTCCCTAAGCCTCTGGGCTGGGGCGCCCCAGGCCTGGGGCTCCCTAAGCCTCAGGGCTGGGGCGCCCCAGGCCTGGGATCATTAAACCTCAGGGCTAGGGCGCCCCAGGCCTGCGGTTCCCTAAGACTAAGGTCTGGGGCTCCCCAGGCCTAGGGCTCCCTAAGCCTAAGGGCTGGGGTTCTCAGGCCTGGGGCTACCTAAGCCTAAGGGCTGGGGCGCCCCAGGCCTGGGGCTCTCTAAGCCTAGGCCTCCCAGGCCTTGGGATCCCTAAGCCTAAGGGCTCGGGCTCCCCAAGCCTGGGGCTCCCTAAGCCTCTGGGCTGGGGCGCCCCAGGCCTGGGGCTCCATAAGCCTAAATCTGTGGCACCCTAGTATTGTGGCTCCCTAAGCCTAAGGACTGGGGCGCCCCAGGCATGGGGCTCCCTAAACCTCAGGACTGGGTCGCCCCAGGCCTGGGCCTCCCTAAGCCTAAGGGCTGGAGGGCCCAGGCCTGGGGCTACCTATGCCTCAGGGCTGGAGCGCCCTAGGCCTGGGGCGCCCAAAGCCTCAAGGTAGGGGCGCCCCAGGCCTGGCGCTCCGTAAGCCTCAGTACTGGGGCGCCCCAGGCCTGGGATTCCCTAAGCATAAGGGCTGGGGCGCCCCAGGCCTGGGGCTCCCTAAGCATAAGGGCTGGGGCGCCCCAGGCCTGGGGCTCCCTATGCCTCAGGGCTGGAGCGCACCAGGACTGGGGCTCCCAAATCCTCAAGTTTCGGGCGTCCCAGGCCTGGCGTTCCCTTAGCCTCAGTACGGGGGCGCCCCCGGCCTGGGGTTCCCTAAGCCTCAGGGCTGGGCCGCCCTAGGCCTGGGATCAGTAAACCTCAGGGCTATGGCGCCCCAGGCCTGGGGCTCCCTAAGACTAAGGGCTGGGGCTCCCCAGGCCTAGGGCTCCCTAAGCCAAAGGGCTGGGGTTCTCAGGCCTGGGGCTAGCTAAGCCTAAGGGCTGGAAAGCCCCAGGCCTGGGGCTCCCTAAGCCTAAGGGCTGGGGCGCCCCAGGCCTGGGGCTCCCTAAGCATAAGGGCTGGGGCACCCCA
Organism: Tenrec ecaudatus; assembly: GCF_050624435.1. Classification (NCBI taxonomy): domain Eukaryota; kingdom Metazoa; phylum Chordata; class Mammalia; order Afrosoricida; family Tenrecidae; genus Tenrec; species Tenrec ecaudatus. The sequence goes on along the minus strand of NC_134542.1, from coordinate 116,330,829 downwards.
GGCCTGGCGCTCCCTATGCCTCAGGGCTGGAGCGCCCCAGGACTGGGGCTCCCAAATCCTCAAGTGTGGGGCGCCTCAGGCCTGGCGCTCCCTAAGCCTCAGTACTGGGGTGGCCCCGGCCTGGGGTTCCCTAAGCCTCAGGGCTGGGGCACCCCAGGCCTGGGGCTCCCTAAGCCTAAGGGCTGGGGCTCCCCAGACCTGGGGCTCCCTAAGCCTAAGGGCTGGGGCTCCCCAGGCCTCGGGTTCCCTAAGCCTAGGGCTCCTCTGGCCTGGGGCTCCCTAAGCCTCAGGGCTGGGGCGCCCCAGGCTTGGGTCTCCATAAGCCTCAGGGCGGGGCGCCCCAGAGTTGGGGCTCCATAAACCTAAGGGCTGGGGCGCCCCAGGCTGTGGCTCCCTAAGCCTAAGGTCTGTGGTGCCTCAGGCTTGGGCTCCCTAAGCCAAAGGGCTAGGGCAGCCCAGGCCAGGGGCTCCCTAATCCTAATTGCTGGGGTGCCCCAGGACTGTGGTTCCGTAAGCCTTAGGGCTGGGGCGCCCCTCGCCTGGGGCTCCCTAAGCCTGAGGGCTGGGGCTCCCCAGGCCTGGGATCCCTAAACCTCAGGCCTGGGGCTCCCTAAGCCAAAGGGCTGAGGCACGTCGGCCTGGGCTCCGTAAGCCTAAGGGATGGGGCGCACCAGGCCTGGGGCTCCCTAAGGCGAAGGGCTGGGGCGCCCCAGGCATGGGGCTCCCTAAGCTTAAGTGCTGGGGCGCACCAGGCCTGGGGCTCCCTAAGGCGAAGGGCTGGGGCGCCCCAGGCCTGGGGCTCCCTAATCCTCAATGCTGGGGCGCCCCAGTCCTGGGCCCACTAAGCCTCAGGGCTGGGGCGCCCCTGGCCTGGGGCTCCCTAAGAATAAGGGTTGGGGTGCACCAGGACTGGGGCTCCCTAAACCCAAGGGCTGGATCGCCCCAGGCCTGGGCCTCCCTATGCCTCAGGGCTGGAGCGCCCCAGGCATGGGGCTCTCTATGCCTCAGGGCTCTGGCTCCCCAGGCCTGGGGCTCCCTATTCCTCAGGGCTGGGGTGCCCCAGGCCTGGGGCCCCCTAAGCCTCAGGGCTGGGCGCCCCTGGCCTGGGGCTCCATAAGCCTCAGGGCTGGGACTCCCCAGGCCTGGGATCCCTGAACCTAAGGCCTGGGGCTCCCTAAGCCAAAGGGCTGGGGCACGTCAGGCCTGGGACTACGTAAGGCGATGGCTGGGGCGCCCCAGGCCTAGGGCACCCTAAGCCTAAGTTCTGGGGCGTACCAGGCCTTAGGCTCCCTAAGAATAAGGGATGGGGCGCCCCAGGCCTGGGGCTCCCTAAGCCTAAGGGCTGGTGCGCCCCAGCCCTTGGCCCCCCTAAGCCTAAGGTCTGGGGTGCCCCAGGCCTGGGCCTCCCTAAGCCTCAGGGCTGGAGCGCCCCAGGCATGGGGCTCCCTATGCCTCAGGGCTCTGGCTCCCCAGGCCTGGGGCTCCCTATTCCTCAGAGCTGGGGTGCCCCAGGCCAGGGGCCCCCTAAGCCTCAGGGCGGGAGCGCCCCTCGCCTGGGGCTCCTTAAGCCTCAGGGCTGGGACTCCCCAGGCCTGGGATCCCTAAACCTAAGGCCTGGGCTCCCTAAGCCAAAGGGCTGGGGCACGTCAGGCCTGGGGCTCCGTAAGACGAAGGGTTGGGGTGCCCCAGGCCTGGGGCTCCCTAAGCCTTAGTGGTGGGGCGCACCTTGCCTGGGGCTCCCTAAGCCTAGTTCCTGGGGCGCACCAGGCCTGGGGCTCCCTAAGCCGAAGGGCTGGGGTCCCCAGGCCTGTGGCTCCTTAATCCTCAAGGCTGTGGCGCCCCAGGCCTGGGCCTCCTAAGACTCAGGGCTGGGGCGCCCCTGGACTGGGGCTACCTAATCCTCAGAGTTGGGGCTCCCCAGGCCTGGGATCATTAAACCTCAGGGCTAGGGCGCCCCAGGCCTGGGGCTCCCTAAGACTAAGGGCTGGGGCTCCCCAGGCCTGGGGCTCCCTAAGCCTAAGGGCTGGGGTTCTCAGGTCTAGGGCTACCTAAGCCTAAGGGTTGGGGCTTCCCAGGCCTCGGGCTCCCTAAGCCTAGAGCGACCCAGGCCTAGGCCACCCTAAGCCTAAGGGCTGGAGCGCCCCTGGCCTGGGACTCCCTAAGCCTAAGGGCTGGTGGGCCCCAGGCCTGGGGTTCCCTAAGCCTAGGCCTCCCAGGCCAGGGGCTCCCTAAGCCTATGGGCTCGGGCTCCCCAAGCCTGGGGCTCCCTAAGCCTCTGGTCTGGGGCGCCCCAGGCCTGTGGCTCCATAAGCCTAAGTGCTGGGGCACCCTACTATTGTGGCTCCCAAAGCCTAAGGACTGGGGCGCCCCAGGCCTAGAGCTCCCTAAACCTCAGGACTGGGTCGTCCCAGGCCTGGGCCTCCCTAAGCCTAAGGGCTGGAGCGCCCCAGGCCTGGGTCTCCCTAAGCCTAAGGGCTGGGGCGCTCCAGGCCTGGGGCTCCCAAAGCATAAGGGCTGGGGCGCCCCAGGCCTGGGGCTCCCTACGCCTCAGGGCTGGAGCGCACCAGGCCTGGGGCTCCCAAAGCCTCAAGGTTGGGGCGCCCCAGGCCTAGCGCTCCCTAAGTCTCAGTACTGCGGCGCCCCAGGCCTGGGGCTCCATAAGCCTAAGTGCTGGGGCACCCTACTATTGTGGCTCCCAAAGCCTAAGGACTGGGGCGCCCCAGGCTGGAGCTCCCTAAACCTCAGGACTGGGTCGTCCCAGGCCTGGGCCTCCCTAAGCCTAAGGGCTGGAGCGCCCCAGGCCTGGGTCTCCCTAAGCCTAAGGGCTGGGGCGCTCCAGGCCTGGGACTCCCAAAGCATAAGGGCTGGGGCGCCTCAGGCCTGGGGCTCCCTACACCTCAGGGCTGGAGCGCCCCAGGCCTGGGGCTCCCAAAGCCTCAAGGTAGGGGCGCCCCAGGCCTGGGGCTCCATAAGCCTAAGTGCTGGGGCACCCTACTATTGTGGCTCCCAAAGCCTAAGGACTGGGGCGCCCCAGTCCTGGGGCTCCCTAAGTCTCAGTACTGGGGCGCCCCAGGCCTGGGGTTCCCTAAGCCTCAGGGCTGGGGCTCCCCAGGCTTAGGGCTCCCTACGCCTACAGGCTGGGGTTCTCAGGCCTGGGGCTACCTAAGCCTACGGGCTGGGGCTCCCCAAGCCTAGGGCTCCCTAAGCCTAAGGGCTGGGTCGCCCCAGGCCTGGGGCTCCCTAAGCCTAGGTCCCCAGGTCTGGGGCTCCCTAAGCCTAAGGGCTGGGGCCCCCCAGGTCTGGGGCTCTCTAAGCTTAAGGGATGGAGCGCCCCAGCCCTGGGGATTCCTAAGCCTAAAGGCAGGGGCACCCCAGGCCTGGGGCTCCCTAAGGCTAAGAGCTGTGGCTCCCCAGGCCTGGGGATCCCTAAGCCTAAGGGAAGGGGCTCCCCAGGCCTGGGGCTCCCTAAGCCTAAGCGCTGGGGCTCCCCAGGCCTCGGGTTCCCTAAGCCTAGGGCTCCCCTGGCCTGGGTCTCCCAAAGCCTACGGGATCGGGCTCCCCAAGCCTGGGATTCCCTAAGCCTCAGGGCTGGGGCGCCCCAGGCCTGGGTCTCCCTAAGCCTCAGCGCTGGGGCGCCCCAGGCCTGGGTCTCCCTAAGCCTCAGGGCTGGGGCGCCCCAGGCTTGGGGCTCCCTAAGCCTCAGGGCTGGGGCGCACCAGGACTGGGGCTCCATAAACCTAAGGGCTGGGGCGCCCCAGGCTGAGGCTCCCTAAGCCTAAGGGCTGGGGTGCCCCAGGCCTGGGGCTCCCTAAGCCAAAAGGCTGGGGCAGCGCAGGCCAGAGGCTCCCTAATCCTAATGGCTGGGGTGCCTCAGGACTGGGGTTCCCTAAGCCTAAGGGCTGGGGCGCCCCAGGCCTGGGGCTCCCTAAGAATAAGGGATGGGGCGCACCAGGCCTGGGGCTCCCTAAGCCTAAGGGCCGACGCGCCCCAGGCATGGGGCTCCCTATGCCTCAGGGCTCTGGCTCCCCAGGCCTGGGGCTCCCTATTCCTCAGGGCTGGGGTGCCCCAGGCCTGGGGCCCCCTAAGCCTCAGGGCTATGGCGCTCCAGGCCTGGGGCTCCCTAAGCCTCAGGGCTGCGGCTCCCCAGGGCTCGGATCCCTAAACCTCAGTCCTCGGGCTCCGTAAACCAAATGTCTGAGGCACGTCAGGCCTTGGTCTCCGTAATCCTGAGGGTTGGGGCGCACAAGGCCTGGGGCTCCCTCAGCCTAGTTGCTGGGGCGCACCAGGCCTGGGGCTCCCTAAGCCGAAGGGCTGGGGCTCCCTAATCCTCAAGGCTGTGGCGCCCCAGGCCTGGGCCCCCTAAGACTCAGGGCTGGGGCGGCCATGGCATGGGGCTCCCTAATCCTCAGGGCTGGGGTTCTCAGGCCTGGGGCTACCTAAGCCTAAGGGCTGGGGTTCTCAGGCCTGGGGCTACCTAAGCCTAAGGGTTGGGGCTTCCCAGGCCTCGGGCTCCCTAAGCCTAGAGCGCCCCAGGCCTAGGCCACCCTAAGCCTAAGGGCTGGAGCGCCCCTGGCCTAGGGCTCCCTAAGCCTAAGGGCTGGGGCGTCCCAGGCCTGGGGCTCCCTAAGCCTAAGGGCTCGGGCTCCCCAAGCCTGGGGCTCCCTAAGCCTCAGGGCTGGGGCTCCCCAGGCCTGGGATCATTAAACCTCAAGGCTAGGGTGCCCCAGGCCTGGGGCTCCCTAAGAATAAGTGCTGGGGCGCTCCAGGCCTGGGGCTCCCTAAGCATAAGGGCTGGGGCGCCCCAGGCCTGGGGCTCCCTACGCCTCAGGGCTGGAGCGCCCCAGGCCTGGGGCTCCCAATGCCTCAAAGTAGGGGCGCCCCAGGCCAGGCGCTCCCTAAGCCTCAGTACTGGGGCGCCCCAGGCCTGGGGTACCCTAAGCCGAAGGGCTGGGGCGCCCCAGGCCTGGGGCTCCCTAAGCCGAAGGGCTGGGGCGCCCCAGGCCTGGGGCTCCATAATCCTCAAGGCTTGGGCGCCCCAGGCCTGGGGCTCCATAATCCTCAAGGCTGGGGCGCTCCAGGCCTGGGCCCCCTAAGCCTCAGGGCTGGTGCGCCCCTGGTCTGGGATCATTAAACCTCAGGGCTAGGGCGCCCCAGGCCTGGGGCTCCCTAAGACTAAGGGCTGGGGCTCCCCAGGCCTAGGGCTCCCTAAGCCTACGGGCTGGGGTTCTCAGGCCTGGGGCTACCTAAGCCTAAGGGCTGGGGCTCCCCAGGCCTAGGGCTCCCTAAGCCTAAGGGCTGGGTCTCCCCAGGCCTGGGGCTCCCTAAGCCTAGGTCTCCCAGGCCTGGGGCTCCCTAAGCCTAAGGGCTGGGGCCCCCCAGGTCTGGGGCTCCCTAAGGCTAAGAGCTGTGGCTCCCCAGGCCTGGGGATCCCTAAGCCTCAGGGCTGGGGTGCCCAGGCCTGGGACCCCCTAAGCCTCAGGGCTGGGGCGCCCCTGGTCTGGGGCTCCCTAAACCTCAGGGCTGGGGCTCCCCAGGGCTGGGATCCCTAAACCTCAGACCCGGGGCTCCGTAAGCCAAAGGGCTGGGGCACGTCAGGCCTGGGGCTCTGTAAGCCTAAGGGTTGGGGGGCACCAGGCCTGGGGCTCCCTAATCCTCAATGCTGGGGCGCCCCAGGCCTGGGCCCCCTAAGCCTCAGGGCTGGGGCGCCCCTGGCCTGGGGCTCACTAAGAATAAGGGAAGGGGCGCACCAGGACTGGGGCTCCCTAAGCCTAAGGGCTGGATCGGCCCATACCTGGCCCTCCCTATGCCTCAGGGCTGGAGCGCCAAAGGCATGGGGCTCCCTATGCCTCAGGGTTCTGGCTGCGCAGGCCTAGGGCTCCCTATTCCTCAAGGCTGGGGTGCCCCAGCCTGGGGCCCCCTAAGCCTCAGGGCTGGGACTCCCCAGGCCTGGGATCCCTAAACCTAAGGGCTAAACCTAAGCCAAAGGGCTGGGGCACGTCAGGCCTGGGGCTACGTAAGGCGAAGGGCTGGGGTGCCCCATTCCTGGGGATCCCTAAGCCTAAGTTCTGGGGCGCACCAGGCCTGGGGCTCCCTAAGCCTAAGAGCTGGGGTTCTCAGGCCTGGGGCTACCTAAGCCTAATTGTTGGGGCTCCCCAGTCCTAGGGCTCCCTAAGCCTAGAGCGCCCCAGGACTAGGCCACCCTAAGCCTAAGGGCTGGAGCGCCCCAGGCCTGGGGCTCCCTAAGCCTAAGGGCTCGGGTGCCCAAGCCTGGGGCTCCCTAAGCCTATGGGCTGGGGCGCCCCAGGCCTGGGGCTCCATAAGCCTAAGTGCTGGGGCACCCTAGAATTGTTGCTCCCTAAGCCTAAGGGCTGGGGCGCCCCAGGCCTGGGGCTCCATAAGCCTAAGTGCTGGGGCACCCTAGAATTGTTGCTCCCTAAACCTCAGGTTTGGGGCGCCCCAGGCCTGGGCCTCCCTAAGCCTAAGGGCTGGAGCTCCCCAGGACTGGGGCTCCCTAAGCATAAGGGCTGGGGCGCCCCAAGCCTGGGGCTCCCTAAGCATAAGGGCTGGGGCACCCCAGTCCTGGGGCTCCCTTCGCCTCAGGGCTGGAGCGCCCCAGGCCTGGGGCTCCCAAAGCCTCAAGGTTGGGGCGCCCCAGGCCTGGCGCTCCGTAAGTCTCACTACTGCGGCGCCCGAGGCCTGGGGTTCCCTTCGCCTCAGGGCTGGAGCGCCCCAGGCCTGGGGCTCCCAAAGCCTCAAGGTTGGGGCGCCCCAGGCCTGGCGCTCCCTAAGTCTCAGTACTGCGGCGCCCCAGGCCTGGGGTTCCCTAAGCCTCAGGGCTGGGGCGCCCCAGGCCTGGGGCTCCTTAAGCCTAAGGGCTGGGGCCCCCCAGGTCTGGGGCTCCCTAAGCTTAAGGGATGGGGCGCCCCAGGCTTGGGGATTCCTAAGCCTTAGGGCTGGGCCACCCCTGGCCTGGGGCTCCCTAAGGCAAAGGGCTGGGGCGCCCCAACCCTGGGACCCCTAAGCCTCAGGGCTGGGGCGCCCCAGGCCTGGGGCTCCCTAAGCTTCAGGGCTGGGGCGCCCCAGGCCTGGGTCTCCCTAAGCCTAAGTGCTGGCCCGCCCCAGGCCTGGGCCCCCTAAGCCTCAGGGCTGGGGCGCCCCTGGCCTGGGGCTCCCTAAGCCTAGGGCTCCCCTGGCCTGGGTCTCCCTATGCCTACGGGATCGGGTTCCCCAAGCCTGGGGCTCCCTAAGCCTCCGGGCTGGGGTGCCCCAGGCCTGGGTCTCCCTAAGCCTCAGGGCTGGATCGCCCCAGGACTGGGGCTTCATAAACCTAAGGGGTGGGGCGCCACAGGCTGAGGCTCCCTAAGCCTAAGGACTGGGCCGCCCCAGGCCTGGGGCTCTTAAGCCTAAGGGCTGGGGTGCCCAAGGTCTCGGGCTCCCTAAGCCAAAGGGCTGGGGCAGCCCAGGCCTGGGGCTCCCTAAGAATAAGGGATGGGGCGCTCCAGGACTGGGGCTCCTTAAGCCTAAGGGCTGGAGCGCCCCAGGCCTGGGGCTCCCTAAGCCTAAGGGCTGGGGCGCCCCAGTCCTTGGCCCCCCTAAGCCTAAGGGCTGGGACACCCCAGGCCTGGGCCTCCCTATGCCTCACGGCTGGGGCGCCCCAGGCATGGGGCTCCCTATGCCTCAGCGCTCTGGCTCCCCAGGCCTGGGGCTCCCTATTCCTCAGGGCTGGGGTTCCCCAGGCCTGGGATCATTAAACCTCAGGGCTAGGGCGCCCCAGGCTTTGGGCTCCCTAAGCCAAAGGGCGGAGGCAGCCCAGGCCTGGGGCTCCCTAAGCCTAAGGGCTGGGGCGCCCCAGCCCTTGGCCCCCCTAAGCCTAAGGGCTTGGGCGCCCCAGACCTGGGGATCACTACGCCTCAGGGCTGAGGCGCACAGGCCTGGGGTTCTATAAGCCTAGGGCTACCCAGGCCTGGGGCTCCCTAAGCCTAGGGTTCCCCAGGCCTGGGGCTCCCTAAGCCTCTGAGCTGGGACGCCCCAGGCATGGGGACCCATAAGCCTAAGTGCTGGGGCACCCTAGTATTGTGGCTCCCTAAGCCTAAGGGCTGAGGCGCCCCAGGCCTAGGGCTCCCTAAGCCTCAGGACTGGGGCGGCCCAGGCCTGGGCCTCCCAAAGCCTACGGGCTGGAGCACCCCAGGCCTGGGGCTCCCTAAGCCTAAGGGCTGGGGCGCCCCAGGCCTGGGGCTCCCTAAGCATAACGGCTTGGGCGCCCCAGGCCTGGGGCTCCCTACGCCTCAGGGCTGGAGCGCCCCTGGCCTGGGGCTCCCAAAGCCTCAAGGTTGGGGCTCCCCAGGCCTGGCCCTCCCTAAGCCTCAGTACTGGGGCGCCCCAGGCCTGGAGTTCCCTAAGCCTCAGGGCTGGGTTGCCCCAGGCCTGGGGCTCCTTAAGCCTAAGGGCTGGGGCCCCGCAGGTCTGGGGTTCCCTAAACTTAAGGGCTGGGGCGTCCCAGGCCTGGGGATTCCTGAGCCTAAGGACTGGGGCACCCCTGGCCTGGGGCTCCCTAAGCCTAAGAGCTGTGGATCCACAGGCCTGGAGATCCCTAAGCCTAAGGGCTGGGGCTCCCCAGACCTGGGGCTCCCTAAGCCTAAGGGCTGGGGCTCCCCAGGCCTGGGGCTCCCTAAGCCTACGGTATCGGGCTCCCCAAGCCTGGGGCTCCCTAAGCCTCAGGGCTGGGGCGCCCCAGGCCTGGGTCTCCCTAAGCCTCAGCGCTGGGGCGCCCCAGGACTGGGGCTCCATAAACCTAAGGGCTGGGTCGCCCCAGGCTGAGGCTCCCTAAGCCTAAGGGCTGAGGCGCCCCAGGACTGGGGCTCCGTAATCCTAAAGGCTGGGGTGCGCAGGCCTGGGGTTCCCTAAATCTAAGAGCTGGGGCACCCCAGGCCTGGGGCTCCCTAAGAATAAGGGATGGGGTTCACCAGGACTGGGGATCCCTAAGCCTCAGGGCTCTGGCTCCCCAGTCCTGGGGCTCCCTATTCCTCAGGGCTGGGGTGCCCCAGGCCTGGGGCCCCCTAAGCCTCAGGGCTGGGGCGCCCCTGGCCTGGGGCTACGTAGCCTCAGGGCTAGGGCTCCCCAGGCCTGGGATCCCTGAGCCTAGAGCGCCCCAGACCTAGGCCACCTTAAGCCTAAGGGCTGGAGTGCCCCAGGCCTTGGGCGCCCTAAGCCTAAGGGCTGGGGCGCCCCAGGCCTGGGGCTCCATAAGCCTAGGGCTACCCAGCCTGGGGCTCCCTTAGGCTAGGGCTCCCCAGGCCTGGGGCTCCCTAAGTCTAAGGGTTCGGGCTCCCCAAGCCTGGGGCTCCCTAAGCCTCTGGGCTGGTGCGCCCCAGGCCTGGGGTGCCATAAGCCTAAGTGCTGGAGCACCCTAGTATTGTGGCTCCCTTAGCCTAAGGGCTGTGGCGCCCCAGGCCTGGGGCTCCCTAAGCCTCAGGACTAGGGCGCCTCAGGCCTGGGGCTCCCTAAGCCTAAGGGATTGGGCGCCCCCATCTGGGCCTCCCTAAGCTTAGGGGCTGAGGCGCCCAGGTCCTGGGGATCCCTAAGCATAAGGACTGGGCGCCTCAGGTCTGGGGCCCTCCAAACATTAGGCTTAGGGAGCCCCAGGCCTGGGGAGCCAGAGACCTTAGGCTTAGGGAGCCCCAGGCCTGGGGAGCCCTAGGCTTAGGGAGCCCCAGGCCTGGGGAGCCCTAGGCTTAGGAAGCCCCAGGCCTGGGGAGCCCTAGGCTTAGGGAGCCCCAGGCCTGGGGAGCCCTAGGCTTAGGGAGCCCCAGGCCTGGGGAGCCCTAGGCTTAGGGAGCCCCAGGCCTGGGGAGCCCTAGGCTTAGGGAGCCCCAGGCCTGGGGAGCCCTAGGCTTAGGGAGCCCCAGGCCTGGGGAGCCCTAGGCTTAGGGAGCCCAGGCCTGGGGAGCCCTAGGCTTAGGGAGCCCCAGGCCTGGGGAGCCCTAGGCTTAGGGAGTCCCAGGCCTGGGGAGCCCTAGGCTTAGGGAGCCCCAGGCCTGGGGAGCCCTAGGCTTAGGGAGCCCCAGGCCTGGGGAGCCCTAGGCTTAGGGAGCCCCAGGCCTGGGGAGACCTAGGCTAAGGGAGCCCCAGGCCTGGGTAGCCGCAGCCCTTAGGCTTAGGGAGCCCCAGACATGGGCGCCCCAGCCCTTAGGCTTAGGGCGCCTCCGCCCTTAGGCTTAGGGAGCCCCAGGCCTGGGGAGCCAGAGACCTTAGGGTTAGGGAGCCCCAGGCCTGGGGAGCCCTAGGCTAGGGGGCCCCAGGCCTGGGGAGCCCTAGTCTTAGGGAGCCCCAGACCTGGGGAGACCTAGGCTTTGGGAGCCCCAGGCCTGGGGAGCCGCAGCCCTTAGGCTTAGGGAGCCCCAGGCCTGTGGAGCCTCAGCCCTTAGGCTTAGGGAGCCCCCGAACTGGGCGCCCCAGCCCTTAGGCTTAGGGTGCCCCGGCCTGGGGCGCACCTTCCCTAATGTTTAGGGAGCCCTAGGCATCGGGCGCCCCAGCCCTTAGGCATAGGGCGCCCCCGCCCTTAGGCTTAGGGAGCCCCAGACCTGGGGCTCCCCAGCCCTTAGGCTTAGGGAGCCCCAGGCCTGGGGAGCCAGAGACCTTAGGCTTAGGAGCCCCAGGCCTGTGGAGCCCTAGGCTAGGGAGCCCCAGGCCTGGGGAGACCTAGTCTTAGGGAGCCCCAGACCTGGGGAGACCTAGGCTTTGGGAGCCCCAGGCCTGGGGAGGCCCAGCCCTTAGGCTTATGGAGCCCCAGACCGGGGGGGGCCACAGCCCTTAGGCTTAGGGAGCCCCAGGCCTGGGGAGCCCAGCCCTTAGGGTAGTTAGCCCCAGGCCTGGGGCACCCCAGCCCTTAGGTTTAGGGAGCCCCAGTTCTGGGGCGCCCCAGCCCTTAGTATTAGGGAGCCGCAATCCTGTGGCGTACAAACCCTTAGGCTTATGGAGCCCCAGGCCTGGGGCGCCCCAGCCCTGAGGCTTAGGGATCCCCAGGCCTGGGGCACCCCAGCCATGAGGCTTCGGGAGCCCCAGGCCTGGGGCGCCCCAGCCCTGAGGCTTAGGGATCCCCAGGCCTGGGATGCCCCAGCAATGAGGCTTAGGGGGCCCCAGGCCTAGGGCGACCCATCCCTGGTACTTTGGGAGCCCCAAGCCTGGGACGCCCCTACCCTGAGTCTTAGGGAGCCCCAGGCCTGGGGCGCTCCAGCCTTGAGGCTTAGGGAGCCACAAGCTTGGGGATCCGGAGCCCTTAGGCTTAGGGAACCCCAGGCCAGGGTAGCCCTAGGCTGAGGGAGCCCTAGGCCTGGGGAGCCCCAGCCCTTAGGCTTCGGGAGCCCCAGGCCTGGGGAGCCACAGCCCTTAGGTTTAGGGAGCCCCAGGCCAGGGGTGCCCCAGCCCTTGGGATTAGGGATCCCCTGGCCTGGAACGCCCCAGCCCTTAAATTTAGGGAGCCCCAGGCCTGGGGCGCCCCAGCCCTTAGGCTTATGGAGCCCCAGCCCTGAGACTTAGGGAGCACGAGGCCTGGGGCACCCCAGCCCTTACGCTTATGGAGCCACAGGGCTTGGGCGCCCCAGCCCTGAGACATCGGGAGCACGAGGCCTGGGGCTCCCCAGCCCTGAGGCTTAGGGACCCCGAGGCCTGGTGCGCCCCAGCCCTGTGGCTTAGGGAGCACCAAGCCTGGGGCGTCAGAGCCCTGAGACTTAGGGAGCCCCAGGCCTGGGACGCCCCAGCCCTGAATCTTAGGAAGGCCCAGGCCTGGGGCGCCCCAGACTTTAGGCTTAGGTGGGCCCAGGCCTGGGGCGCCCCCGCCCTTAGTTTTAGGGTGCCCCAGCCCTTAGACTTAGGGAGCCCAGTCCAGGAGCGCGCCAGCCCTAAGGCTTAGGGAGCCCCAGGCCTGAGTCGCCCCAGCCGTTAGGCTTAGTGAGCCTCAGCCCTTAAGCTTAGGGAGCCCCAAGCCTGGGGAGCCCGTGCCCTTAGGCTTATGGGGCTCCAGGCCTGGGGACCTCCAAACATTAGGCTTAGGGAGCCCCAGGCCTGGGGAGCCAGAGACCTTAGGCTTAGGGAGCCCCAGGCCTGGGGAGACCTATGCTTAGGAAGCCCCAGGCCTGGGGAGCCGCAGCCCTTAGGCTTTACGGAGACCCAGACCGTGGGAGCCACAGCCCTTAGGCTTAGGGAGCCCCAGGCCTGCGTAACTCCAGCCCTTAGGCTTAGGGAGCCCAAGCATGCGGAGCCCCAGCCCTTAGGCTTAGGGAGCCCCAGGCCTGGGTAACTCCAGCCCTTAGGCTTAGGGAGCCCCAGGCCTGCGGAGCCCCAGCCCTTAGGCTTAGGGAGCCGCAGGCCTGGGGAGCTCTAGCCCTTAGGGTAGTTAGCCCAAGACCTGGGGCGCCCCAGCCCTTAGGCTTAGGGTGCCCCAGCCCTTAGGCTTAGGGAGCCCCAGCCCTTAGGCTTAGGGAGCCCCAGGCCTGGGGGACCCTAGTTCTTAGGCTCAGGGAGCCCCAGGGCTGGGCGCCCCAGCCCTTAGGCTTAGGGTGACCCAGCGCTTAGGCTTAGAGAGCCCAGGCCTGGGGCGCCCCAGCCCTTAGTCTTAGGGATCCCTAGTCCTGGGGCGCCCCAGCCCTTAGGTTTAGGGAGCCCCAGGCCTGGGGCGCCCCAGCCCTTAGGCTTAGAGAGCCCCAGGCCTGGTGCGCCCCAGCGCTTAGGCTTAGGGAGCCCCAGGCCTGGTGCGCCCCAGACCTTAGGCTTAGGGAGCCCCAGGCCTGGGCCGCCCCAGCCATGAGGCTAAGGGAGCACGAGGCCTGGGGCGCCCCAGCCCTTAGCCTTAAGGATCCCAGGCCTGGGGCGCCCCAGCCCTGATGATTATGGAGCCCCAGACCTGGGTCGCCAGAGCCCTGAGGCATAGGAAGCCCCAGGCCTGGGGTGGCCCAGCCCTTAGGTTTTGGGAGCCCCAGGCCTGGGGAGTCCCAGCCCTGAGGCATAGGGAGACCCAGGCCTGGGGCGCCCCAGCCCTGAGGCTTAGGGAGACCCAGGCTTGGGGAGCCCTAGGCTTAGGGAGCCCTAGAACTAGGTAGCCCTAGGCTTAGGGAGCCCCAGGCCTGTGGAGCCCCAGCCCTTATGCTATGGAGCCCCAGGCCTGGGGCGTCACAGCCCTTAGGCTTAGGAAGCCCCAGGCATGTGGAGCCCAAGCCTTAGGCTTAGGGAGCCCCAGACCTGGGGCGCCCCAGGCCTTAGCCGTAGGGCGCCCCTGCCCTTACGCTTAGGGAGCCCCAGGCCTGGGGCACTCCAGCCCTTAGGCTTAGGGAGCCCTAGGCCTGGGGCGCCCCAGTCCTTAGGCTTAGGCAGCCCCAGGCCTGGGGAGCTCGAGCCCTTAGGCTTAGGGAGCCCCAGGCCTTTTGAGCCCCAACCCTTATGCTAGGGAGCCCCAGGCCTGGGGTGCCCCAGCCCTTAGGCATACGGAGCCCAGGCCTGGGGCGCCCCAGCCCTGAG